>NC_064922.1:130490275-130799550 GCF_023897955.1 Schistocerca gregaria
TATTCAGATGTCCAGCGATTCCAACAGGATTCTTTGAGACCACCTACACGTTCTCTCTAAAATACTGACACCCGCATATACTGTTCACGCGTGTGTGTACTAGGCACAGTGACTGTCCATCTAAGTACATGGAATGAAACGTGCAAAGAACTGGTATCGACTTGCCCCCTGTTTACTATCCTTGCTAACTGAGAGGTGAAACCACGCTGCAGTGTCACATTCATCCACTAGCCGCCGAAGTTTACAATTTTACTTTTTCTGTCGATACGTTTATGAATATCAAAATTGGTATTTCTAACGGATGTAATAAAATATGATTGGCACCACTGCGACTTGGCGCCGCTAAAGGCAATTGTTGCCTCTTTTGGAGGTAAGACCTTACGGGACCAAACTGCGTGGGTCATCGGTCCTTAAGCTTACACACGACTTAATCTATGTTAAACTAACTTAACGCTGTGGACAACACACACACATTCCCGATGGAGGATTCGAACCTCCGAAGGGGGGCGCCGCAGGCACCGTGACAAGGAGCCTGATACCGCGCGGCTACCCAGCGCTGTTGCCACTCTTCCTTGCTAAAATGAGGGCATTATCAACGCTAGAGGTTAGGTTGTGCTACACAGTACTAAACTGATGTCTCCTTGTTCTCGTTTATCATGCAACAAACTGAAAGGAAAGAAACTCAAACTGCATTTCCACTGGTGGTTAAAATTTCCATAGCCCACAAAAGCTGAGCTTTATTAAACAGAGACCAAACGGAATACTGGAATAAATGTTGAAACAATACCTTTCCAGCACTCGGTATTACGGTCGTAAAAGAAGACCACTGAGAAAATTGAAATTACATGAAAGTGGCAACATCTGAAATTACGACAGCGTGTCAAAAAATTAGGCAATAAATATGCTACAAAATGAGGTGATATCCGAAGAAAGAAATTAACAGAAGAAGGGAATGTGAACAGTATTTACGCCCCGACATCAACAATTTGTAAATGTAAGTTTCAGTGGAAGCGAAACTATTCTGGAAGGTAAAGAGAGACAGATTGTAATGTGTAATACAGTTCTCATGAGACCGGATGTATGAGGTGTCCAAAAATGAAGAGACTGTGCAGCTCTGTGTGCAAGTATGAGAAAGACTTCAAAATGTTTGGGCAGCATATCTGTATCTCTAGGAGGATCTGAGGTAGAACACGGAAACGAGAACGAGCTCGGTATGCAGTTACTAGAGAGTGGAAAACAGCCTAAAAAACACATCCAGGCTGGATGCCACAATGACCCCCCTTCGTTAATCCTCCAGGCAGGTTCGATCTGTCGCGCGTATTCCGCCTCAACCGGGAAGCGGTTGCGTCACATCATGCGGCTAAACGGCCTGATGACGCGGATGAGGTATGATGACAGTTAAAACACTGTTGAGTCTATAATACCTTGGAAGTGACTTCGCTGTGTTGTGTCCCGTTGATTAGTGTGAACGTTACTTATTTTGCCCTCCATTATAAGATAACTCAGTTACTGCTTTTGAAACCAGGACATACAGAATTTTACAAAAACGCACCTCTGGTAATGAGCACATTTAAATTTCGGTCTCTACTACAAAAATATATAGTCACCGAAGTATGGGACAGATAAGCGAACATCATACAACGGTATTCAGAAGTTCATCGTGGATAATGAAGGCGTTAGACGTAACAGACTGGCTGAATGTACGACAGAGTTGGGAAGAGATTCCTCGTGACAGCAGATATAATACGAAAAGGCAAGAGACTTCCTATCGCAATAATTACGGTGAAGATATGAATCAATACAAAGAGAGGGAGCCAACATTTCGCCATCAGCTGGAGAAATGAGAAAACTTTGCCCAGAAGATTATGAATCAAAACAACGCGGCCGTAAGCAGGTGTCACTGGCAACACGAAATCACTGCTAACACAGCGCGTAGGCAGCTGCAAACTTACATCACAAAATGCAAATGCAGAAAAATACACTCCTACAGCTTTAGACAAGAAAACAGACATTCTGCAACGTAACCTTCCAGTTTTGGTGGTGGTAAAACTCTACCTAAGTAGGAAGATTACCGTCGCTTTGTCATGTCCCTACAGCTCCTGCAAGTTACCGTCTGAAGTAAATGGTTTCTTAAATTCATGCGGTCCACGAAATAACTGGCCCCTGCGGGCTATTGCCGGGTTATAATAATTTCTAGCAGAAGGTTTCCACCAACCGGTAAAATTAGAACGCAATGGATAACGTAATTTTTTTTTATTTAATTGCTTTCATGACCAAGGATTCGACTGTGGTACACACCTTCACCTATTCATTGTGATGGAGGGAGCAAATAATCAGTCAAGGGTAGAGATTAATTGATATTTATTCAGCACCGATGGCATTTCAACCACTAACCGTGATTATGTTGCAATATACATCACCATAACGGGCCTCACTAGTTAACATAGTTCAGTTTCTCCACGTAATAAGGTAAGGGAGATGGGAGCGCAGACCTGGCTTCAGTGTAATTTTATGCAAACACACGATTACACCTAAACACGTGTTTATTACACCCAATTGCTATAGGCGATCCAGAACAAGTTCAGCAAAGCAAGCAAACTAGGTCAGGGTGGAAGAGTGTTTCGCAATTCCTTAGCAAATAAATGGGCATTAAAATCTTATACTTTTCCTAGATGCACGAGTTTAAACCGTGTATTTACGTAATGCACAACATACGGAGAAACAGAATTATTCCTTCCCTATCTTACACTCGCCCACTACCATATGGTTATTAACTCGTCTAATACAAATTTTCAGATCGAAATTGCACTTTATCAATGTGGCGGTTGCTCCAACCGACCACGTGGCACGAAAGGAATTTTACAAAGAAAACCTATAGCAAGTAAATAAAATCCCCTAAAATACTATTATAAATGAAAAACCACGTTAAAATACATTAAATGAGTGAACTTCGGTTAAACACAAAGCAATAATACGACCGTGAGCTTAAGGCCCATGGAGCGTGACCTGATCAGGACACAAATGCAAAATTCTACAGAAATTTGAATATATTATGAAAAGAAATTGCCTTATGGGGGTTTAGCGGTAATTCCACACCTGATTTCAACATCTGGACTTCATTACCGAGCAAATTTCAGACAATCTAATACCTTTGTTAACATTACCAAAATCGAGAGCTGCGTCTACACGTCTGTCCAGCGCCGTCACACAGGAACAAGGGGACCTCCAGACACCTCGCCTAACCGTTCTTTGTTCTAAAGGTGGTGAAGGTGACGGTTCACCAACCTAAAAGAGCCAATACTCCTGCCTTCGACCTCTCTGACCTGATTCACCCACCATATTTTCCAAAATTATTCACGTTTACAGGTTGGTACTATCCTACCACAGAACGACTCTACACATGCAATGCTACGACCTCTACTATCTCATACTATCTCATTCATACAGTCCAAGGTCGCATACGAGAAAGGATACGAGGAAACGTTGCACACATGAAATAAAATGAATAAATAAACACCACTTGGTCCATTCTCTTCTGTTTCCTATGCACGGAATTCACTTCTGCAGAGTCAAAACACTCTGGCTATAGTTCTCCTGTAACGGAATGTATTGGAAAAACGGGAACACAAGTTCCGTTTCAATTTCAAATATTGTCAGAATAAATGCAGTCAGTTACCCAAGAAATACATTCACAAACCGAAAGATGCTGTTAACTTGTTGTTTGAAAACTATGACACAGGTCATTACTGGTGGTGAGAACCATTAGTTTTATCACACCTGATAATGGCTAATTAATACGCATAAGTTTAATTGATGTAGTCATCCAACACAGTTGTGCTATAGAGGGAAAAGAAACCAATCGTTGTGATTAGATAGCATGTGGTCTTGGACATTTTTCTGTCTCCCCACTGAACTAATGAAAAGGTGACGAGAATCAGCTACCGTGTGACGTCGATTGTCTAGTGTAGCTCTTCCGGGGATTAAAAGCTAGGCACCATAGAAGAGCCCAGTTTTCGAAGATGACAGACCAGTCCTAGAAGAACTGTTAAGGAAAATGAATTGTGACACTTCTTCAGAAGATCACAGTAACATCTGCGTATAATGTTACTTGCACTGAATTTTCAGTACAGCCAGGGTATACACAATATAATGAGTAGGACCGAATACTGATCCTTGAGGATAACTTGCACAGATAGGGCACTCTATCAATTCGCGGCTACGTGTGGTGCCCACTATCAGGAGGAGTTGGTTCTCACATTGAGCTTAGCTGTATATTCTTTGGGGTGTTGCCAAAAGAGATACTTTGTGTTAAATTAACATGTATCTTCACAGGTCTCTTTAGAGCCAGAGGTGGCTAATTTTAGTTGCGAATGTGATGGCTCTGCTAATCTGGTGCCTTTGGTACTGTGCAGACGTATTCGATGGACTGCTACTTCCGGCAGTCGTGGGTAGACCGGCGGCTGGCGTTCACCGGCGGCTCCAAGGAGACGCTGGCGCTGAGCATCTCGATGCTGGCGCGCATCTGGAAGCCGGACACTTACTTCTACAACGGCAAGCAGTCCTACCTGCACACCATCACCACGCCCAACAAGTTCGTGCGGCTCTACCGGGACGGGCGCGTCCTCTACTCCTCCAGGTGAGATGCACATGCTCTCTTACGGTTGGTCAAGTCCAGCCATAAGACTGTGAACTATTCCGCCGCCTCTTCATCCGATGGCCTCACGGTTGGACTGGAAGGGAGTGTGTGGGAGGCATTTTCAAATATGTGACGTACTTAATGATTGAAACAAATTGACTGTGTTCTTGGGAACAAGAAGCCAAACTTCTATAAGGTAACTTGAGGATTAGGAACAGAAATAATGTATGTGTGGACATAAATAATCTTTCCATTCTCACATAATAGGTATCTGAACATCCGTTATACAACAACGAAAAGCCTGCTTGAAATTATTCAAAGGTTAAGTGATCCAGCGGCTCTACAATATTATTGAAAGATTTTCAATGACACTAGCTGCATTTGGGCAACGAGATGAACCAAGGGCAACACTTCAAAATTTGTAACTGGCCAGGGCTCTAGCCCCGGTCTCGCCGTAACCATCTCAGCCATCCGAGCACACTTCCTATCTGATCAAAATTTTCAGCCCGTTGCACACGGCAAGTGTAGTGTCACCTACCAATAAACCCCTCGTTCGTCATTCGGTTAATGCGACCAGACACGATGAGCGGGGGTTCCGGGTTAGAGTCCCAGTCAGCCACAAGTACTATTGTGTTTCTATTGATTTATTTCAATGTCCAAATGTGGCTAGTGACACTGAAAACCTTTTAATACAATTTATGGAGCCACGGGATCACATAACGTGTCTGTTCTTTTGGACATGTTCGAAAGCACAGACACCATTTATATATGTACATACCTGAAGCTTTTGGGCAAAGTAGCAAATACAGATGCACGAGTGAAGACTCAGTTTTAAAGTTCTCTGGACAATGTGGTCACTCGAAACAGAGTTCACCGTCGTGTTGGGAATGGACGGAGAAACAAAACTCATCACGTCCATTTTCAGCGAAACTGACTAAGCATTAAGTTTAATTTATTTAGGGAAGCCAAAGGAGACACACTGATGAACCAAAACATTATGAACACCTCCAGAATAGCTTGTTTGTCCGTCTTTGGAGCGAAACACATAACTGATTCTATGTATCAGGTGGTCTCGTAGACATAAACGTGAGTTTACTACAATGATTCTCAAACCTATGTAACACGGTTGTCGTTCCGATACAAGGAAAATTATACTGCTGATACACTCCTGGAAATGGAAAAAAGAACACATTGACACCGGTGTGTCAGACCCACCATACTTGCTCCGGACACTGCGAGAGGGCTGTACAAGCAATGATCACACGCACGGCACAGCGGACACACCAGGAACCGCGGTGTTGGCCGTCGAATGGTGTTCCAGAGCACACCGTTCTTTGTATAATGTCGAACATGGAGCTCCATAGCAGACCACCCGTAAGTGTTGACATGTTGATCCAACGACATCGTCACTCGCGATTGCATTGGGCAGGGGACCAGCGAAGTTCGACCGTCAATCAATGGAAATGTATCGGCTCTTTGGGTGAAGTACATTTTTGCTGTACTAGGTCGATGGTCGTCTTCACAAACGTCGTTATCTAGATGAACGGCGGCTTGAAACGTGCAACGCGCCACGGACCCAGGCTGGCGGTATTATGCTGTGGAAGACTTTGCACTTTGCACTTTCATGAGTCCTGTAGTAGTAATCGAAGACAGGCTGAGAGCTACGGACCACCCTCATCCCTTCATGCTTGATGTCTTCCCCGAGGGCGATGTCATCTACACTCCTGGAAATTGAAATAAGAACACCGTGAATTCATTGTCCCAGGAAGGGGAAACTTTATTGACACATTCCTGGGGTCAGATACATCACATGATCACACTGACAGAACCACAGGCACATAGACACAGGCAACAGAGCATGCACAATGTCGGTACTAGTACAGTGTATATCCACCTTTCGCAGCAATGCAGGCTGCTATTCTCCCATGGAGACGATCGTAGAGATGCTGGATGTAGTCCTGTGGAACGGCTTGCCATGCCATTTCCACCTGGCGCCTCAGGTTGACCAGCGTTCGTGCTGGAAGTGCAGACCGCGTGAGACGACGCTTCATCCAGTCCCAAACATGCTCAATGGGGGACAGATCCGCAGATCTTGCTGGCCAGGGTAGTTGACTTACACCTTCTAGAGCACGTTGGGTGGCACGGGATACATGCGGACGTGCATTGTCCTGTTGGAACAGCAAGTTCCCTTGCCGGTCTAGGAATGGTAGAACGATGGGTTCGATGACGGTTTGGATGTACCGTGCACTATTCAGTGTCCCCTCGACGATCGCCAGAGGTGTACGGCCAGTGTAGGAGATCGCTCCCCACACCATGATGCTGGGTGTTTGCCCTGTGTGGCTCGGGCGTATGCAGTCCTGATTGTGGCGCTCACCTGTACGGCGCCAAACACGCATACGACCATCATCGGCACCAAGGCAGAAGCGACTCTCATCGCTGAAGACGACACGTCTCCATTCGTCCCTCCATTCACGCCTGTCGCGACACCACTGGAGGCGGGCTGCACGATGTTGGGGCGTGAGCGGAAGACGGCCTAACGGTGTGCGGGACCGTAGCCCAGCTTCATGGAGACGGTTGCGAATGGTCCTCGCCGATACTCCAGGAGCTACAGTGTCCCTAATTTGCTGGGAAGTGGCGGTGCGGTCCCCTACGGCACTGCGTAGGATCCTACGGTCTTGGCGTACATCCGTGCGTCGCTGCGGCCCGGTCCCAGGTCGACGGGCACGTGCACCTTCCGCCGACCACTGGCGACAACATCGATGTACTGTGGAGACCTCACGCCCCACGTGTTGAGCAATTCGGCGGTACGTCGACCCGGCCTCCCGCATGCCCACTATACGCCCTCGCTCAAAGTCCGTCAACTGCACATACGGTTCACGTCCACGCTGTTGCGGCATGCTACCAGTGTTAAAGACTGCGATGGAGCTCCGTATGCCACGGCAAACTGGCTGACACTGACGGCACAAATGCTGCGTAGCTAGCACCATTCGACGGCCAACACCGCGGTTCCTGGTGTGTCCGCTGTGCCGTGCGTGTGATCATTGCTTGTACAACCCTCTCGCAGTGTCCGGAGCAAGTATGGTGGGTCTGACACACCGGTGTCAATGTGTTCTTTTTTCCATTTCCAGGAGTGTATAACCTTATCATCAACACTCTTGTGTAATATTACAAATGCTTCTATGCTCTTCTTATCTGTCCTGTTTTTTCCACGTTTAACTTCTACATAGAGCTACACCCCAACAAACATTTTCACAAAAGACTTCCTCACACATAAATTGATAATCTCTTTTCGAGAAAAAGTTTTCTTTGCTACTGTCGGATTGTGTTTTGTATTCTTAACTCTCCGCTATCGCTAGTTATTTTCCTGCTCTAAAAGCTAATGTCGCCTATCTCTTTTAATGATTCATTTCTTAATCTACTGTACTTTTTGTGTCATCAGTACCCTGCATGGCTTGATGAGGCCTGCCAAGAATTACTCTCCTGAGATAACATTCTAATCTCTGAGTAGCAGTTCCAACCTACGTTCTCAGTTCTTTGCTGGATGTATTGCAATCTCTGTTTCCCCTTACAGTTCTTACTCTCAATCTGTGTTTTCCCCTACAATTCTTACCCTCTACCGCTCCTTCTAGTACCGTAGAAATTATTCCAAGATGAGATAACAGACGTCCTATTATCCAGTCCCTCGTCCTTGTCAGTGTTTTCCACTTATTCCTTTTTGCGGAGAACCTCCTCATCCCTCATCTTACAGTCCACCTAATTTCCAACATTCTTTTGCAGCATCACATCTGAAATTCTTCGTTTCCCTTCTGTTTCGTTGTCCACACAGCCCATGTGTCACACTATATAGTGCTATGCTCAAAATGCACATTCTCATAAGTTTCTTCCTCAAATTAGGGCCTATTTTTGAGACTAGTAGACTTCTCTCGGCCAGGAATGCCCTTTTCTCCATTGCTAGTGTGCTTTTGATGTCCTCCTTGCTCCGTCCATCATGGGCTATTTTGTTAGTAGAATTCCTTAATCTCGTCTGCTTCGTGATCTTCAAGTCTGATATTAAGCATCCCGCTGTTCTTATTTCTGCTGCTTCTCATTACGTTCGTCTCTCATGGATTTACTCTCAATCCTTATTCAGTATTTATTACACTGTTCATTCCATTCAACAGATCCTGTGATTCTGCTTTACTTTCACTCAGAACAGCAATGTCATCAAGGAATCGTAGCGTTGATGTCCTTACAGCCTGAATTTGAAAGTCATTCTTGAGCCTTTCTTTTATTTCCAGCATCACTTTTTCGATATATGGGTTGCGCTGTAGGGGCGGTAGACTACATCGCTGTCATACAGCCTTTTCAATCTGAGAACTTCGTTTTTCGTGTGTTATTTTTTCCCGCTGGTTCTTGTACATATTACCCGTCTTTCCCTATAGCTTCCCCCTATTGTCATAAGAATTTCGAACATCTTGCACTATTTGACATTGTCCAACGTTTTTCCAGGTTGGTACGTCTGTAAACGTGTATTTGTTTTTCTTCAGTATTGCTCCATTTTCAACCGAAAAGAAAAAACTGCCTTTCCGGTGCCTTTAACTTTTTCTAAGACCAAACTGATAATCATTAATACATTCTCAATTTTCTTTTCCATTCTTCTGCACATTATTCTAGTCATCAACTCGGATGCATGAACTGTTAAACTCACTGTCGATAATCCTAGCACTTGTCTACTCTCGAAATCTTCGGAAATGTATGGAAGTGTAATGGTCCATCGCCAGTTATATACATTCTTCGTACCAATGTGAATAGTCAAAAATGGCTCTGAGCACTATGGGACTTGACACATGAGGTCATCAGTCTCCTAGAACTTAATACTATTTAAACCTAACTAACGTAAGGACATGACACACATCCATGCCCGAGGCAGGATTGGAACCTGCCACCGTAGCGCTCACTCGGCTCCAGACTGAAGCGCCTAGAACTGCTCCGCCACAGTGGCCGGCCGTGAATAGTCCTTTTGCTGCCACTTCCCAACGATTCTAGAAATTCCGACGGAATATTATTTGATTTTAATTCATCTGCAGCTCTTTTGATTCTAATACTATACCAGCTATCTGTTGCCTGTAGACTCCTGTTTCTTCTTTTAGGTAATCAATCAAGTCCTACCTCCCACAGAGTCCTTCAATGTAATCTTTCTACCTTTCCGATCCCTCCCATGCATGTAACAGTGGAATTACCATTGCACTCTTAATGTTACCTCCCAGGCTTTTAGTTCCATCTGATGTTATTTTGAATTCCTGTATGGTGAGTCAGTCTTTCCGACAATCAGTTCTTTTTAAATTTCGTCACATTTTTCATGCTTCCATTTCGTCTTTCCTGTATTTGTTATTTATTTTGTTCCTAAGTACCTTGTATTTCGGTATTCCTCAATTTACCCGTACATTTCTGTACTTCCTTCTTTCGGCAATTACTTCTGTTACCCATTATTTCTTCGTAATTACCTTCCTTTTTCCTATGTTTTACTTTCCAACTTCTGTGATTGCCCTTTCTAGAGATGTTCATTCCACTTCAACTATACTGCCCACTGAGGTATTGCTTAATGCTGTATCTATAGCCTTACATAACTTCAGTCGTATCTCGTCATTCCTTGGTACTTCCGTATCCTACTTCTTTGCGTTTCTGACTAGTCTCTTAAACTTCAACCTAGTATTCATTATTACCACACTGTGATCACAGACTGTATCCAGTACCTATTTCGGTGTCTCTGCCTGACCATGATATAATGCAACTGGAATCTCTCCATATCTCCCGGCCTTTTTTAAGTATACCTCTTCCTCTTGGGATTATTGAGCAGAGCGTTCGCTGTCACTAGCTGAATTTTATTGTAGAACTCAATTATGCCTTCTCCTCTATCATTCCTGCCACCAAGCCCATATACTCCCGTACCCCATTCTTGTAGTCTCTCCCCTATGACCGTATTCGAGTCCTCCATGACTGTTACATCATGATCTCCCTTTACATATTGATTTACTCGTTCAGTATCATAATATGTTTTCTATGTGTCTTCATCTTCGGCTTGCGACGTTGGCATGTATAACCGAAATCTTGTCGGTGTTGGTTCGTTGTCGATTCTAATGAGAACAAACCTATCACTGAACTGCAGTAGCTCACTCTCTGCCCTACCTTCCTACTCCTATTAATACCACTTTCAGCTAGTTTTGTTGTTACTCTACTCTAATCTGACTAGAAATACTTGACTTCTTTCCATTTCTCTTCACTGACACCCATTGTATCTAGATTTCCCTTTACAGATTTTCAAGCTTCGTTACCATGTTCAGACTCATTACATTCAACGCACCGACCTGTAGAATGTTATCCTTTCGTTGGGTATTCAGTCTTTCTTTCATGGTCACCTCTTCCTCCGCAGTTCCCTCACCTACCCGAATGAGGTACTACTCTGGAATCTTTTGCCAATGGAGAGATCGTCGTAACACTTCTTTAGCTACAAGCCGTAGATCCTGTGGGTATACATTCAGTTTCTTCAAAATAATGACTTTCAATGCCTACTGCATCCTCATGCCGTTGATCATTGCTGATTAACAATTCATGATATACCATATTTCCATATACTTTGTGTGCACAAAATGCAGCAGTCTAACAGATCTTTTCTGACGTAATTGGGTTTGCAATGTATCACAGTACGTAATACATTTGTCTTTACATAAGATAAATATAATAAGCGTTGTACTAAGATTGTCTTGATACATACAAAATTTGGTAGACATCTTTAGATGTTCAGACATTATAATTTGACAGGCGTCTTCAATCGTTTATTGTGTGTCAGTATGCTCTGCCTCTGAGATCATAATGTTACCACAAAATACGTAGATGCTACATTGGTAAACGTCTCAGATGTTAACGCACTGTTTTATAAATTACTGATATGACATAAGAAAACTACTTTACTATATATTTAATTGCAGCCTGTTCGTTGAAATATGCATAGTACTATCAGTACCACTCACTGTATATTTTTTGCTTCGCAAATTACTGCCAAAAACACTGGTTGTTTGGGGTGATATGTTCCTTGTATCTCACAACAAAATGCCGACCATTTGGCCTATATAAAAATGATCACATGTTCCCCATTGTTGTCTACACACACCAGATGCATTATAATTCTCTTTTTACTTTCTACCTTAATTCGCCATCTGTTCTGAACGCTTGTTTTTACTATTTTCGGACTATGTGCACTACCTTTTCGGTAATACGGTTATAATATTTTAAACGTAATAATTTTTTATCTTTCGTACATGTGTGTTTTTCGCTTTTGTATTTATTGAGAAGTTGTATAATTAAGTGTCTCTTAAAACCATTGGCTACTGCTGGTTGCGTAACGATGTATATCTCCCGTTGAATTTCCGTTTCGTCTAATGGAAGTTTACACAAACGAGATACCATAGCAGAGAAACATAACTTTTTATAGGGCAGTAGGTAGTTGGAATTATTCCTTATTAGCCCATCTGAGTGTGTTGTTCACCATAAATGGGAAACTTCAGCTTTTCTCTACCTTTGTTACTATTAAGTCTGAGAAACTAATTTTTCTTTCGGACTATTTCTCTAAAGTGTATTCAGTGCTGTCATACTGCTGGTTAAAAGTCGAGTGAGGCAGATCCTCCTCCCCTACCCTCATTGCAATAAATGTATCGTCCATGTATCGTAAGGGAAGAAAAGGAGGAATGAAGTTAAAGAAACTGAAGAATGGAAAATATACAAACAAAAGACTGAGGAGGTAGACAAATTGATGAGCGAGCAATTCGAATTTAAATACATGATTTTTTGTTCTTTTGAAAAATGATTCATGATTCAGTAAAGCAGTTTACATGTCACTAGTGATTAAAGCAGTTCAATAATAGCTCATACATTTACGAATGTAGCATATATGTATTTAGTGATAATATTGTGATCTCTGAGAGACAGGCCATGTGGACAGACAATAAGCAGCTGGAGGGGCCTGTAAATTTTTTATGTCCAAACAGCTAGCATCAATTATACTGATCTGATGTAAAAAGAAAGGTTTCATATTCAGTGAAACGTTGCAAATTCATGTAAGTCACAAAAGATGTCTTTCACTGCATTAATCTGTGCACACAAAATGATTAAAAATGTTTCATTTTATGTTCTGTTAATAATATTGAGTCTGCTAATATAAAAAATGGTTTGAGAATCAAAAAAAAATTCGAAACGTTTCGTAGATTAAAATATTACTTGTTACTCTGAAGGAAACCTTAATTAACCATTTACAGTTCACTTAGACGTGTGTTTAAACTAACACTTTCGAAAAAATCTAAGAACTCCCAAGAATCAAATGCGGAAATATGTATTCTCTAGCACTGTGATATACGCACTGTATCTTTAGTTGGAAGCATCAGAATCTTGGTTCAAAATGGTTCAAATAGCCTTGAGTACTATGGGACTTAACATCGGAGCTCATCAGTCCCCTAGACTTAGAACTACGTAAACTTAACTAACCTAAGGACATCACACACATCCATGCCCGACGCATGATTCGAACCTGCGACCGTAGCAGTAACGCGGTTCCGGACTGTAGCGCCTAGAACCGCTCGGCCACAAGGACCGGCATCAGAACTTTGCTATGGCGTTACAACACCCCCTTCCTTCCCTGGTGGTATATTAATTACAGAAGTACAGAGTTTCCAATGGTTTTATATTAATTTGGGATAAGGCATCGAATCCGAAATGAAAGTATTACCTGGAAAAAGTAGGCTGCTGTCATAACTTGAACGTTATTGTGTGATTTACTGTGCGCAATAACGAACGGCAGAAATAAAAAAAATGTTCAAAATAATACGGAAACAGCTAGTGACAATTTGGTCCGAAATGATGAATTAATTTTGACTCTGTTTGGAAATTACTGTAAATGAACAGTCTCCAGCTCACTTAGTGTGAGCGAAACCAATTAAAACTCTTGACTCTGAAACTAAAACACGTTACTATTGTAACATGATGCCATGCGTGGACAGTTGCAAAGGCACTGAGTCGCACTCATTATCAAAACACAATGACCACACAGAAAAATTTCGTTCATGGAAAAAAGCAAGCTTGCAACTGTGTCATGAAATTAATTAATAATTCTTCACACTGTCAGATATATAACAACTTAACTGCGTTTTTCACTGTGGTGTTATTAAACTGTTTCGGAAAAGCTAAACTTTTCGAAAAGAATAAATTCAATATTCAAATAGAGTGCACTACAATAACAAGCTTTTTTTTTAAAGTGATTACGCAGTCTGATACTTTGACCCATTGTTACATCAATTACTTCTCACACAAAATGGTCTGAACATGAAATATTGTTAACTATACTGCTTTGTGAAATTAAATGTCAATAATCAGCACTAAATCATCAAGTCCTAAATAACTAACTATTTCTTCAGTTTCATTTAAATTATTAATCAGTTCCATAAACTTCACTGTTCTTATAATTTACTTTCAGTGAAATAATGACAAACTCGGTTGGTTATGGATACAGAGAGGATCCTAACAGGTAGTTATTACTGAGGATTACTCACCTTAACACACATAAGTTGCTAAAGTATTTGTTATTTGACGATTCGCAACGAAGCCTTTCACAATTCTAAATGATAAACTGGTTGGATCTAACTTCATAGTGATGTGGTCGGTGCGGCCAGGTCCATTATACCACGACAATGTACGGCCAAAGGGTCTTCAACACAATAAACTTTGGGCTCCCCTCGCTCTTCTCAAAGACTAATTAACCTTGACGCTTTGCGCTGTCCCCAATTACTTCCCAACATTATGCATGGCTACCCTGCACGTGTGATCTCGCAGTGAAACAAGTCTTGCATCCTCTCGTAGAGTAATTTCTCCCTTGTGTCCGATCCGCTCGCTCGCTACTAACCGTCTCTCGTTACTACCCAACAGACAATGCTCGACTGCGCCGCGCTTCTGCGCTCAGCAACAGTACGACAATAACAATAATCTCTTTGGTTTACATAACGATATTCCCTAACGTTGCCAGTGCGTCTACTACAATTATTTGCATTCTCTTATTTTACACACAGTAAATTATTAAATCATATATACATGACACTAATAAACAAAACATATTTATATACTTGATTTAAATGTATATAATTAATAAAGCAACAAACAGTCCCTAAACCAACGAACTTTTAGTATCATGGAATTAAAATTGAATTAAATAAATTCATATGTCGGCACTGTGTTGTTATGTTTCAGATTCCCCAGGCTTCACTGATCTATATTAGTAAATATAGACTCAATGAAACGCTGGATACGTAACAACCAGTCCCTAAACCAACGAACTTTTAGTATCATGGAATTAAAATTCAATTAAATATTTGCCATTGTCCGAAACAAGCTCTCCATTACTCATTTAGATGCTGTTCGCAGATACTATATAGGTCATCAGAAAATAATTTTTTTACTAAACCAATTATGTACACTGAAAAGGTGAATCATATAACAAATTTATTATTGCTATAACGCACACAATAAAAAACGAAATCATTTGTTCACTGATCTATTACCAATTGACATCAATTAAACAACATGACCATTCACTAATTAAAATTGATTAAGAAATTTTCATAAAGTGTCTATAGCATCTGTATCCACATAAAAACATTTGAAATATTATTTACATTTTTTTGCACCATTCTATTCAGATATACATACCCACTTCTAAGCATTTCGCGTATAAACCTCCTATTCCTGAAAAGCGGAATCAGACTACTTATGCACTGCCTCTTGCGCATCCTCATTAGCTTTCATTTTTGTGTGGGTGCCTGCATGTTTTCCACGTCCATAAGCACCTCTTTCAAAATATTTTTTGCTTTTATCGGCAATAATTTAGTTCCCTGTGCTTTAATTATCGTCCATTTTACATTTGTACCTACAATTTAAATTGCATGTCTGAGTTCATCAGAAGTCACCAGTAACATACATTACTAACCATCTCCAAAAACTAATTGCAATACAATTAATATTCTGATTAGATGTTACATAACGAATACTCATGTACGTTACAATACAATTAACATTTCCAAATCAAATACTGATTTAATTAAACAAAAACATTATCTTCAAATTTTTACATTGTCTTATTTTGCACACAGGAAAATATTAAAACATATATACATCACGATAATACACGAAACATATTTATAGGCTTGATTTAAATGTATATATTCAATAAACCAGGAAAACGTTTGTGTGTGGGCACTGTGTTATTGTGTTTCAGCGTCACAGTACTTCGTAATGTAGTGGTGATTGGGCAGAGGCTTATTGATCACGGTTTGTTATTTCATATGCCTACTGCACATTTGACTGGAAAATGGTGAAAAAGTAATGCTTATAGAATTTGTTGTGACATGATTATTTCCAATGCTTTCGTTTCCAACTTATACACCTAAATACTCATGCATGTGACGTGCTCAAGATGCGCACTACTAACCTCGTCGTTAGCGACTCTCGGGTTGTTTGTCCTTTGTTGGCGTTTTCTTACATTTATACACATTTAAATAGATCCATCGTTCTTTATACCAAGTGGAAGAAAGGGAGATTGAAGTTTAAATTCCCGTCGACATTGAGGTCATTAAAGACGCCACCAAGTTGAATTTTATGCAAGTCTCTGAGTAATTCTTTATGACATTCCAACTACGTTTCTTTTTTGGAAACAACATTTTCTTGTGCGAACGATCATCAGCTTCATCATCACGTTCCCTTACTCCCCGAATTTGGTTCGCTGAACTTGTTCCGGCCTTAGCGTCTTACTCCACGGCTTTTCTTACCTCTTTGTGCAAATATTGTAATACTGTTTTGGATATTTGCCCTGTTGGGTTCTGTCAATTTGTTGGTTCAATGCCTACTTGTATGTCTCGATTTTTTTCTGTTACTGCATATACTTTAAGATCATTCGTAACACATTCGTTGGTTATTCTATATTCTATTTCGCTTCCTTTAATGATCTAAGGAATTTCTTTGCTCACACCACCATCCGAGTTACATCACTCTTGTTTGCTACGAAAACCTCAGATCCGTAGCGTAGCACTGAAACGGCTAGTGATTTATAGAATGTCAGTTGCCTTTTTTTACTTGTCTTTTACTTTTATGTTGTGTTTACACAGACATCGTGAAATTTTGCAGTTTCACTTTTAGTTTCTTTATCGTAATCAAAAGAATAATCGCAGCCCATGCGGTTAAATCGACAATGTGCAAGATGACTTTGTTTTTAATCTTATTTTTATTCTTCTCGGAATGGCACTACTTTTGTCTTTTCTATAGACATTTTGAAACAATAATTTCGGCCAATTTGGCTTAATTTAAAAATATTTCTTTGTATCTACTGAAGTGGCTATTAAAGTACAGTCGTCAGCATATTCTAATGTTGTAATATAATGGTCCTTATTCAGTTTTACGGCTTCATTTTCTTTTTTCCTCATTCAATTTTTTAAACTCTTCGTTTATATTTCAGTTAATAAAATTGGTGAATGACTGCAGCCTTGTTTAACTCCTTCGTTCGTTACGATGCCGTTATTATTTATTCTCTTACCTGTTTCTATAACAAATTTTGTTTCATTATAGAACATTCCCATTTCATGTGTCATGGAATTTCATTTTCTTGTAATACTGCCCATAGTTTTGTCCTGCTTAATCTGTAAAACGTCTTGATATGGTCAATCTTATACATATTGTAGAATACAATGTTAGGGCTCCAACGCGCAATTTCACATCGTTCACACTCCACGGAGTCATCAGTCTTGTGCTAATGCCTGCATCTCGTGGTCGCGCGGTAGCGTTCCCGCGCCCGGGTTCACGGGTTCGATTCCCGGCGGGGTCAGGGATTTTCTCTGCCTCGTGATGGCTGGGTGTTGTGTGTTGTCCTTAGGTTAGTTAGGTTTAAGTAGTTCTAAGTTCTAGGGGACTGATGACCATAAATGTTAAGTCCCATAGTGCTCAGAGCCATTTTTTTGTGTTAATGCTGGTGAAAACTCAAAATTATAAATGTTAAATTGCTAATGAAGGACACAGACGTGTGTGCTGTGTCTGATAAACGCACCATCGCCAGTGTACTAAGTACGGACGCAAACAGAAGCCATAAGAAATGAACAATGAGCACCAGTCAGAAGGCAGCCGACAGCACGCGGTACTGGCCGTTCTAGGCACGAGCACAGCGGCCGACATCTCAACAATTAGTCCTTAAAGAACCCATGTTTGCCGTAACCTTCTACCCAAATTTGAACAGTACCGCCGCATGTAACAGTTGGCTGGTTCAAATGGCTCTGAGCACTATGGGACTTCACTTCTGATGTCATCAGTCCCCTAGAACTTAGAACTACTTAAACCTAACTAACATAAGGACACCACACACATCCATGCCCGAGGCAGGATTCAAACCTGCGATCGTAGCGGTCGCGCGGTGCCAGACTGAAGCGCCTAGAACCGCTCGGCCACGCCGGCCGGCGTGTAAGAGTATGGGACACTTTCTTAACACCCTGTATACAACGTGAACGAAACCTATGTTATTATACGGCTAAACTGAGCACCCAGTCACCTACCCACAGTTGCGGGTTGAGCATCAAACTGATTAAGCGTCACCAAAAAGGTGATATTCAGTGTTTGATATACTTATCGACCGAATCTAAAATCTGGAAATGTTGGGATAATGTACTCATCGAGAGGTACAACCTTATCTTAATTTTTTAACACAATAAATCAAGTTTTAAAGTTAGAAGCCAGCGTAACTCAAGGTGCGCACATTACACAGATTAAATTAATCCACAACTTGAGAATGAGAGAACTTAGCGAACTACAGTGAACTTTATACTTAATTTCAGACCATTTACAAACTTGTGTGTGACAGACATCATTACAAAGTAGTGAAATGATAGAAAATTCATTGCCACATATTCGCTGTTCATGCAATATAATTTCATCACTGGGCATGACCTTTTATTTCATTTCTTCATTATTACTATCTCCATTTGCAACCCATTTTGCAGACAGTATCCACATAGAGCCTACAGTAGCTCACATACCAGTTGAATTATATCATTGTAAGACACATACTTAGGAGATATGGTGTAATAAAGACTAAGATGCGTGAAAAATTGCTATGTCTTTACCCATAAAGGTTTTGCAAGCTTAACGGCGAATATCTGGCTCCTTAAATTATTTGTAATATGATAGACACTTGGAGCTCTAAGTTGTTTTATACAGTGGAGTTCAGGCTTTTTAAATAATAAGCGTGGGCGAGCGTGATGGTAGATATTTAGAAACGGAGAAAAACGGAGTTTCACGTTTCTGAATACAACCTGACCATGAGCTATTACACATAGCTAACGACTTGGACGTTATTATAACAGAATGAAAATGGTGTTCCGCTCCATAAACAGCTTCACGTAACACATATATCACCTGTAAAAACATAAAAATTTACTCCACTATCTTAAGCCACGCAAAAGTTCAGTCGACGTATACGCAGATATGATATGGCAATCTTAAGCGGCGATCTCCGGTTCTTGATTCACATGCTTCCTGGAAAAGGGAGACAGTCGCTGAACGGACTGATGGAAAAACTTTGGAAAGTGCCTCTGGTAAACATCCAGCATGGAGAGTTACTGGGTCGAACAGATAACCCGAGGGTATAACACGGAACCTCTCCTGGTGTTTTCTCAGATTTGTTCCCTCTTCAAAGTAGAGAACGTGCTGCGCATAATGACCTAGAACGATCTGCTGTAAAGAGGCCACTGATGGTTCTAGAGCTGACTTTCGTAAAAAAAAAAGTAAAACGCTTTCTCGTCGAGATTTATTACCACAATGAAAATTATTCACGAAATAATTATTTGCAAATAAAATATTTTCTGGGAGATTTTTGAAGATCTAACACCCACCTCATGATATGTTATCAAATTTTCATTTCATTAACGCGTTAGAAGGAAAGATGTCTCACAGAATTATTTGACTTAATATCTCAGTTATAGTGTTTTATTCATTTCAGCAACTCATTAAACATAGACTAGTTATAATACCTATAGAAGACCGACGATTCTTACAGAATTTTAATATTAAGGAAGAAGTAGTACTGCTATGTATGAAGACTATGCTAGACTGTTACTACACTTTCCAGTATTTGCATTATCTTCCAACGTTATTTTTCCCTGTCCCTGTTGTCGAGACCTGGGAATGTTCTTTCACGTGTCCAGGATAATTCGTCTTTCACAAAGAAGTGTCTATGGACTTCTGCCATCATCTATTGAGCTCAATGTTGCTGCATTTGGTACTTTAACTAGCCACTCTATTTTTATATTTTCCTGTAAAAGAATATTTCACTAATTTGTATAACCCGTTATCCAACTTTTTCAACTGAGCCTGTGTCTGTTAGAAACTGCTGGAGAATCCAGCAAGTAAGCATTCTAAAACGATATTTGGTTAAGGTATGCTATTTATGACCAGCAGGTAAATTACCAGCAACTGCAAAATTTAAGAAATTTAAGCGCTCTAAACTGACACACTAAACAGTGTTGAGAGAAAATGTGAACCTTCTTTCCCGGGAAATATGCTTGGATGTCAAATGGTGATGGTGACCATAGCACATTGTTATCAACAGCCTAGTATGGCTACGAAGTCTTTCGTGATAGATTTCTCAGATAAAAACCTCTAGGTTTACTTGCGACGTAAGATTTGAATAAAGTCCCAAGCTTCCGATGATGGAGGGAATCATCGGAAGCTTCGCATTTCATTCGAGTTTGACGCTGCAAGTAATTATTGCGACAATTATGGAGAGCGTGGTTGTCTCACATGTTTAGTTCACATTCATTTTTAATTAGCTCTCAAGACTAAACAACTACTTGATTAGGTAACCGCAGATCACTGAGTTAGGTTAAACCAGAGTTCAGAACTTTTACTACAGTAGCATGCCTCTTTGCCGCACTAGGTTGAACAAGTAATCTGTACATACTTTTCGTAAGTGATTAATAAATATTTCTCAATGTCCTGCCCACATCATTTTCCTTACAGTAGACTATAAGACAAAGAAAAACAAGGCACCACGAAGAAATTATCCGAATCGATGGGACAGACAGATGACTATAATTTCAGAGATTCTGGATGGTTTATACAAGATAGAGAACCTTACAGACTGAGCCAGTGAATAACACTTTGGCCCAACTCTGCTACCTAGGCAAGCAATTATTCGACTTGTGGTATTGATTGATAGAGTTGTTGGATGTCCTTTCGAGGGATAAAGCGATAAATTCTGTCCAATTAGCGGGTTAGAACGTCAAAATCCCTAGCTCGTTGGGGGCCGTCCGCCTAACGCTCAGAAAGTTATGAATTGGAGAGAGATCCGGCGACGTTGCTAGCCGAGGCAAGGTTTGACAAGCGTGAAGACAAGCAGTGGAAGCTCTCGCCGTGTGTGGTCAGGCACTATCTCGTTGAAATGTAAGCCAAGTATAGCTTGCCGTGAAAAGCGTAGAACGTCGTCAAGGTACCTATGTGCCCTAAGGGTGCCCCAGATGACTACCAAATTGATCCTTATTCGAATTGAAATGGCAGCCCAAGCCATCACTCCTGGTTGTCGGGCCGTATGGCGTGAGACGGTCGTGTTGGTATCCCTCCGCTGTCCTGGGCGTCACCAGACAGATCTTCGATAATTATCGCGACCTGGATTATGAATGACTAAAGTACAATTGCCTTCAGTGATGAGTACCGCTTCGACCTGAGCCCCAATGACCAGCAAAGACGTGTCTGGAGACATCCCAGGCACCAGTGGGACACCAGCCTTACTCTCGCCCACTGTAAGGCCCGATAACCAACGGAAATTCTCTGAGGTGCCATTTTATTTCATAGTATATTTACCTGCGCACCGTTACAGCAAAGCACTACGTCACGATATTCTAGTGTCATTTTGATGCCCTTGATAGCGAGATCCTACATTTCAGCAAGACAATGCCCTCTCGCACACGACCAGAGTTTCTATTGCTTGTTTTCACGCTTGCTAAATAATACCTTGGCCGAATCTTTCTCCAATTGAGAATGTTTGGAGCATTATGAGCAGGACCCTCCAACCACCTAGGGACTTAAACGATCTAACGAGCCACTTGGACGTAAGTTTGCATGGTATCCCTCAGGAGGACATTCAACTACTCCATCAATGCAATACCAATACGAATACCTGCCTGTATAAGGATCAGAGGTGTATCAACGCGTTACTGACTCCCTTAGTTAGTGAATTTCTTCTCTTGAATATATCATCCTAATTTTTCTGGATTTTTAACCATTTGTTTGTCTGTACATTTGCAAACCGATTTTCGTCCAATTCGAATAATTTCTTCGTGGTGCATCTATTTTTGTATCTTTTGCCTTAGAGTCCAGTCATGGTCCAGTTGCAAACGTACAAGCAAGCCACCTAAAAACAGGAACTACTTTCCTGTGGTAGGGTGTTCGGTTCCTCCAACCTTTGATGATGGTTGACGAACTTTGGTAAATACAACATAAATTTTTATGTTCATGAAATAATGTTGCGGTCTTTAATTACACTGATTCATTTATTCACAATTTCAGTCCCGACCCTAGGGCCATTCTCAAGAACAAATCAAGCCTAACTGAACTGTTTAAAAAAAATCACCCACGAAGAAATTACTCAATGTTTACACACATACACACATAACAAATATCAGGCATTCTTTCGTAAACACCAATGTGTAAACACTGCGTTAATGAGGTGAACTGATGACTTGAAACATACCACGGATAACTTTGACGCTACAATATTAACACCACAATACTTGATCAAATCACTTGAAGTCATCAGCTTTGACATTCTGGTCACAAAATTGTGATAGCTAAGATTTTCAAACTCTGCACCGAAGCGGTTTGAAGACTACTTAAAAAACAGACAGCAACTTTTTTTATCTCTGGGAGTGAAAAATGTGCTACCGACGTTATCTCAGTCGAACGCATCCGGTATATGGCGCACCGCTCACAGCTGCGCCACACATAACGACACTTGTGAACCTCTCGTCAATGCGTCACTAGCCGATCCCGCTGTTCCATCAGTCTCTCTCTCTCTCTCTCTCTCTCTCTCTTTCTCTGTCTCTGCTGTGGGTCGCTACGCGGTACAGGCCACCAGAGGACCTCACTACCCCCACCTGTGAGTGGCCGTAGCATTCACGAGTGCATGTAATGTGGTTTGTATGTATTTGACGATGCTCTTGCTGATTCCGCATTTAACATTTGGCGATGCCACTATGGCTGCAGTACATTAGGACTTTGTTTTTATGAAGCACATCTGATGATGGTCATTAAAGACCGAAACCGGTAATCTGTTAAACATAAAGATTGTGACCATAGACTGAAATTAAGGGAAACTGATTGCGTGTTTTTTCTGATGAATCTGCCTTGTCTGCATTCCAGGTCGCCCTGTAAGATTTTGTGATAGAGCTGTGCTGTGCCACGTAATTGCGGACTATTCTGAAGCATCTTCTCTGCTGCAAGAAATTACTAAAGCTTTTCGACTAACGACTTATACCTCATTATCAAATCACGACTGAACACGTATATTCAACTTCAACCACTCTTTTCCAGATGTTTACTGGTTAACTTCATTAGGAAACATCAAAAAAAAGTTTTGCATCACCCGGTTCCTAGAACTCCTGAAGATAGACGTTGACTGAGGATGTTGTATCACAGACAAAGTCAATTTGACTGTTCAGAGATGTCACTAAACACTCCCAAAGATGTAAACAACCTTTCATGGGCAGCCCCTATCAGACGGAGGGGGTCCAACATCCTATCAGTTCCAGTCATTCCACCAGGAAGGAGGTACACGGCTGTGTTGTCTGTGTTGCCTAGACGGTCAGTACGGCGGTTCGATCACATGTGCATTGTTACCTTATGCCAAGAAGGGCTTTCAACAACGAAAGCATCCAGGCGTCTCAGGATAAAGCAAAGTGATGTTGTTTGGACATGGAGGAGATACAGAGGGACAGGAACTCCCGATGACACGCCTCGCTCAGGCCGCCCAATGGCTACTACTGCAGTGGATGACCTCTACCTATGGATTATGGCTCGCTACCATGTTGAATAAAGCTTTTCGTGCAGCCACAGGACGTCGTGTCACGACTCTGTGCACAATAGGCTGCATGATGCGCAACTTCACTCCCGACATTCATGGCCAGGTCCATCTTTGTAACCACGACACCATGTAGCGCGGTACAGATGGGCGCAAACAAGGGGGCCACCAATGTAACAGCAATACAAAAGATTTCTTACATTACAATCAAAGAACATCATTTGTCTTACTCCACAGTGATTCCATATTCCCGTTCATTTTGTGCTCATCTTCTGGGTCCATGAACAGCATAACAGATGCCCAGCAAGTAGTCAGCAGTCTCCTGGCTTCCGCGCACTGCGGCTACAGCTTTCCTCGTACGCTCTCCCTGTAGTTATGGATACGGTGCCCGCCAGCAGGTCTGTCCACATTTCACCTCTCCACTTTACTTAAACATCGCGAACCTCTTATAGCCGATGCGACAATTCTTCATATAGCGGAACCGGACTTGACCCTCAATGTCCTGTTAAACTACACTGTAAAGTACGTGCATAAAATTTTCATCAAGTGACATGTTTTCAATAAATATCCTGTACGTACACTGTCAGTAGAAATAACTTATGTTATCTGAGCGGTTAACATTTTTGAGATAAGCTGTGAAAACAGTATTATCTGCAACGATTATTTTTCATTCGAAGAAGCATTTCACAGCATGTAATCAGTAACACTGGATGTAACTAAGAAGTAAATTCAAGACAGTCTGTTTGCTTATATCTATGGCGAGGAAGAAAACTAGCTTAAATATGATTACAAAAAAATCACGTAATTATTTACGCTTCATGTTGGAGGAAATGTTGCTGTGAATTGAACTCACCATCATTTATATCCGAAGGTATCAGGAGAGTACATCCACTTGTGAGAAACGCCTGACGAACACAAAAAGTTTTGAAGACAGGTCGCTCAGAAGCCATCAGTAAATCACCTTGCTATTACTGACTTGTTTGCTGGTACTTTAAGCCTGCTGACGTAACGTAAAACCGATATTTATACACATCAGAGAAACTGTGAATATGTTAATATCAGTACAATGAACTATTTTTAGTAAATAAAGTAATAAACAGCATTTGAGACGAATTTCATTTGAAGAGTTAAAAGGGGCGCTAGTGTATACTGCCTATCGGAGTTTTTATTTCCAGTAGACTGAGTTAACACTATCACTGCATGAAGATTGTATGTAACATCTTACCGATAGACTTCAGTGGTAAGTTGGTCTGAGTCAGTACCCCAGTGTCACGTAAGACAAGATGCACGAGTGGTATTTTGATAACGAGCTTAAAACACTCTCTGCATTTGTGGCACATCAACTCAGAATTAAATTCCAGAGCCTTGCTAGACAACTTCCATCGTCATGCTTGAAGAAATCGTGTCGTTGCTCGCAAGGCCGACTTGATGCCGGGAGAGGGTGTGGGGCGCCAAATGATATGTTACTTATATTAAGCAATGGAGTGGGTCGCCATTCCACGAAATGATGCATCGCTTGTGTGGATAAATGATTACGAACCGGCACTGAGCGTCCGCCGTAAGCTCAAATTTATGTTTTAGTTTAAGTTTGCGGCAAGCAAACTGCGAGAAAATTTGTTCACGACCATAGTTATGATCATTATCTCTCAAACCCGCTTTACACAAAAATAGATAGATATCCAGCGATCACAGGCCCTGCAGACCACGCGCTGCTTCCATAAACTGCCTTCCTGTTTTTTGCCCGGTTACTCCAGGTGTCTTAAATTTCCAGGGCTGTTTGGTCCTTCGCCAGGCCGCCCATCAGCCTTGATCGTCAAATGGCGCGTTTGGTGTTTCGTTTCCCCTCTAGTGCCATCTTCGCCTGTCTTCCATCTGGCATACGGGTTACATGGCCCACCCATTGTATTCGTCTGCTCTATATCATCCGTAGGATAGTTGGACGAAATGACGGAATTACTTACACTGTTGAGGTTAAAAGCTCCTGTAGCCATATTCTCCATGTGTATGTACCAATTAATTTTTTTAAATAATCCCTCTTCTACAAAATTCAGTGTTTTTACTTATTCTTATTATATACTGGAACACATTTCAAAAACCATGTGTCACCCTGGACGGGTCTCACTTTTATTTCTGTTAAAATATTGCCAGAAATTTAGGTTAGTTTTTATTTTAGGTGTAAAACTACAACATGATGTTTCATTTTAACAGTCCAAATAGGTACATTTTTTTTATTTCAAGCTAAAACATTAATTTGAAATATAATGTTGGCAACATATTAATTTCAGAATGTTGCTAAGCAATGGGAGAGAGGAGAAACGGGGCGAAACTTCCAAGTCACCTCGAAATTTCGAGTTCCGTGGAATTGGAAGACAGTGGTGGTGTGAGGTGGAGGCGCTTACGAATGGTGTAACCGACACAGAATTCACAACTCGTCTTCGTCTCTCAGAAATAAGGAAATAGGGACTTCGTGTTAATCAGTATTGGCAGTGTACTTCTTCTAGACAAATATATTTATATTTTCATCAGTGCTAGGACTATTCCATTTATTACTAATATTGCTTTAAAGACTCAAGAAGTTATTACTGTAAGATGCGTCGCCTGTAATGCTAATTGTTCACATGTGTGTTATGTCGTAAGGAACCAAATTGCTGAGGTCATCTTCCCCAGACTTACACACTACTTAAACTAACTTATGCTTAGAACAACACACACACACCAATGGCCGAGGGAGGATTCGAACCTGCAATGCTAGTTAAAGAATATATGTATATCCTGTTCTGTTCTCAGCAGTCCGCCGTCCCCTTTACAAAATTAATTAACGTCAAAGTGAGATTATTTACTTTCAGTCAGTTTAGAGCTCTCTGCAGTTGGCTTAAATTGCTGCGTGTAGCTGATATAATTATTTTGCTATTTTTTTAGTTATTATTTCGTATTCGTTGGTTGGGACATTGCCGAAGATATTAACAAGACATTATTGAAGGTACCAGATGCAAATTTTAGGGTGCTATATTGTTATCTAAAATTTTCTAGGGCATTCTTATTTTAGGTCCCTTGTAGATGTGGTTGACATTACGCTTTGCACAGATGAATTGCACAGTGTCTGTAGTACGCCCGTCGATCGCGTCAAGTCACACTTTTCAGTTCTGAGTTCACAAAATGCATGTAAAGATCCGCTGAACAATAGTCTCTCGCCAATTATGAAGAGCGTGCTGTCATTGGAGTTCCGCCCGATTTCATGCAGCTCATATAATGTAACGATTATGCATAACAATGAAGTGCAGCGATGGTGCGGGAGTGACGTACAGACATTCATCATGTAGACAGTGAATGACAATGATTGGCCAAAGAGGGCAGTTGCAACGGTGGTTTCCTCAAGTGTTTTTAATAGGAAATGTTTGATCATCCGTACACACAGCCCAGGCTTAGCTCCCTCTGATTTTCTTCTCTTTGCTCACATGAGCCGCTGGCTACAAGGACAGCATTTTGAAACGTCGAGCTGCAGATTGGCGTAGAGAATTGGCAGAAAGCACATCCGGCTGCCTTCCATGATGACGGTGTTGGAAATTTGGCACTGTGCTACACAACTGTCTAATTTGGAGAGGCGACTATGTAGAGAAATAGCTTCAATTTGTAGCTAAATGTTGCAAATAAAACATTCTTTATTTTCACTCTGGTTTCCACTTTGCGACTGATTGGACCTTGAAACAAATTAGCCCACGTTTAATTGATATAAAATGAAGCTGCCACAATCTGTTTAGATTTAGAGGCTGGGTTGTGCAGAATGGCTTCCTATTTTGTATTTAATGAGCTAACAGCGTATCATCTGATACGTAGTTGGAAAAATCATGTTTCTTTCCCCAAAAAATAATTGTTTTTGTAACGTTTTTGTGAGAGAAACGCTATTGAATATTTTGAACATTGTAATAGGGGGTATTTTTTCGTTCTGGGCGTCCTGAAGGCCACTTTCTACAACCTACTTTCACTTATAACCTTCGATCGGGTGCGCTGTTTTTTATAAAACGAGCAGGCGCACTTCGTACTTAGGGCACCACGAAGTATTAAACATCACGACTGCAGTAGGTCACAGCCAGCCACATATTCGATTGCTAATTATCTCGTATACAATTGCAATAGTTTGGGACTGTGCTGCTAACTCGAAATCTGCGTCATTTTCTTGCAATGGAACGGTACAAGATAGTGTTAAAGTGGCGGACTTTATACACTGAAGCGCCAGAGAAACTGCTGTAGTCATGCGTATTCAAATACAGAGATATGTAAACAGGCAGAATCCGGCGCTCCGGTCGGCAACGCCTATGTATTACGTCTCTATTGCAGTTGTTAGATCAGTTACTGCTGCCACAATCGCAGGCTGGCAAGATTTAAGTGAGTTTCAACATGGTGTTATAGTCGGGGCACGAGCGATGGAACACAACAACTCCGAGGTAGCAATGAAATGGGGATTTTTCCATACGACCATTTCACCAGACTACCGTGAATATCAGGAATCCGGTAAAATGTCAAATCTCCGACTTCGCTGCGCCCGGAGAAAGATCCTGCAAGAATGGAACCATCGCCGACTGAAGAAAAACGTTCAACGTAACAGAAGCGTAACCTTTCCGCAAATTGCTTCGGATTTCAATACCATGACATCGACAAGTGTCAGGGTGCAAACCATTGGACGAAACATCATCGATATGGGGTTTTGGATGACTGCACGAAACAAAGCATTGCGCATCGCCTGAGTCCGTCAACACCGACACTGGACTGTTGATGACTGGAAACATGTTGCCTGGTCGGGCGTGTCTCGTTTGAAATTGTATCAAGAGGGCATGGAGACTACCTCATGAATCCATGGACCCTGCATGTCAGCAAAGGACTGTGAAAGTTGGTGGAGTCTCTGTAACGATGTGGGGAGTGTGCAGTTGGAGCTATATGGGAACTTTGATACGTCTAGATACGAATCTGAGAGGTGATACGTACGTTAAGTATCGTGTCTGATCACCTGCATCCATTCATGTCTACTGCGAATTCCAGCTTACATAGGAAATTCCAGCAGGACAATGTGACAACCCACACGACCAGAATTGGTACAGAGTGGCTCCAGGAACACTCTTCTGAATTTAAACACTTCCACTGGCCACCAAACTCCCCAGACATGAACTTTATGGAGCATACCTGGGATGCCTTGAGAGTTTGCAACGTGCTGTTCAGAAGAGATCTCCACCCCCTTGTAGTCTTGCGGATTTATGGACATCCCTGCAAGATTCATGTTGTCAGTTCCATCCAGCACTACTTCAGATATTATTTGAGTCCCTGCCACGTCGTGTTCCGCGACTTCTGCGTGCTCGTGGGGGCGCTATACGATATTAGGGAGGTGTACCAGTTTCTGTGGCTCTCTGGCACTTCCACTCGAGGGTTAAGCAATTGGCCTCCATTCTCATAATAAGCGTTATGAGTTCTAATAGTGTAAATGCCCAAGGAAATATGACGTCACAAACTATTTTGCGACAACATCTAAGCTCTGGAGCTTAAAGATAGTAAGTTGGAGCCCTTTGATGTGCAATTATCAAATTAATTAATTTGCAATTCAGAGATTGTATCAAAGGTCTGGAAGGCCGGAGGCCTGGGAATTTCAACCTCAATCCTGAGATGGGGAGTAATGCACATGATGAGGCAACCACAATATTTTTACATGTGACATCTCGCTGTTGTGTATTAATTAATTATTTCACCTATGAAGAGACCTGCAAAATTCAGATTAATTTACATGAAAATTATGATTATTGCGCATTTCGTGGCAGGAACCCAGAGCGCTAAGTCAGCAGAGTTTAGATGTTGGTGCGAAAAAGCTTCTGACGTCGTATTCCCTTGGGCACTTACACTATTACATCTACATCTACATCTACTTGGATGCTCTGCACATTTAATTGCCTGGCAGAAGGTTCATCGACCCACCTTCACAATTCTCTATTATTCCAATTATTATAGCGCGCGGAAATAATGAACACCTATATCTTACCGTACGAGCTCTGATTTCCCTTATTTTATCTTGATGATCGTTCCTCCCTATGTAAGTCGGTGTATCATTTCTGTGACATTCTCTCCCGTATTTCGCGATAATACAAAACGTGCTGTCTTTCTTTGAGCTTTTTCGATGTACGCAGTCAGTCCTATCTGACAAGGATCCCACACCGCGCAGCAGTATTCTAAAAGAGAGCGGACAAGCGGAGTGTAGGCAGTCTCCTTAGTAGGTCTGTTACATTTTCTAAGTGTGCTGCCAATGAAACGCAGTCCTTGATTAGCCTTCCCCACATTTTCTATGTGTTCCGTCCAATTTAAATTGTTCGTAATTATAATACTTAGATATTTAGTTGAATTTCCGGCTTTTAGATTTGACTGATTTATCGTGTAACCGAAGTTTAAAGAATTCCTTCTAGCTCTCATGTAGATCACCTCACACTTTTCGTTATTTAGAGTCAACTGCCAGTTTTCACACTATTCAGGTATCTTCACTAATTCGTTTTGCAATTTTTTTTATGTTCTGATGACTTCGTTAGTCGATAAACGACAGCGTCATCTGCAAACAACCTAAGATTGTCTCCCAAGTCGTTTATATGGATAAGGAACAGCCAAGGGTCTATGACACCATCTTTGGGAAAGCCAGAAATCACTTCTGTTTTACTCGATGACTTTCCGCCAATTACTACGAACTGTGACCTTTCTGACAGGAAATCGCAGATCCAGTCACATAACTGAAACGATATACCACAGGTACGCAATTTCAATAGAAGCCGCTTGTGAGGTACAGTGTCACAAGCCTTCCGGAAATACAGAAATAAGGAATCGATCTGAAATCCCTTATCAATAGCACCCAGCACTTCATATGATTAAAAAGCTAGTTGTTTTTCGCAAGAACGATGTTTTGTAAACCCATGTTGACTGTGTGTCATTAGACCGTTTTTTTCGAGGTAATTCATTACGTTCGAACACAATATATGTTCTAAAATCCTGCTGCATATCGACGTTAACGATATGGGCCTATAATTTAATCGATTTCTCTTACTACCTTTCTTGAATATTGGTGTGACCTGTGCAACTTTCCAGTCTTTGGGTACGCATCTTTCGTCGAGCAAATGGTTGTATATAATTGTTAAGCATGGAGCTAATGCATCAGCATACTTCAAAATGAACCTAGTTAGTATACAGTCTGGACCAGAAGACTTTCTTTTATTAAGTTATTTAAGTTGCTTCACTAGTCCAAGGGTATTTACTTCTACGTTACTCATGTTAGCAGCTGTTCTCGATTCGAATTCTGGAACATTTACTTCGTCTTCTTTTGTGAAGGCATTTCGTTAGGATGTCTTTAGTAACTCTCCTTTGGCAGCACTCTCCATTGTGTAACACTTCTTACAACAGTGGAGGCCAAATGTTGGGAGGCCAAATACTGAAAGTATATCCGAGAAAGTGAAAGTAGCCTTGAGGATAGCCAGAATGAAGAGAGACCTCCTACTCACCGTTTATTCCTCTGTCGTGCAAACATGTATCAACGGACTGCCGCAGCACCAAAACTCGGACGCCAGCGCCTTCCGTGAGGCAGCCGTGCTGTCGGGGCGTTAATCGCCGCCCACCGCCCACCGCTGGCGTCGCTGTGCGCTCGCCCTCCGCCGCCAGCAGGTGTTGGTCGCCGGCTGTACCGCCGCCGTCCGCCGTCCCATTGACGCCGGCAGATGGCGCCGCCTCCGCCGCCCCCATCGCCCCCGCTGCTCGTTATCCCATAATTACGTCCGGCTGCTCTGTGATGGGCCGCCTTCGTCGCCAAATCCTCGGCTGGGGACGACGCGTTTAACAGGCCGCCCGCTGTCGCCCCGGCCACAGTTCCACGACCTCTGTGCCTTCTGTGCTGAGGTTTCCGCAAACCCAGCTAGACCAGCAGTTTTCTACACTGCTGTAAAGACCGAGTAGTCGAGTGGCAGATGGACAGCCGGAAAGTAATTAAAAGAATTACCATAGGCTGTCCTCAAGGGTCGATCTGCGGCCCCATCTTCTGGGACGTAACAATCGAACCCCTCCTACAACTTCTGGATGGGGATGACAGGTCAGACGGAACTGTCGCCTTCGCAGATGACCTATTAGTTGTAGTCACTGCAAGCAACAGAGACCAGTTAGAAGAGAAATGCAGTGGAATACTACAAACAATTACTCATTGGTGTCGCAACAACAAACTCAGGATAGGCGAAAACAAAACAACATACACTTTACTGAAAGGATCACTCCAAAGCAATCCTTCGTATAAAATTGGGGACATAAACATCAAACGAGCACACGCTACGCACTATCTTGGGGTACACATAGATGAAAAATTGAATTTCCACGAACACATAAGTCTAACAACAGAGAAAGCAGAAAAAATACTACACGAACTGGTGAGGCTAAATTCAAAACAGTACAGACTACCTCTACCAGCCACACGGACATACCACTGTGCGCTCTTCGAATCAGTACTCAGCTTTGTAGCTAGCACGTGGGCACATAGACTGAACGTGGTCACCAACAAAGCATCGGTCAGACGAGGGCAGAGAAGTGTCCTTCTCAAGCTACATGGAGCCTTCGGTACCACCTCAGCGGACGCACTGTGTGAGGTGCTCGGTATATGCCCCACAGATATCACGATCAAATACAGAGCTGCAAGGTACTGGTTAAAGGTGGGGAGACTAGATAAGGTACACACAATAATCGGTGTGTCGACAGAGACTATACGTCACCTTAAAAGTTGGCGTTTGGATACATGGCAAGGTGAATGGAATATAAGTGATAAGGGACGTAGACTGCATGACTTCATCCCTGACATATGGGAACGGTTGAGAATGAGAAATATCGGTCCCAGCCGCAGCTTAGTACATTTATTAACTGGACACGGACATTCCCACGCACTTAAAAAGCGTGAGTCTGAGGCAGACACCTACATGCACATGCGGGGAAGAAGGTTCCCCAGAACACACTGTCTTTTTCTGCGGGCAATACGCGATCAATAGACATACACTATACTTAGACTACACAGATACAGACATAGATATATACACAGCAATAAGAGACGAAGAAAAATGGGCACAATTGAACGCACTGACAAACAGTATTTCAAAAACAACACATGAAGAGTACATGCGGACACGACATTACAGACATGCCTGCGTGCAGCGTAACAGAAATCTTCAGAGGATGGACAGCGATACCCACAGTGACAGCGAAAATAGTGACAATGAGGAGGAACAGGAGGAGGAAGCTGAGATGTGGCAGTAAATAAACATAAGGTGCTGGCGATCTAGCCAAGAAATCACCAAATGCTGTACATGGATGGGCACCTAATGCAGTTAATACATAGGAGTAGCAATATGAGTTCTCCTCTAATAACCGTGTATGTGTGTGTGTGTGTGTGTGTGTGTGTGTGTGTGTGTGTGTGTGTGTGTGTCTGTGAGTGTGCGCATGTGTTTCTGTGTGTGTGTGTGTGTGTGTGTGTGTGTGTGTGCGCGACTAGCGGTCAACGGCTCGAAGAAACCATTTCGAGGTATTCAGCGTCAGTCATATTCCGTGATGGTAATAACAAATCTCTCCTCTATCCTATCACCATTTTATATTCATTTTAACAAACAAGAAAATTTTATTTATATTTCAACCTTGAATTATCGTTATTTTGAAAAGTGTGATTCTTTATAAATGTTGTAGGTAAAACAAATGAAAAGCAAACTGTAAAAAAGTGAAAAACGAAAATTGTAAGCTGCACGACCTGTTTTAAACATCAGGTAACAGGTCTATAATTTGGCAATAAATGAAAACGAAATGAAAAAACCCAGCTACAGGTCATTGGTTCTTGCACTTGGAGTTCCGCACTTGTAAAAATGAACAACAGAAAGGACTGTGGCTAGCTATAATTTATCGTAAGGCAGGTTGCTGCAACCTAACATTATATCTACATTTACTCTGATGAACCAGAACTTATTCCGGAATCAGGTTCCTGCTACCGGAAAGGACTTCGTGATATTAGGTGAATGACGGAGTGGTATAGAAAGGATATTTATTTGGTGGGAGCAGGTGTTTCTGCGGTAGTTCAGACAACGCTTAATAACGCTTCGGTCACCGTTTCCTATGGAGCGGTTTTGTCTGGAATGGATTCAACAAGCCCTTGGTAGATTTCTGGAGGCACGTGGGTGCTACCAGACGTCTACGCATAGATCACGAAAATCATTGAGCCTGGTGACTTGTGGACTGGAGCAAGTGTCTGACAGCGTCCCAAATGTTCCATACGGTTTATATCAGGCGAATTTCTTTTCAAGTCGTCATCGTGAGTTCCCTGCCTTCCTCCTCAAACCACTGTAGCACGATTCTGGCCTTGAGAGACGGACATGTACGCTGTTGGAAGATGCCATAACAATCGGGGAAGCTATCAAGCATGGAGTGATGCTGGTGTTCACGTAGTGTGCAGCTGTCATGGTTTCTTCTATTACTATCACAGGTCCCGTGAAAGCCTAGATGATTAGATGTCTTAGCAACAGTTTCCCCGTCGGCCTGCGTCCGGGGCTCAGAGCATATTTCCAGCATCCTTTCGTCTGGATGACGGCATATCTTGAATCGGCCATCAATCTGATATAATGAGAAGTGTTATTCATATGATCGGGTGAAAAGTTGCCACGGACTCATCGTCCAATCGATACTTTCGTAAGTGTCTATGTTGTTCGCTTAAGAAAGGAATGAGTTGGGGTCGTCTCTTCCGGTGGTCCAGGCTCAACAGTGTACCAGGAACACTTGGTGGAGCGCCGGCACTGTACTCTGTCCTCATATATGCCATCGATCGCCACCTATCACACTTTACAGAATGGGCAAGCGTCCAACATCCGTGTGCTGTTCTGAGGCGTGGTCAGTCGTTATCTTGTCAGTTACTGGTGGTTTCACCTCTTTTCAGTCGCCTTAATCAAATACTCTCACGACTTCAGCACACGAACAGCCGACCAGCTTCCCTGTTTCCGAGATTTCCGTTCATAGGTACACCGTGTAATATAGCGACTCAGTACTGGTTATACAGTAACTTGTCCATGGAACGGACGTCTGTCATTATTCTGGAGTTGCACTGAAGAATATAGTCACTTTAATAAAACATAGTTTCTACTCATTGTCTTGAATTAGTCTTATCTATTTTCATGTAGTTCTATGATAATGTCACATGTCTCCTTTGTATAGCGCATCATCACTGACGGCAGGACTCCGAAAGTCTGGTAGATCACCATCTCCGCAATAAAAAATTTCTGCACTTCCAATAGTTCCCTTCTAATTGAACTCTTCAAACATTGGAACATCAAAACGTAACGTTGAATTGGCTCTCTTGAACCATAATTTGCCACTACAATATCTCCTCTCTACCGCATCACAAAACATTACTTATTTCCATTAATCCACACTTTCCCGTCGAGTCCTCACGATGAATATGTACAAAGAAAACATTTAAAGGAAACATTGTCAAAGACATTAACTGTTGTGCATTGTTCACAGATATTTGGGATGCTCGAACACTTCTGAAGTAATAGAGCCCAGTATGTTGTTTTCCTCCACGAACGTTTACGAGTGCACCATAGAAGTGTGGAAGACGGCCGCTGTGACAGAGCGGTTCTACGCGCTTCAGTCCGGAAGCATGTGGCTGCTACCGTCGCAGGTTCGAATCCTGCCTCGGGCATCTATGTGTGTGATGTCCTTACGTTAGTTAGGTTTAAGTAGTTCTAAGTCTAGGGGACTGACGACCTCAAATGTTAGGTCCCATAGTGCTTAGAGCCATTTGAACCGTTTTTGAAGGGTGGTAGGAACGCTGTTATTCTGTATACACATAAATTATTTGGCAGGCAGGATGGGTTGTTTGCTGATGATGCCGTGGTGCACGGTAAGGTGTCCTCATTGAGTGACATAGACAAAATTTCCTCTTGGTGTAATGAACGTCAGCTAGCCCTAAATGTGAAAAAATGTAAGTTAATGCAGATGAGTAGAGGGAACAAACCTGTAACGTACGCATACAATATTACTAGTGTCCTGCAGGACACAGTCAAGTAGTTTCAATATCTGGGCGTAAAGTAGAACAGCGATATGACGTGTGAACGAGCATTTGAGAACTGCCGGCCGGAGTGGCCGAGCGGTTCTAGGCGCTTCAGCTTGGAACCGCGCGACCGATACGGTCGCAGGTTCGAATCCAGCGTCGGGCATGAATGTCTGTGATATCCTTAGGTTAGTTAGGCTTAAGTAGTTCTAAGTTCTAGGGGACTGATGACCTCAGGAGTTAAGTCCCATAGTGCTCAGAGCCATAGGATCTCGACCAACGCGAGCAACATCGTCGCGGTACGGTAAACCGCAATCGCGATAGGCTTCAATTCGACCTTTATTAAAGTCGGAAACGTGATGGTAAGTATTTCTCCTCCTCACACGAGTCATCACAACAACGTTTCACCAGGCAACGCCGGTCAACTGCTGTTTGTGTATGAGAAATCGGTTGGCAACTTTCCTCATGTCAGCTCGTCGTAGGCGTCGCCACATTGGCCAACCTTGCGTAAATGCTCTGAAAAGCTAATGATTTGCTTGTCACAGCATCTTCTTCCTGTCGGTTAAATTTCACGTGTGTAGCACGTCATTTTCGTGGTGCAGTAATTTTAATGGCCAGTAGTGTACCAACCTGAGATCCAGGGAATGTGGTCGTAGGATGCTTAAATCCAGAGTAGGCGACACGATGTTGGACGCCTATGCGTCATCACAGTCTGTGGAAGTCGCAGGTAGACACTTAGGTCATTGCAAACGCGTCGACTGGTTTCGTGAATCACGTTTCGCGTTACACGAGATCGATGGTCGTGTCTGGATACGACACCTCGAAACCTGCACTGCTTTACGGACGCCGGCCGTTCGTACGCTATTACGCCATCACAGCGCCTCTTGTAGTAATCGAAGCCACCATGAGAGTTGCGGAATGTGCGAACATTTCTGGTGGCCACCTGTGTCCGTTAATGATTAATGTCTTCTAGGACAGTGATGGCACCTTCCCGCACCATAGCTGACTGTCTCACAAAACCATAATCGTATTGCAGTAGCTCGGGGAACGTGAATGAGAAATCAGATTGACGACTTGATCGCCGAATTCGTCTGATCGGCACCATAAGGATGCCATCGGTCGCCGCCTGGGTTTCCTCATCTGCCGACCCGTAATTTACAGAAATAGCGTGATCTGCGCCGATATATCCGTTACTGCATACCTTCAGGAATGTTCCAAGCACTTGTGGAATCTATGTAACGCTCAGTCACTACTGTGTTCTGTTCCTCAGGAGGACCGGCACGCTTGTATACTATACCACTTCCACCTTTGACTTGAGAGATCACCTTGACCCCTGCATACTAGGATCATTTACAGAGAGATCTTGAATTTATGTCTCAACATAACTTTTCACAATTCCAAGCGGGATTTTTTCAGTGTTACACTACTGGCCACTAAAATTACAACACCACGAAGATGACGTGCTGCACACGCGAAATTTAACCGACAGAAATAAGATGCTGTGATATGCAAATCATTACCTTTTCAGAGCATTTAAGCAAGGCTGGCGCCGGTGGCGATACCTACAACGGGCTAAGTTGCCAACCGATTTCTCACACACAAACAGCAGTTGACCGGCGTTGCCTGGTGAAACGTTGTTGTGATGTCTCGTGTAAGGAGGAGAAATGCTTACCATAACGTTTCCGACTTTGATAAAGGTCGAATTGTAGCTTATCGCGATTGCGGTTCATGGTATAACGACATTGCTGCTCGCGTTGGTCGAGATCCAATGTATGTAAGCAGAATATAGAATCGGTGGGTTCAGGAGGATAATACGGAACGCCGTGCTGGATCCCAAAGGCCTCGTATCACTAGCAGCCGAGATGACGGCCATCTTATCCGTATGGGTGTAACGCATCGTGCAGCCACGTCTCGATACCTGAGTCAACAGATAGGGAAGTTTGCAAGACAACAACCATCTGCACGAACGGTTCAGCGACGTTTGCAGCAGCAAGGACTATCAGCTCCGAGACCACGGCTGCGGTTACCCTTGACGCTGGATTACAGACAGGCGTGCCTGCGATGGTGTACTCAACAACGAACCTGGGTGCACAAATGGCAAAACATCATTTTTTTAGGATGAATCCAGGTTCTGTTTACAGCATCATGATGGTCGCATCCGTGTTTGGCGACATCGCGGTGAACGCACATTAGAAGCGTGTATTCGTCATCGCCATACTGGTGTATCACCCGGTGAGATGGTATGGGGTGCCATTGGTTACACGTCTCGGTTACCTCTTGTTCACATTGCCAGCACTTTGAACAGTGGACGTTACATTTCAGATGGGTTACGACCTGTGGCTCTACCCTTTATTCGATCCCTGCAAAACACTACATTTCAGCAGGATAATGCACGACCGCATTTTGCAGGTCCTGTACAGGCCTTTCTGGATACAGAAAATTTTCGACTGCTGCCCTGGCCAGCACATTCTCCAGATCTCTCACCAATTGAAAACGTCTGGTTGATGGTGGCCAAGCAACTGGTTCGTTACAATACGCCAGTCACTACTCTTTATGAACTGTGGTATCGTGCTGAAGCTGCATGGGCAGCTGTACCTGTACACGCCATCCAAGCTCTGTTTGACATAATGTCCAGGCGTATCAAAGCCGTTATTACAGCCAGAGGTGGTTGTTGTTGGTACTGATTTCTCAGGATCTATGCACCCAAACTGCGTGGAAATGTAATCACATCTCTATTCTAGTATAATGTAGTTGTCCAATGAATACCCGTTTATCATCTGCATTTACTCTTGGTGTAGGAATTTTAATGGCCAGTAGTGTATTAGGTGATGGCGAACAGCGAACACGGACAAACGGAAGAAAACGTGGGTGTTTGTATCCTTTCGACGACCGGCTTACTAGAGAAAGTGGACGTGATCTGATTGTGTAGTGACGAGGAACGAACACGACCATGTTCCATCTTCCTAAGGATGTCTCCCAGCGTTTACACTATGCAACGTAGGAAATTCGTAGGAAATATAAATCTCAGTGGCTGAACCTTGAGTTGGTTCGTCGTCCTCCTTGATACGAGTAGCAACATCGAGAGGCTAAGTGCATTCGCCATAAGAATACCCCAAGATGCTAGAGACCGATCCCTGGTAACCTACTGAAATATGCGTGATAGAAATCGGGATACTTAAAAGTGCCACCCACGACAATTTGAAATCCTGCTAGAAGTTTGTTTTGTGTTATTTTCTATCGTGCATATTATATAAAGAAATTTCGTTCATTTTATGTGCATACTGTAAGAAAACTTTATGTTACTAGCATTTATTTATGGATTATCAATACTGTAATGAGTTCGTGTCATCATAATCAGTTACTTATTATTTTCAATCAGGAAGATAGACGTATGTGAAACGGTAAACTAACAAACGAGAAAAAGAGTGTAAATTGGAAAATAACAATTTAAAACTTGAAACAAATGTAATTAAAATTACTAGACTAATAACGAATGTTTAGATATTTTGATTAGGTGACACCAGAGTGCGTACAGCTTATTTTCCAACAATTATATTTCAGAAACCTGCCTTATTACACATGCATGGATGTAGCTTGGAAGCTTCTTTAATTTAGGTTGTAATAAAAGTTTTCATTTTTCAAAATTAATTAATGGCGGTGGCTTGCTTTGCAGAAATTCAAATTATTGTTAAATTTGATTCTACAGTTTTAAGAAATGTTAATTACATATAAAATTTTATATTAGAAACATTTTTTGTGTATATTCGCTTCGATGATATTCCCACCAAACCTTAGGTCCTAAATTACCAGCCGGCCGATGTGGCCGAGCGGTTATAGGCGCTTCAGTCTGGAACCACGTCACCGCTACTGTCGCAGGTTCGAATCATGCCTCGGGCATGGTTGTGTGTGATGTCCTTAGCTCATTTAGGTTTATGTATTTCTAAGTGGTAGGGGATTGATGACCGCAGATGTTGTATCATGGTGCTCAGAGCCATTTGAACCATTTTGAACACAAATTACCTTAAACAATCTCCTATGCTTGCGGATTTCGTTATTATTAAATAACAGTGATGTGCGGTGCTTGAGGAATCATGACACTTCTGCTAACACATGATGCGATTTGAAGCTGGCAAATAAGGGAGATCCCACGTAGACAGGCACGACAAAGAACGCGCTCTCCAGAAAAAAAATTATGAACAAGTAGCAACGTTTGTTTTAGAAATTTGAACAGAAGATTACTCCACTGCACGGCCGCTGAGACAAACGACTGTTTTCGCACTGGCCTCAGGAAAGCGACACCTGGCCAGATTTTTATCTTCCTGAGGGGCTTCTTGGAACAATTCGTTGTTTCGGGAGAAGGATGTGCCATCCACCGTCTTGAGTGTGGAGGTGTGGAAAGTGGTTACCTGGGCTGAAACGCAGTTTTGGACTCTGAACATTTTTGCGGTCCAGCCTGTTTGTTTTAAGAAAAGTCATATGTTCTGCCAGTTCCTCATTTTAATAAAAGATGAGTGAAAAGAAGGCAATAAACAAGATGGTCAGTGGTGGTACTGTAAATGGTATATAAATACAAAGCTGTGTTAAAGAATTACTACTGCGATCAAATGAATGAGGATATATTGTTCCGAAATATGTTTTGTGATAGATTAAGAGAAAACCTGCCACGTAACACAATGGACAATGGATTGCTTCCATTGATGTGAAATACTCCTGTACTCTGTAAACAACTGTGATCTATATCAATTCTCCCAGCAGGAACCTAACACGGTCTTGTAGAGCTCTCATGAAGACCACGTGGTTCCAACTTGAACCCACTACCACAAATACTGTGAAACTATGCAGTCCGAACAGCACAGGTATCTAACAGTTGCTAAGTCTACACCAATGAGATGTGTATATTACTCAGAAAATTTTGAAAACTGTGCATGAGCTATCTTGCGTAAACTTTTGTTCTGGACGTCTGTTTTCGTACGTCAAGAATTTTCCATCATTCGTCACGAATGGTGTATGAATCATCCACACAAATACTCGAGCCAAACAATTACACGTTTATCGTGCGCCAAATTTCGCTCATCTTACTCACTTCTTTCTGTGACGCAGTTTATTACGCATGTTTAGTCACTAACCACTAGTGACTTGTCACCCATAAGAGCTGTATGCCAAGTTTTATATATATTGGGTGAGATTATATGCTATTTGGTATATAATTAACCGCAAATCGCTTTGCGGGAAGAGGAAGTATGATTCATATTGGCCAAAAAAGTTAGTAATATTTACAGTGCTTTCGTATTTCTCAAACATTTACTGTACAATGAATAGTTAATTATTCACACCGTGAAAGTCCCTGTCATTAAAGCACTGATATAAGCAAGGCATGTCGTATTTCCCATTTGCTGATATGTTTTCGTATAAGGTGAACGCATATGCACGCATTTTATCTTGGTAAGACGAAGTCAGAATTGCGGTGGGTCTGATGCTGAACTTGTTCTTTTTTGTGGCAGGTTGACCATCAAGGCCGGCTGCCCCATGAACCTGGAGGACTTCCCCATGGACACGCAGCGCTGCCCGCTCAAGTTCGGAAGCTGTGAGTACTGGCTGCAGTTTATATGGATTGATCGCTACTGTCAGTCAGTAACATTTGAGATACTACATTGAACATTTTGCATATTACTTGTACTTGATTGGATAGAACACACTAACAAACGGGATTTCATACGTGGCGACACGTTTCAAGAGAGGAAATGCCATCATACAGGTATGTCTGGCGTTCAACCGATCATACACAGTCATGAAAAGGCACTTAGAAATGCCAAAAAACGGAAATATAATAACAAAGTGAATGTAAATCAAGAAAATAACAAGCAAGTTTCTAAGCAGATAGTTATTGCGCTGAACTAATTTCAGTTCTGAAATTAATTCTCTAACATCAAAAAAATTATGGCATCTTCAGACCTGTGTAGATTTTAAACAAGCCTGTGATCTAGTAGACAGTGAGCCTTTCTTGAATATAACTAGGGTAATTCGGGAAATAAGTTCCGTCTGGTAATAAAAAAAGAAATTGAACACGAATAAAGAAAGCAATTTATTTCACAAAACTTCGTAACACTTGTCTTACTTTTCAACACAGCCGCTCCAATTTTCCAGGTATTTGTCATAGCGTGGTATATGTTTATGTATTCGTCATAGAATGTTGACGCCTGTTGGCTTAAGAAGTTAGGCACCCAACTTGCGCAAAGTTTATGACAACCCAGTTTTTCAGTAGCAACCTCGTAAATTAACGTTCGTTAAATTTATGGAAGTTGACGAGCAATAGCGCTAATCGTAAACCTACTGTTTTCTTTCATTTCTTCGACTGCACTAACCAGTTCATCAGAAACCTAAGAGGGACGTACACTTCGTTGTTCGTCACGCACTTGATAACGCCTTTCCTTAACCTGTGAGACCCATCCCCTCACCATTGAAGCATTTATTGCATTTCCTCCTTAAACCGCTCATATTTGTTGATGAATGTCGCTTGGATTAACGTTATTATCATTCAGAAAACGAATCACAGATCTCAGTTCATTCGCGGTAGGATGCCATTATAAGCAGTCACTACGAACGACACAAAACACAGAGCGCGCCCAAAACGGCGCCATTCCCTTCTGCTTAACCAGAGATATTATTGACCGTGAGCTGGACTACGATAATAGCAAAGCCGTGGAGAAAAATCGAAACTGAAATTACATTCCGAACCACCCTCCTATGAAAGAACAATCTTTGCATATGTAAACCACTACAATTATTTGTAAATCTCTATTTGGTGTCATATCTAAAGAAAAAATTTTGAGCAGAAAATTCGGAACATTCTCAAATTCAAATAGGAGTGAGACTCCTTCCGTTGGTTCTCAGCTGCGTTTTAGGAGAAGTAATGTAAGAGTACCGAAAACAAAATATCGGAACTTAAAGCTGCGGAACGAATCAAATTTGGAAGAGCAAATGTAAGATAGACTTCTTAACTTCTGCAAACGATCTCTCTATTTTACATCACAACGTTGAGACAGCAGAAACTCAAACAGCAGTACCAAAAGAAACAAATGGCAGAGTAGCTGTCAAAATATCATTTGAAAAAGTTTATACCTTTCTAGTAACAAGATCGCATCTAACATTCTAAAAATCTGAATAGGGAAAACCCAGACTGTCTCAGTTAGAATATTTATGCGAAACATTCACGAGACAGACCTGGAAAATACTAGTTACAAATTTCGTTACCACAAATGGAAGCAGCATTTTGCAAAATTTGCAGAACTACACCTCTTCAGCCAAGAATGTCGCTGACTGAGGAGAACTGTATTCAGTGACGATTTCCGCTGAGAACCTAACTCCGACGACCAGCGGAGACGTGTCTAGAGACACTTCGGGCGGTCTTGGGTTACCAACCTGACTGTCGCCAGAGATACGGCCCGACAACCAAGAGTGATGCTCTGGGGCCGCATTTTGTATAATAGGATCCCTTCAGAGGGCATCCTCGGCACCTTTGTAGCACAGTGGTACTTCGACGATTCTCTACAACCCGTTTTGTTGCCCTTCATGGCAAGCTATCCTGGTCTTAAATTTGAGCAACATAATTCCCTCCTGCACACGGCTAGAATTTCTACTGCTTACCATCGTGCTTGCCAAACCCTAATTTGGCCAGCAAGGTCGCCGGATCTCTCCCCATTTGAGGTTCATAGCGTTATGGACAGGGCCCTACAATCGTCTCGGGATTCCGACGATCTAACGCTTTAGTTGGACAGAATTTGGCACGATATCCCTCAGGAGGACATCCAAGAATTCTGTCAGTCAGTGCCAAGCCTAATAACTGCTTGCATAAGCGCCAGAGGTGGACCAGCTTGATACTGACTGGCTCAGTTTGTAAAACTCTTTCTCTTGTATAAATTATCCAATTTTTTCTGAATTTTAATCACTTGTTTTTCTGTACATGCACATCACATCTGCCGATTTCTATCCCATTCGGTTATTCCTTCGAAATGTGTGATTTTTCGTCCTTTACAGTGTAGCTTTTCTTCTCTCATACTTTCTTGTTTAATGTCCTTTTTAATCTCTCCATTCCTTACTCTGTAAATTCTTGTTTTTCCCTTAAGTGCTCTGAGAAATTTCATTTCCCCAGCTTGCAGTCTGCTCCAGTCCCTTTCTGTCATTGTCCATGTTTCTCCACCATAGGTGACAATAGTGAAGTAATAATTCTTATATATATTTTGCTGAAACTTCCTTATTCCAAATCAGGTGTTTCATTGTTTGGTACAAATTTTATCCCTTCTGTAACCTCTTATTAATTTCGTCACTTATTCTTCCATCCCTACATATTTCACTCCCGAAATAAGTGAAATTTTCTACCACTTGGAGGGATTCTCCATTCAAGGTAATATTTCCGTTGATGCCATTCTCTCTTCCAAATATCATTACTTCACTCTTATCTTTATTTATTTTTAATTCATACCTTTTCATTATTTCCTTCCACGCATCAAGTTGTAACTGCACATCTATCTCTTTATTACCCTAAATTACCATATCACCTGCAAAAATCATCTTTTTGTATTTTTCTTTTACTATATCTTTAACTGCCCTATTCATTCCCTCCATCACAACATTAAAAAGTGCATGAGATAGCACACTTCCTTGCTTAAGTCCTTGACTTATTTCGAAGTATTCAGTGTTCCCCAATGGTATTCTTATTCTTCAATTGTGTCCTCTGTACATTGTCTTTATTACAGTAATGTATCCATCTTCTACATCTATCTTCTTCATTTCTTCCCAGAGTCTTTCCTTGTTAACTGAGTCATATGCCTTTTCTATGTCTATAAAAAACATTATCACATTTTTGTTATACTCCCAACTTTTTTCCTTCAGTTGGCGGATAGAAAATATCAGGTCGATAGTGCTTCTTCCTTTCCTAAGCCCATGATGTTCTTCATTCAGCTCCTTTTCTATCTTTTCAATTTCCAATCGTCAGGTATTGTACTATTTCTCCACACACTTGATTTTACCCTATAGAGCCATTACATTCCCACTGGACCTTATCATGTCCACTGAAATTGGACAAAGGAGATTAAGATGGTAATAGCATGTTAAGAAAAGTTATGGGGAGAGACTCCCCAAAATTATGGAAGAACTAAAGATGGATGGAAAAAGACCTAAAGGGCGCCCAAGAACACGGTGGAAAATGGTAGTGAGAATATCTGTGGAAAGGAGAGGTGTGACCTGTAGCAAGTGGAGGAAGAAAAGTGTAGGGGGGACCGAGCCAAATGTCGAGGACTCGTCAACACCCAGACCCAGCAGTAGCTGGAGCGGGATCCGAATATAGATAGATAGATAGATAGATAGATATTGTGTAGCTTGACACTGATCGGTCCTGTCGATGGTTACCCAACTGAACAACTGTGGGACCATCCCCGTCGCACTGTTCGGTACCAAACAGCACGTCATTCATTCTCTTCCTCCACGACTCGCACCTGTCCGCGCCGCAAAAGGTGGTTTTCAGACTTTCACATGCGGTTACACTGATGTGCCTGGGCACTGAGTTTTCATCCCGTGTGTTGCTGATTATGGGGAAGAAAACCCTTTCAAATGTATCGCGGAAGAAATAAATAATAGAACCGGGCGAATACAGTGCATTTCTCAAACTAAATATTTAATTTTTCATGTCGCCTTTGATTCTGAAGATTAACTGCAGTCCACAATAACCAGGAGGCTTGTAATAGCGTTTGTTTGCAAGGCATTCTTGTCACTGCGGAGGTAATCTGGACGCAATTACTTTTCCATACGTTGACACTGTGGTACATTATTTTTAAGTCTTATGGAAGTCTAGTGTTAATGGACGAAGGTGTTACACGTAATGTCAAGAGAAGATAGTTCTTTTGGGACTATTTACTTCCATCGTTACTAGTATACAGGAAGAGAACATCCTGTACTGAACTGCAATAACTCTTGCGAATACGCACATTATGACTCTTCTACCTAAAACATCGCCGAATGAGACTCGGCCATTATTTCCGCGAGAGTGATTCGTCAAGCTCTGCCATTCGTCAATCAGTTCACACCGTTCGATGGATGGGTTCGGCCTGCCAATACTATCCGAGTATGTCATTTGCGTGGTCAGGAGAACGGCGAGCATTGCACTTGGAAATGCTGGAAAACATTATCCACCGGAACTGTTGCAGATATGCGCTCAGCTTCACGAGAAAATGTGATAAAAGGACGAAAATTACTTTTGCGGCGTCAGTTGATTTCTGTGTGTGGATATGCGTTCATTCCGATGGGAAAAACAGTGTTCCCCGTCTCATGAAGTATGGAACCTCTCCTAATTTTAGTGGATGAATTAGTGTCGGGAATTCTCAGTTTGGGGTATTGGTAGCAAATGCGTTTCTAAATAAAAACAAATGATTTTTCCAGACAGTCATTTGCATTGTAACAGAGGTAAAGGGAGACTACATTTTATAATATTATTAATTGACTGTGGCTTCTACAATGTAATTTGGTTCACGTGGAGAAACTCGCATAGAATTAAAGAAAAAGCTTGCGAAGGAAGTCAAATAAAGTATATTTAGGACGATTATGATTCATAATATATACGTCGAATATAGATAACGACATTTACATGTCGCATATATATTTGGAATTTAGTTTTTGCAGTGAGTAGAGGGAGTCAGCTGCTAATCATGGTTTTGAAGCGACAAGTATTCTGCTTAGAAAATCATTTTGTTCGTAAGGAAACAAACCGACACATTCTGTCGGCACTGCGAGTCGCATCAAAGACATAATGTGCAGTATTTATTTGAGCTGACTCCACTTACTCATTTATGAAACGATATGTAGCAAATATCTGTCTAAACAACATCACCAGAGAAACTGGCAACTCTTCGGAGAGACACCATACCTAAGTACTAACATAAAATCAAACAAATATGCAGGGTGTATTATGTACGTGAATGGTCCCATCAACTCGGTAGTCACATGTTATTTGAATATGACAATGCTAATCGAATAATATACACTCCTGGAAATTGAAATAAGAACACCGTGAATTCATTGTCCCAGGAAGGGGAAACTTTATTGACACATTCCTGGGGTCAGATACATCACATGATCACACTGACAGAACCACAGGCACATAGACACAGGCAACAGAGCATGCACAATGTCAGCACTAGTACAGTATATATCCACCTTTCGCAGCAATGCAGGCTGCTATTCTCCCATGGGACCGTAGCCCAGCTTCATGGAGACGGTTGCGAATGGTCCTCGCCGATACCCCAGGAGCAACAGTGTCCCTAATTTGCTGGGAAGTGGCGGTGCGGTCCCCTACGGCACTGCGTAGGATCCTACGGTCTTGGCGTGCATCCGTGCGTCGCTGCACTCCGGTCCCAGGTCGACGGGCACGTGCACCTTCCGCCGACCACTGGCGACAACATCGATGTACTGTGGAGACCTCACGCCCCACGTGTTGAGCAATTCGGCGGTACGTCCACCCGGCCTCCCGCATGCCCACTATACTCCCTCGCTCAAAGTCCGTCAGCTTCACATACGGTTCACGTCCACGCTGTCGCGGCATGCTATTAGTGTTAAAGTCTGCGATGGAGCTCCGTATGCCACGGCAAACTGGCTGACACTGACGGCGGCGGTGCACAAATGTTGCGCAGCTAGCGCCATTCGACGGCCAACACCGCGATTCCTGGTGTGTCCGCTGTTCCGTGCGTGTGATCATTGCTTGTACAGCCCTCTCGCAGTGTCCGGAGCAAGTATGGTGGGTCTGACACACCGGTGTCAATGTGTTCTTTTTCCCATTTTCAGGAGTGTATGTCGTGAAATTAAGACTGATAATTACATTGCAGCTATATTGTACCTTTTAATAATACACAAACTATGTTCATAACTCCGCAGTTCGCGTTTTGTTAACTCCGTCATGCTATATACTATTTTCAAGAGTTAAAAATACACAAACAATGATCATAACTCCGCAGAATCAGAAATTTAGATATATATATGAGAAACTAAGCACAAGGAACATTAAACGAATATATGGATTAATTAAAATTATCTAAAATAGTTATTAAAATACTGAAACACGAAACGTGATAATATTAAGAACTAACAACCAGTGGGAAATAACATCGTACTGTCTATTTGGACACACTTTGTAAATATGGAACATAATAGTAAGAAAAATGTCAAATTGATATCAAAAATCTTCGACGTATAATAAATAATTTTGCAAAAACTGAGCTATAATAGTTACGTCAGAGATTACTGGCGATTTAATGAGACAAATATACAAGACATGTACGTAGATGGTCTCACCAAAACTTTTCATGCAGTTCACTTGAATATGTCTATGACAGTAGAAACAGATCTCTCGTGAAATTAAGACTGTTAATTACACTGTATCTATCCTGAACCGCCGTGTGATGCTTATTTGAAGTAACGAGTATGAAATTGAATTGTACTTACTGTAACACAAATATTCATTGATTGCTAAGGTTGACAGGGACCTCAAACGGCACACATTCACTGACAAGTACCTATCGGGAAAATGGGACGAAATTACGAAGAAAACTTCTAAAAGCTATCGCTGTTGAATGCAGAATAAAATCTACATCGTGCCAAGCGCTCATTATTTGTGTTTGCAAACGTTATAAAAAAAGTTCTGGAAACCGGAAATGCGGAGATTAAGATACGCCAAGGAAGAAAAAGAGGAACTAATGAAAGAAATAAAACTAACGGACTGGGCCGTAATCAGTTACTGCTCGTTCCCTTTTTCAATTACACACATTTATTTTAAGCAGGTAATTCCAAACTCAGCAGTAAATAAAGATATCACACGTTATTGGTTCAAATGGCTCAAGCAATATGGGACTTAACATCTATGGTCATCAGTCCCCTAGAACTTAGAACTACGTAAACCTAACTAGTCTAAGGACATGACACACATCCATGCCCGAAGCAGGATTCGAACCTGCGTCCGTAGCGGTCACGCGGTTCCAGACTGAAGCGCCTAGAACCGCTCGGTCACACTGGCCGGCACACGCTATTACTGTAGGAATAAACAACTGTGTAACTAATAGTAATTTCAGTGCGTTACAATTTACCACATGAGCATAAAATACAGACACAGCAAATAATTTTTTTTAAAAAACAAGCCCATGTGATCCCAATTAGAACGTCAAGACAAGTAACCACAGTCAAGGCTGAAGGCCTTTAACGCCAAGAATGGCAATTATAAACAAAATTAACAAACATACTGTAAAACAGCAATTCAATAGCAAGGTTAATTTAAAAAGGCAGGCAACTGTTCGCCAAGCGGGTGAGACAAAATGATGGTACACTTGGTAGCACAACCATTTAAACCTGCTGTAACGCTAACAACGGCAATTGTATAAAAAATTTAAAAGAAACATGCAGTAAATCAAAAATACATCAGTAAAGGTTAATTTACAATGACAAGCAACTGATCAGTTAACAGGTGAGACAAAATGATGGTAAACTTGGTAGCAAAATCATTTAAACCTGCTGTAACGCCGAGAATGAAAATTATATAAAAAATTTGAAATATACAATAAAACAGCAAATACAATAATAAAACACAAGGGCCAGTCACAAAAGGTGCACCAAGACTCGACCTCTGAGTAGGTCCGGCGAAAAACAGTTTGGCGAACAATGAGGTAGGCAGCCAAGAGTTGCATTTCCTTCACAAGATGGTAACTCAGACTAGTGGCAGTCTAACGAATGATTAATGATAATCTTGCTGAGGCTACCTGACGTCCAATAACCAAATGCAAATATTTAAAAATACGCCAAAGCCAGAACCAGCGGTCTGGACTCCGCCTGCAAAATACTGTGCTTAGAGCGCCTGGAACGAAAAAGGAATCACTACCACCAGAGTAGAAGAATCGCCAGCCAACGTACAATAAAAAAACTGTCAAATCTACAAGTCTCTTCGAACAGCAGCGGCTAGGCGAGAAAACGTACACTTCCGTTACATACACTAACCCTCCAGGGCAGGTAACTGGGGTGTTAGCCGCCTCGAGGCGGGAAAAATACCGATGGTTGAACTTAACAAATAGTAACAAACTGAACGCAATAAATAGCAATTATGAAGTCCAGGAAAGCTAAACATATCCGCCTTTCCCAAGCACTCCACTCGTTGCTCTTCGCCTCGGCAACACTACGAGCAGCAACATGAACCCAAGTCACTAGAGAATCGCAAGATCTCACAATGGTGGAGGTTTCTGTACTTAAATCCAAATGCACTCAAAACTTGCAGGGTCGTGCAGGGTCGTGCACACTCGTGACCAGAGGCCTTCGATCCGGCATGCCATGTGCGCTGCCAGTGGACCCGGCGTGTTCTGGCACTGCACGGACCTGGCTCCTCCTGTCCCCAACTGAGCTCCACACTGACACGAACCGGAAGAACCACGACGTCGCCCCAAAGATAGGGCCACAGTGACTACATATCGATAACCGCCGCTGCTGCCACCATCGGACAGGCAACGCTTGTGAAAGCAAGTGGCGCCAGTCAACATGAGAAAAAGACAAACAACTGCAACCACGTCAACTAAACGATACGGTCTGTCGTTCAACAGAGGACAGAAACAGCACCAACGCGAGCTGCAGCACGGCTCACGATACGCTTCCATTGATCGACAGTTGATTCCTGATGGTCCCGTGAGCTGTGCAGTCCCAACTGATGAGCTAGTTTGGTGAACATATGAATACATATGGTGGTCTGCTGCAGATCTCCTTTTGAACAGTGTACAATGACTGGTGTGCTCCGCAAAAATTTTCCGTATACCAGCTTTGTGCTCTTTTGGCAGTCGTTCAGCAGATCACCATCTATCCTACTTTCCAGAACAGATAAGCCTCCGAACCCGACTTTCTGTATAGAGTCGTAGACGTCCAACCTTACGCCTAGTGATAGCTTCACTGCCCTTCTACCTCCTTCTGTAGTTGCTCACGACAGTAGCACGTGAACATTCCAGCGTCTTCGCCGTTTTCGAGGTACTGGTTCACAGATTCTGCGTAACAATAGTCTGCCTTTTGCCACAATGGATTTCCTCAGGTGCAGCCCATATCTTCGCTACACTAGGGTGATGCCTCAACGCCACCATGAGACATCCAACGTTGCCGTTGGTAGTGGTCACAAATTTTTGGCTGATCGGTGTATAAACCCAGGCAATGCTGGGTTCTCACCTAATTGCTAATAAAATTACACAACTACTAATTTGAAATTTTTCCAGTTGGACCTAGCCCAAATTATTCCAGGTCCATCGGGAAGAATGTACGTGCCGCCTGTTAACTTTAGTGGAATGTCCTCGTTCGTCACCATAACACTGTGAGAAACGGCACTCGATTGTCAGCAAGTGGGAAGTTGCAAGCCTCACCAGCTGCGACATAGTCGCATATAAAAACAGTGATCCAATACTGTTAAATGTGTTTTATTCCAGTCTTTGATCACAAAATCAGTTCTTTTTACGAGAACCAGTTTCAGTCAGTAATTACCATCCTCAGATCTAATGACAATTATCACTTTAGGACATGCAGGAAAGATCTGAGTGAGGATGGTCATTACTGACTGAAACCGGTCATCGTCTAAAGAATTGATATTGTGATCAAAGACTGGAATAAAGAAACATTTGAGTTGCAAGCCTGTTCGGCCACCTGTTGGCTTCCGGCTCTTGTCGAGGTGTTTGTGAAACCACTGCCTTGGCAGCTAGAACTGACAATGTTTGTGACGTCACAGTTGGAGGCCAGCAGAGCGTGTTTACATAGCAGTGAGGAATGTTAGTTGCCTTTCATTTGCCAATTATTGCATTTTATGTTTTCCTATTCACTGTTTTGCGGGCCGTACTGCGTCACGCGCTAATATATGACTGCTGTTCTACAGAAAGAAGATATCCGATGCTGCAAATGAAGCCCATTTTAAACCTACAATGTACTTTCAGGCACTCTCTGAGGCTCCGGTACTGACGTCACAGACGTTACAGCCAGTCCAGCAGTTTCACGCTCTTGCCCCCAACGCACTTTTCAGCTACGAGTATGTGACACGCTTATGAGTGTGGCTGAAAGCAGAGAAGCCCCCATGTTCTGGTCTGCAGCTAATTTTATCAGGATTGAAAAGATGTACATCAGCTGCTGAATAAAGCACCGTGTGGTAATAATAAAGTGCAGCTACAGACAGAAGTCCAGTATCGTGTGTAATTTCGTAAAGCAGTAAAACTTGGTAGATATCCTAATGCGTTAATGAGGAATACATTTACTCTGGGGAAAAAATTAGTCCGAATTTTGGACAGCTGGTAAACGTCTGGCGCTCTTAAGGGAAGAAAGTCGTATAGATATGTTTCCGTATGTAATGGATTAGGAACGGGAAATGGGCAGAGAAGGTCAAACAACTGATGATGGGGTAATTTTGAATTTATTACTAATCGCCGTTTGCATTATTTGTTCAATGTGAGCACCGCAGACGTGGACGACTTGTTGCATCCGTAGAACAACGTGATAAGCAGTAGCTGGCAGCACTTTCCGTGGAATCTAAGCAAAGTTTTCCAGTGTACTGACGTTCAGATCAGGTAAAGACCGCACGTTACCCAAACGTCACATGAATTCAGATCAGGTGATGTTGAAGGCCATGCACCTGTAAAGGCTCTGGGGATAACGCATTCATGTAAGGCTGCGCGAAGGAGATCTTTCACTGGGCGAGCGACAGGATGTGTCACCCGATCTTGCATGAAAACAGTGGTTTCCACACAGTTTCGCTCTTCCAAAGCAGGAATCAAATGCAGCAGAAAGAGACTCGTTAACGTGCAGAAATCAAGCTACAACTGACAGGGCCCCAGCGTGTATTCTCTTCACAGAAGAACAGACCGTGAGAAAAGGTGCTTGTGAATCCAAATTCCACAATTACGAACGCGAGTGCAACGACTTTTCCTGCATAACATGTGATTTAACAGTACTCCAAATTCGGCAGTTTTGTGCATTAACTGCAAGCTGTAGTGTGATATGTGCCTCGTCTCTTCATAGAATGCTGCCAGGCCGTAAGCCGTCAATTTCGACCCGTACCAGGTACTGAAGAGCAAATTCAGGACGTTGCCACGGATCGTGAGATTTCCGTTGTTGTAATGTCTGGATCTCGTGGGGGTACCAGTGTAATATATGAGCAAAACTTTATGTACTGTTGACCATGGGATGAGCAATTCTCGTGACGCTGCACGAACCTATTATACCTGCTGTATAGCCAGTTACAGCAACAGCAACATCGCCAATAGCTTCCACCGGGATAAGACCCACGTTCACCCGTGTTTTCGACTTTCATTGTCATCTTTTTTTCAACCATTTATTGACATCGGGCTTTTACTCAGACTCTTCAGTCGGCAATACTCCCCCACTGCACTACTGTAATTGCTGTCGTTCACATAAAACAGTTTCAATAACTGTGCACAGTCTCCCTTCTCGAAAGCCATGCTGTCACTCACATTACGGCTTGTCAAATGACAGCGTGGGTCTCATACTGTCGCACAGTGTTCAAATGGCTCTGAGCACTATGTGACGTAACTTCTGAGGTCATCAGTCGCCTAGAACGTAGAACTAATTAAACCTTACTAACCTAAGGACATCACACACATTCATGCCCGAGGCAGGATTCGACTGTAGCGGTCGCTCGGCTCCAGACTGTAGCGCCTAGAACCACACGGCCACTCCGCCCGGCAAACAGTGTTCAACGCCGGTTTTGTGCCTGATGACCAAAGCTGGAACTAATTTCTTTTTCCAGCGTAAATCGATTTCGCGCTAATGCATTACCATATTTACCAACCTTCATTGCCATACGATAATTACAGGCCACACTGGATCTCAGTGACAAGCTGCATTTCAGTTATAACCATCCAGTAAATCGCTTACTGTAATATTTCTTTCTTTTTTTTTTTTTTTTTTTTAGATACGACGCTGGCTATCAGTATCAACAGAGATCGTGCGTGGGTGGCCACAACCATGTGTTCTACTGCAGTAGCAGCAGCAGATGTTCACACAGGCGGACCATACAGCAGCTGGCTCCACCGAGCGCGTGATTTAAATGTTCCCGCGGCTTACAAACAGCGCTGTTTGTAGAACACAAATCCAGAGCTCTCACAGCGATTGCTACGACTACATACCACGCCATCGACAAACATTGCGAGTCACATGTAATGGGATGGCTACCCGGGGTGGTGTCAGCGCTTCCCGGTTTAATGACAAATCATCTTTTAGCGGAAAAGCAGCAAGCTTCGAGCACTTGCCCGCCTCTATTTATTTCATAACAAATAGCTAACAGACACTGATTTCATCGCAAAAATGAATGTCACTTGTATGGGAATGTCTGCTGTGCTGTGTTCGTCGACGTAATATTTTCACCAAGAAGAAAGCGGGGTTTAAATCATATGTTGTTGCTGCTGTAGTCTCTAGCACTAAGATTGGTAACCTTGTGCAAGTCTCTTCACCTGAGCACAATTAAAGCAACCAGCATCCACCTGGACCTGCTTACTGTTAGTAAGCCATGATCTTCCTGTATAATTTTTACTCCACATGTTTACCTCCGTTAGCAGGCCGGTGATTCCTTGGTGCCTCAGGAAGTGTGTCATCAACCCAAGCGAGTAGGAGGATAAGGAGAGAGATCAGGGATGGGGAGAAGCGTGTTTATTAGGCAGGGTCTAATGAGGAAAAGTGCGGGTATTTTAATAGATGCTACGTTAATATGTGCACACATCAGTTGGTTGATTGTTTTTTTTTCTCTGCAGCAAACTATGTTCTTACATAAGGATGAAAACCTGAAAGACCTAATGTTTTCTGCACTTTCGTAACTAACAGAACGTCAAATTGAAAATGCTTACTTGGGCAGTGGCCAAGGCAGGTAAGAGAGAAGTGTCTGTCTCTAAAGAACGAGCGAGAAAGAGAGATTCTCCTGAAAACAAGTGTCGAGTAACTTAAAAAATAAACAATATTTGGTTCATTTTCATCGTAATCACTGATACACGCTTAGTCTACTGTCTCTGGACATTGTAGAATTTATATCGTGGTTTACATACACGTGCTCTCGGAGTCTTTCGCAGCGACATGTCTGAATAAAATCTTCTGTCAGTTAATAGGTGTTTTTAAGACTGACGACGATGGCAGAGATAGCTATTCAACGCTCGAGGATTTCAGTCGAATTGACCTGGCTTGGAAACCGACAAGAATTTATTCGATTTACATCAACATTTCCAGGCCTACTTCACGACAAATACGATTAGAACGCTGTTACTGGTGTGCCTACCGCCTTAAGATTTCGTTACAATGATTTGCACATTTACAGACTGTCCCCATATTTCATTCTCATTTTGCAGAAACACAAGTTTTTTATAGCTACTGTCACGGTCAAATGTTCCTAACAGAGCAGACTCACTCAATAATGCTTGACATCACTGACCAGACGGTCAGTATCAATTTAGTCCTACTATGAGTAGCACCATATATGTGGAAGAAGTAAGTCTCAACACCGGAGACATGTTGTAAAATCGTGTAACTCCTTTAGATAAGGAAAACTAAGATTTCATGAGTTTCAGATTTGTTTTTAATTAGTCCTCGATCTTGGACACAAGTAACGCAATTCTTTATGTGTAATGCATCCTAGCGTGTTTGCTGTATGACATTATTTCCATCAGTTCTTTATACATAATGCACCCATAGAATCCTTCCCAGAGTGCTTGCTGTATGACATTATTCCCGTCTTTGGCACTGCTTTATTTATACTGTATAACATAACATATTGCTACTGCACGTGACAAAATATATTTCTACTACATATACAAGTACACACATACAAACATAGATGGACAAACTATTTCGTAAGATAAATAAAAGAAAATTCATTGCTACCGCTGCGTAGTTATAGCAATATTGTAGTAATAGTTTGCATTCTACTATTACTGGTAATACAGTTAATTATTCATAGTCTCATTCGTCATTGTGCGCTTAACAAATTCCACTCAATTTCCTACACACCGGACACTTAATTAACTCATTTTGGTAATATATTATGATTACATCACTTGATTATCCTGTTGCCGTATAAGTCTTAACTACGTGAATTTCATGTAACTGAGAAAATGAAATTGTTTCATGACCGTCCATTAGAAGAATATTTCTTGAACATTACTTCGATGACAGTGTATCCATCGTTAGAAAACTTCACTATATATACTCGTTTGAGAGTAATTATTGGTCACTTCATATACTTATGTACGCTGTATCATACAATACTTATCGCATTTTTGCTGATCAGACTTAAAACCACATGAAAGAAAACTTATCCTACAATGCAGACGGAAGACATATTCAGGTACACGATGACTGAATAAAATCCTTGGACTATAGGCTTACACATTTACACTAGGTCTTAGTTACAGGTGGCAGATACTCTTACAATATCATCTTTCGTCTATACTTTATGGTCACGAACACTTCGAGTTTCAGCAGATTATTCTGGAAGGATATAGCATTTGGCTGGCGATATGTGTTACGTGTGAAGTTTTCACCTACACGAACTCACATATTATACAAAACACTTCATACCTTGTACATGGTCATAATTTTTTCGTCCCCTCTTAACCAATAGGCGTATTACCAAACTGCATATACCTACATACTAAACAGGTCGTGTCCAACGACTCTGATGTGCTTCATCAACGCTTAACCTAAGGTAGCAGTGGTCATACTATTCAGACATTCTCCTCTGCTCTTACGCATCAAGTACATGTTTTCACTTAAAAGGGAGACTATCTATGTCCTAGCTCCTGTTAATACACCAACGTCGTTTGCACATGGATTAGATATACACTCTGACGTAGCCTACTTCCAGCCAACGCATTTCCTCTACGAAAACTAAAACTTAATGGGTCGTTTAATTTTTGTTCCCAATTTTTAACGTTATCAACTGAGCATAAAATTCTATTCACTGTAATTAATACAGTTGTATTACTGAAGCCTATACTCATCCTATGTTATTGGATCTGTCAGTGTATGCACTCAGCTCCTGATGAACTTCTTCAAGCCCTGGTGACTTAATTTTCCTCGTAGTTTGGTAGGCTATTAGGTAACTATCTTCGTGGGGATTTTGGATTATCTGGAATGGTTCAGTATAAAATAAGTAAAATTTCTTACTCTGTCTTAATAATAGTGAAGGTTTGCAGAGGGTTTTCAACACCACTTTCGCACCTACAGAGTATGCTTACATTCTGCCTAGCCTCTAGTCACGCTATGCATTTCTCAGATTAGCATTTTCCGTTATAGAGGTCAACATTTGTTTTATGTCCTCTTCCTGAGTTTCCTCAGCTCGTGATGTATGTCGAACGAGGTTCAGCTACTCATTCTTTTCTTTTACCCCTTCCAATAAGTCAGCTTAAGTGTTGCTTGAGTATATAGAAAGATTATACATTATTTCTTCGAATATATCTAGGAATTCTACCCATTTTGTCTGTTTATGAGGAGTGTAGGTTTTCATAAAACGATTGAACTCACGAAAGATCCTCTTCATGGAGTTGGATTGTAGGATGAACCCTGAGAACAGTATTTGCCTTATCTACATAGCTTTCAAAAATTCCCTTCATTTACGACATGTAAAATTAGATACGTTGGCAGATAAAATCGATTCAGATTTGCCTACCATAGGACTATAGTCATTTACTATCCTCCAAATGACTGGGGTGGCAGCAGCCGATTTTACTGCATAGAACTTGACAGATTTAGAAAAGATGCCATATAAGCCAAAAATATATTTAACGTCGCCACAGACAGAAGGTAGTTGCCGAAAGGTCAGTACGAACAATACTCAGACGGTTTCTAGGTTATAACAGATACAATTTCGTCTTCCTAGCAAAATTCGAAGGTTTTGCCTTTTGGCAGAGTAGAGGACCTTTCAGAATTTATTACGTCTTATCACAACATATTTGGGAAACAGCAATATAGGTTCAATTTTCCGCAGCTCTTCTTTGAGCCATAAAGAGGCATACAGGAGGCACCAAGAAACACACGCAACCCACTTGTCAGAGAAGACCGTTTATCTTGGGTTTATTGCCTTGCTGAAGAAGGAGCTTCAACTTACTCCTGCTAAGGTCGTTGCTTTGTAACTGCTTCATGACTAGAAAACATTGCTTATACTGTGAAACTTTTATCAGTGAAATTCTGAATTAAAAGTTTTGTTCCACCAGATCTTCAATTTCGGGTAGTCCTTGGGACAATCGTGATAAGGTGTCAGTAATGTTGTCACTTCGTTTTATGTAAATACAGCAGAGTCCCACTAATCCGGAGACCGGTAATCCGAACGTTCGGTTAATCCGAACATGAAAAATGTAAGTCTTAAGTATGGGAAACGGTCCGGTAAACGGCTGTACATACACACTATTTTAATATACACGGTACAGTAAACAGGCATTAGAAAAATTGACAAGAAAACATTAGGTTTAAACAATGAAAGGAAAGAATGAGACATTCACTCTGCAGCGGAATGTGCGCTGATATGAAACTTCCTGGCAGATTAAAACTGTGGCAGAATATTTCAGAAAATACTCTGAGAAAATCGTGGAGTGAACTGTGGACATCCCTTGAATTTAAGGACAACCTAGCTGAAAATGAGTAAAATCTACTGCAAATGATATAGACATTCCCTGGATGTGAAGAAACTAGCGGAGACGTAATGAGAGGATGGCAGTGGATGGGGCATGTGTGGAGAGCCTTACTGACGCTGAGTCAGTTGCTGCTGTGACTTAAGACCAGGAAGAAGAGAACTGCTGTGACGGAAGCGACAAAGTAGAGCTGGTGCCACACAGTGACGCAGCAGCAGTGCTTGACCTCGCGCTACGTCTTTTGGAGAAATAGCCCACTGCTACACCTGCTGATTTAATGTTTATGAGGCTGTGGCGCAACTATGTGTCATATAACAGACTGTCTTCATTACACCACAAAACAATGACTGAGTTATTCTCATCTAAAAAGTAGGAATAAAATGTCCGCTGTATTTTAGTAAGTTTGAAAGCTTTTCTTTCATTGAAACTTCCTGGCAGATTAAAACTTTGTGCTGGACCGAGACTCGAACTCGGGACCTTTGACTTTCGCTGGCAAGTGCTCTCTTTTTTTCATTTTGTTCGTTGTAGATCGCTGTGTATGGTCGTTGCGGACGTCACAATGACATCCGTTCAAGCTCGTTTGTTGATCGTTCCACTCAGTTTTTTATTACGAAGGCCAACCTGCTCTCTGACCGAACACGCTGAGCTATCGGGGCGGCTACCAACTGAGCTACCCAAGCACGACTCACGCCCCGTCGTCACAGCTTCAGTTCTGCCAATATCTCGTCTCCTGCCTTCCAAACTTTACAGAAGCTCTCCTGCGAACCTTGCAGAACTAGCACTCCTTTCAGGCGTGGAGACGAGGTACTGGCAGAAGTAAAGCTGTGAGGACAGGGCGTGAGCCGTGCTTGGGTAGCTCAGTTGGTAGAGCACTTGCTCGCGATAGGCAAAGGTTCCGAGTTCGAGTCTCAGTCCGGCACACAGTTTTAATCTGCCAGGAAGTTTCAATGAAAGAAAAGTTTTCAAACTTACTAAAATAGAGAGGACATTTTATTCCTACTTTTTAGATGACAATAACTCAGTCATTGTTTTGTGGTACAGACAGTCTGTTATATGACACATAGTTGCGCCACAGCCTCATAAACATCAAATCAGCAGGTGTAGCAGTGGGCTATTTCTCCAAAAGACGTAGCGTGAGGTCAAGCACTTCTGCTGCGTCACTGTGTGGCACCAGCTCTACTTTGTCGCTTCCGTCACAGCAGTTCTCTTCTTCCTGGTCTTAAGTCGCTGCAGCAACTGACTCAGCGTCAGTAAGGCTCTCCACACATGCCCCATCCACTGCCATCCTCTCATTACGTCTCCGTCACTAGTTTCTTCACATCCAGGGAATGTCTATATCATTTGCAGTAGATTTTACTCATTTTCAGCTAGGTTGTCCTTAAATTCAAGGGATGTCCACAGCTGACTCCACGATTTTCTCAGAGTATTTTCTGAAATATTCTGCCATGCCTTAGCGGCCCAATAGACAACATCCTTCACACTTTTTATTTTGTTTACTAAAGGAATGCTATTATCTTGGATCAGCATTCTTAAAAATTGTTTTCTGTAAATCAGTTTTAATGTTTGCAGAACGCTCTGATCCATCGGCTGTACAAGTGGTGTAACATTTGGCGGCAAAAACTTAGCTACAATTTCTCCATCACATAATTCCTCAGTGCTAGGGTGAGATGGCGCGTTATCAATCAAAAGGACTGCATGGGGAGACAAATGATTTTCCTCAGAAAGCCGTCGAACAGAGGGAACAAACCTGGCCGTGAAACCATTCTTTAAACAGCTTACCATCCATCCATGCCTTATTTTGGTTGCGATAATATAGGTCAGGGACTACATGTTGCAGTTTTTAAAGCTCTGGGCCTAGCAGATTTGCCGATCAGCGTGTGATTACCAGCAACGTTGGTGCACGTTAATAAAGTCACACGATCTTTGCACATTTTAAAATCACGAGCATGGTCTTCTGCTCTTCATGCCAGGCGTTTTGTTGGCAATGCCCTAAAACTAAGGCCAGTCTCGTCAGCATTATACATTTGTTGGGGAGAATACTTCCCCTCTCTTATCATTTTTAACAAACTCACCCAAGCATTCCTTCGCTGAATCACGGTCAGAATAAAGCTTCTCTCCAGTAATTGTTAGCTGACGGATTCCATGACGTTTCTGAATCTGTCCAACCAACCCGTATTCGCACTAAAAGACCTATCATCATTCATTAACTTGTTCATGTAAACAGCCTTCTCCTGAACCAGTGATCCACTCAAACGGGTTCCTCTTTCTCTTTCCTGCGAAATACAAAGGAAAAGAGTTTCATCCACTTTATCGTACTGGGACTGTTTCAAAGTCTGCCGAATTTCGAGTGTCTTTCGCGAAGACGTTGCACAGGACTGTTCAAGTTTCACTCTGTTCGTCTTACAATCACAAATGGTAGCTTTACCAACACCCAGTTCCGTTGTCAGTTTAGATACATTCTCACCATTGTCTATCCGTTTCAAGACGTTCAGTTTTTCTTTGAGAGTTATCGTTGTATGTTTCCGTTTACTCGTGACGAAAATACGCACACCACTACACCTGAACGAATACAATACAACTGTTATGCGTGCCAGCAATCGATAACAAACATAACCAAGCGCTTTGCGAGCCAACTGGCAGTGCACTGACCAGACACTAGGAAGCCTCAACAATGCGCAACAACAAGGGCAGAGTGAGACTGAGTCATTGTTCCCTCGCTTGTTCCCATTTGTTACCATGAAGTACCTACTTACCTGCTTGGTATACTTCATTCTAGAAACTCGTCACCGTAATTCCGGTTAATCCGAACAAATAGTTATCTCGAACAAGGTCCAGTTCCAATTAGATCGGATTAACTGGAATCTACTGTACTCTCAAAATCGTATGACTGAAGAAACATTGTCCAACGAGCAAGACGATTGTGTAACACTTTACATGACATTAATAAACTCAAGACTCGCTGATCATCGTAAACTCTCCCAAAGACATAAGAGTTAAATTTTTTAAAAGCCCAGACAATAGCCAATGCCTCTAGTTCGATTGCAGAATGTCTCTGCTTGCATTGGGCCAAGGTCCGCCTGGCAAAGGTGACTTTCCTTTCTTCATTTTTTGCATCATCGTGTATAAGTTGAAAGAGCCTTGCACACAGCCCAGAATATGAGGCACGAAAGGCAAGGCGAAAGTGTTTCGACATGACGGAATGAATCAAAATTTATAGCCTCGAAGTCTTTGAAGCAACGCTCCGTCCGGTTCCACGTTCTATTCTTCTTTAAAACGCCTTGTAATGGATTGCTGTTCAACAACTGATGTGGCACGAATTGCCTGAAAATGAACTTAACCGAATAACGGCTTTCAGTTGTCCTTCTAAACGGAAAATTCTTAATAGCAACAAATATCTCAGGATAGCACGTTATAGCCTCAGATGAAACTACGTGCCTAGGAATTTGATCTTCTTTCGAACAAACTTGGATTTTGATACATCTGCAATAACTCCAGCAGATAAAAATGTCTTCTGGTTTTTTTTTTTTTTTTTTTTTTTTTTAACAATTCAATATGTTCTTGCCAGGTAGGAGTGGCAATTGGGATGCCACATGTTCCTGCCAGGTAGTATGGTAATTAGGATGTTATCCACATACAAAATAATTTTATCCAATAATTTTAGTAGAAGCACTGTGTCGAGTGCGGCTATAAAACTCCCAAACCAATGTTCAATCCAAAGGACAACCCACGATATTGGTGAGATCTTCCAGCACAGATAAGCATAGTGTGCCTTTCGAGAGCAAACTCTGCCAGTAAAAATATCGCATGTCAATGGTAGATAAATGCCAAACACCGAAAAACGTCTGCAGTTGTTCCTTCAAAGTTTCAGAACGCGTTGGTACCGGCACAAACATGCGCATTATTTCTCTTGCGTAGAGTACGAGGCATACTTCTCTGTCAGGTTTGGACACAGCAAAAAGAGGACTACGGTGAGTAGAGCAAGAAAGTTCGATTACTTCTCACTCTAACATACGTCACAATCTCTCTCTTAGACCACGGAACTGAATGGGTGTTTTTACAAATTGTTCAAATGTTCAGATGTGGGACTTAACTGCTAAGGTCATCAGTCCCTAAGCTTACACATTACTTATCCTAAATTATCCTAAGGATAAACACACACACCCATGCCCGAGGAAGGACTCGAACCTCCGCCGGTATCAGCCACACAGTCCATGACTTCAGCGCCTAAGACCTCTCGGCTAATACCGCGCGGCAAGTGTTTTTACAAAAACTTCTTTGGGGGCTTCACCTCCATGCGGTATTCACAGGTTTTAAGTACGCGTCGCTTCTTGTCAAACAGCCGAACATACTTTGGTAGTGAATCTTTCAATTGCCCTCGTATTGGAGAGTAATGTAGACAGACTCTAAGATAATATCCTAAACTTTTGATTGTCACAATTCGAAGTAGTCTGATGAAGCGAATCATCTCCCTTTGACAAACCATAATCGAATGTTTTGGAAATACTTATCGTGTGGCCTAGGAATTCTCAATAAATCTATTGCATCAACATGAAGATAGCATTTACCCATTTATAAGACAATTTTGACACATTCCCCCTTAAGAACCCTATACTAAAAGTACCCGTTTCTGTCAAAAGTTCCACTATTTAAAAAATTCATTCTATGGTTGAGCTTCCTCCCATCACGTTAACATGGCTTTGCAGCTTTACTTGTTTCAGCTGCTGCTCCAGCTTATTTCATCAAATAATATTTCAGACATAACACAGATCATCGCCCGAATATCGAGGACGATAACAGTTGAAATAGTTTCTTTAGTAATTTTGATACATTCTTGCACTATTTCCATTGGACCTTCCGCACAGGTGTGAAACCTATCTGTTAATTCGTCTGTCAAATCTCTATCATCATTGTACCTTAACAGGTGACTATAGAAATCGCCCCCATCCGTTAGTCAGCAGCTGTGTTCAAATGGCTCTGAGCACTATGGGACTTAACATCTGAGGTCATCAGTCCCCTAGAACTACTTCTTAAACCTAACTAACCTATGGACATCACACACATCCATGCCCGAGGCAGCATTCGAACCTGCGACCGTAGAGGTCACGCGGTTCCAAACTGAAGCGCTTACAACCGCACGGCCACACCGGCCGGCTCAGCAGCGGGGATTTAAACATGGCCGACACTAGTTTGGCAAATTAGGCACTACAGGAAAAGTCTCATTTGTGACTTCGACAATATTCACTGTCAAATTTTCATGCTCCTACAAGTGTCAACTTCACGATTAACTTCAGGATTTTGTTGCGGGTATGTGTTAATCTTTCCATTAAAGGGCATCTGATTCTGATGATTGAAACGCCACTGGTTATTGAATTGCACTCAAGCGCAAAAGAAACTGGAATAGTCATGCGTATTCAGATACAGAGATACGTAAAAAGTCAGCATATGTCGATGCGGTCGGTAACACATATATAAAACAAGTGTCTGGCTCAATGGTCAGATCGGTTACTGCTGCTACAATGGCAGCTTATCATGGTTTAAGTGAGTTTGAACGTGGTGTTACAGTCGGCGCAGCATCGATGCGACACAGCATGTCCGAGCTTTCGTTGAAGTGGAGATTTTCCCGTACAACCATTTTACGAGTGTACTGTGAATGTCACGGATCCGGTAAAACATCAAATCCCCGACATCGCTGCGGCCGGAAAAAGATCCTACAAGAAAAGGACCAACGAAGACTGAAGAGAATCGTTCAGCCTGACAGATCTGCAACCCTTCCACAAATTACTGCTGATGTCAAATATGGGCCATCAACTAGAGTCAGCGCGCGAACCACTCAACGAAACATCACCATTGCGTGCTTTCGGAGCCGAAGGCCGACTCGTGTACCCTCGATGCCTGCGCGACAAAAAGCTGTAAGCCACGCCTGGACCCGTGAACACCGACACTGGGCTGCTGATGACTTGAAACATGTTGCCTGGTTGGGCGAGTCTCGTTTCCAATTTTATCGAGCGGATGGACGTGTACGCGTATGGAAACAACCTCATTAATCCATGGGCCCTGAATATCAGCATGAGACTATTGAAGCTCGTGGAGGCTTTGTAATAGAGTGGGGCGTGTGCATTTGGAGTGATATGGGACCGCATGATGCGTCTAGGTACGACTCTGACAGGTGACACGTACTTAAGAATTCTGTCTGATCACCTGCATCCATTCATATTCATAGTGCATTCCGACGGAATTTGGCAATTCCAGGAGGACAATGCGACACCCAACACGTACAGAATTGCTACAGAGTGGCTCCAGAGATACTCTTCTGAGTTTAAACACTTCCGTTGCCTACCAAACTCCCCAGACATGAACATTATTGAGCATATCTGTGGTTCCTTCCAACGTGCTGTTCAGAAGAGATCTCCACCTCCTCGTATTCTTACGGATTTATGGACATCCCTACAGGATTCATGGGGTCAATCACCTCCAGCACTGCTTCAGACATTAGTCGAGTCCATCCCACGTGGTGTTGTGGCACTTTTGCCCTACGTGATTTTAGGCAGGTGTACCACTTTCTTTGGCTCTTCAGAGTATAATGTGTTGTACTGAACTGTAATGTGATCCGAGCGTTGCAGTACCACTGGTTACGGTAACTGTGTTTATTGCAGGGGTGTACTCGATTATTTTGATAACCCGGATGGTGGCTATCATCGTTCGTCCTCCTTCTCGTAAGATATGGAAGTCAATATTTACATACGTAACAGCACCTGACATTAGACGCGCCTGCGGCGGGGCAATAAATCCAGCGCTGGCGTCAGCTGATCGGTCGTGATTGTTGCAATGCTGCTGACGTGGCGACGTTGGCTAATTCATTCCATTCGCATTCCTATGGTTATTTCTCTTACTATTAGCTCTTGCATGTCCATATCAGTTGAGTGCAGGTAAAAAATTTTCCAAACTGGATTCAGTTTTCTGCACAAGCTTTTCTCTGTTGTGAATCGTCAATTCCCCTTTAAAAATCCGTAAGATGTCTTTATCGGATATAGGTTCATCACAGAAGCGAGTCTTGTTCAAATATTTCTCAAAACACTTTCTTCAGCTTCCTTGTTTGAGACTGCATACTTCTGGATTGAAGAGTTTATTTCTTAATTTTTCTTGAACTCATTTTGATTAATAGTGTACCAAAATGGCATTTTCGAATTGTTCATACGGGTGACAACGCAATCACAGCCCCGCCATGGACAAAACATGCGATAAACTGAATCTTTTCTATGTAAGACCACGTTTTACGCAATAATTTCTAAAGGAATTAATGAAAGTAGAGGATATACAGTTTTATTTTCTGTTGTTAACACCTGACGTTGTCTGTGTTTGGGCCGGCCGGAGTGGCCGAGCGGGTCTAGGCGCTACAGTCTGGAACTGCGAGACCGCTACGGTCGCAGGTTCGAATCCTGCCTCGGGCATGAATGTGTGTGATGTCCTTAGGTTAGTTAGGTTTAAGTAGTTCTAAGTTCTAGGGGACTGATTCCCTCAGAAGTTAAGTCCAATAGGGTTCAGAGACATTTGAACCATTTTTTTGTCTGTTTTTCAGCATACTTTCTCCGAGCTAGACAGAAGTAGGAATGGGTCCTTCCATTAAATTCCTACTCGTAGAACTTTGCGACAGTTCTCTACCTGAACATTCGTCGTCATTGTGTGCCTCGTTCTGCGATGTCGGACTATGGTCGTAACCACTGGCCCCATCTACTTGAGCCCTGTGTGACGTGTTATCACCAGTTAACTCTTATACAGTATTTAATTGCTTTTATACTTGATCAATTCAGTCAGTTAATTTAACTTGAACCTCTTGTTGCTTGTTGCGAAATTCCTGAGTCAACGTTTTTCTCACGACACTAAATTCGCCTTTGATACCTTGCATTGTGGTACCTTGTTGAGTACATATCTCAGTGACTTATGTGTCGCTTTCTAGCGCTCTACTTCGTATTTTTCGGTAATTTGATTACCCTTCTCTTTTAGAAACTACGTCATTTTGCATTCGGGCTCAGCAGGTAGATTTTTTACACACGACACTACTTATTTCACAGTCAGCTTCTGACTATTTTGCTCTAGTTGCAAAGTGTCGAAATTTTCTGACAAATCTTTTACCTTCTCAGAAGGGCCCTCAGTATTTTCAGCAAACCTTATATTTCGATATTTATGTGATCCAGATCGTATTGTAACACTTCTCTTACATGTTTAGCTACTTCTGCTTTCAGTTGTTTGATTTTTATTCTTAAGTTATTCACTAACCAGCTCCATTTGTTGTTTCAAGGCAGAAAGTCATTAGACACAGTTTCTTGCTTATGACTAATAAAAGACAGGTTGCTATTCATACCTTCTTGGTTTTGGATAACGCTTTCTAATTTTTTTGAAAATCAATGCAAGAGGATCTTGAGCTGTAGTAACGGTTTGAGTTGTGCGGGTTGATGTTACATTATCAACAACGACAGCGGAGCTAGAAAACATTGCATCTGGATCAATTGCTGTATTAACATTCTTAGTGTTAAATTCAGCAATAGAACAGTGATCATGATACTGGTTTCTGAATACGCGTCATATTCAGCTGTTGACGTAATACTTCTAGCCGTAACTGTATCGGCAGTGATGTTTATATCATCTGACCCGTCGTTAACCATCTGAATATTTTCATTTTCTGTAATAGTTCGTGACATTTTCAGCGACTGCTGATGAATTAACACAATAATAAGCTATAGTAGCTTTATAAAACGTCATCACTTTTACGTAACACAATTCGTTAATCCTTTGGCAAATTGTATCTTTGGTAACTTTTTCCGATCACTCTGGTCACTTGCGCGCGCTTATGTACACGGATACTCCATGTTGCGAAATTTCTACATACCGTAATTTTAATTATAAAAATTCTAAAAAGCTAGATAAATGAACAAGAGCAAATCTCAACTCACAGGAAATGTATTTCTCCTAAAGAGGACCTGCTTAATTTAAAAACATTGAGCATTTTTCGTTACTTGGTGCTGCATACGCCAACAATCGTTGCCATAATAATTCATAAGTCCTTAATTCCATGTTCCTTTCCCTCCAGATGAAACTTTTTTACATATTTTAGTACATTTTATCATTTGTTCTCCATAGGTCTCTCAGTGTACTTAGTCACTGCCTCATCGATTTATAGTCATGGTACATTTCACGTAACACAAAAGAACAAAATTATTACAACGTATTCAGCATATAATTCAAGTCCTGCTTACGACGTCGCCAGTATAACTCTCTCTGTCAGACCGAGAGAGAGAATTATATGGCCAAAAGAGAAAATATTGTTAATTATTGTGATTTTGAGAACGAACTTTGTAGAGTCATCGTCCGCTTCCTGAATAATGGGCTCGAAATTCATAATTTGCGAACGCGTGTATTATATTAATCATGACAGTCTCCTCAATTTCATGGCGGTCAGAGGTCGGACTTCGTACAGAATTACGAACCGCAGCTTTGAAAACGTTTACAGCCGTTAGTAGCGATCTGCGTGAGATGTGAAAAAGAGCTGCTAACTGTTTGTCGCAAACAGTTATTATGAAAAGTGATATTAGTGCTTACATAAACACAACACCCATTGCATCAGCTGTGAAAAGGTAATTAATATTCTGTGAAATAAACATGCTACAAAATTTCATTTAACATATTTATTACTAACGAAATTTACAAATGCTTACAAAATGGCCAAGGCAGAAGAGAGAGAAGTGGCTGTCTCTAAAGAACAAGCGACAGAGAGAGTCTGATAAAAACAAGTGATAAGGAACTTAGAAACTTCTGAGAGACCGTTTTGTTCATTTTTATCACAGTCACTTATATTTACTAAGTATGCTTCCTCTGGCCATGAAAACTCATTGGATTACATACTTTAAATAGCACGTATAATACAAAATGCATATGTTGCACAGACGGGCCTCCTCGGCGCCATCTTATCGTCGATGACCATGACAAACGAATCACTAAAACTACACCTCATCAGGAAGCATTTATTGTACCCTTGTGTCACGCATTTCTTTCTGGCAGCGCAACTATAGCCCAGAAAGACACATGCACCATAATATGATACAAAATAGCTCAGGAAGGAATGGTGCTTGTATCTGAACAGTACTAATAAGCTGATATACAGACATTCGTTCGTTTCCACTATGTTTACGATATTGCTATTCAAGCTGAATCACCCTCCTTTCATCAGCTTTGTTGGAGTATATACGAGGCGTGTTTCTTAAGTAAGTACCGTTTTGAAATTTAAAAAAATACATGCTAAGATATCTCAATATTTTTTTTTTACATGAGAGCCTGCACCTTAATCTACTTTTCTACATAATTTCCGTCAATATTGAGGCTCTTGTCATAACGTTCTACCAGTTTTTGAGTACCCTCCTCACAGAAGTCTGCCGCCTGACTTGTTAACCACTGCATCACCACTGTTTTGACTTCGTCATCGTCTTGAAGACGCTGACCGCCCAGGTGTTTCTTGAAGTGCAGGAGCAGATGGTAGTCACTGGGCGCCAGATCAGGGCTGTACGGAGGACGATCTAGAGTTCCCCAACGAAAACATGTGCTGAGATCTTTGGTCTGATTCGCCACATGCGGACAGGCATTGTGTTGCAGGAAAACGATTCCCTTGCTCAAGTTGCCACGTCCTTTGTTCTGAATTGAACGGCGTAGATTGTGCAATGTCTTACGGTAAGCTGCTGTATTGATTCTCTCATTACGAGGCAGAAATTCCACAAGAAATACTCCTTCTCTGTCCCATAAAACTGTGCACATGATTTTCGGGGCAGAAATTGTTTGCTTAAATTTCACTTTTCTGGGTGAACCTGAATGCCGCCATTCCATGGACTGTTGCTTCGATTCTGGTGTGACATAGGCCACCCATGTTTCATCGCCTGTAACAATTTGGCTTAAGAAACCATCACCGCCGTTGTGGTGCCGCTCAAGGAAAGCCAATGCACTGGTTAAACATATGGTTTTGTGCACATCCGTCAACATGTTCGGTACCCAAAGTGCGCACAATTTTCGGTAATTCTAGTGCTCGGTCACAATGCCATACAAAACACTACAAGAAACATTTGGAATGTCATCCCGCAACGAGGAAATCATAAAGCGTTAGTTTTCTCTCACCTTATTGTCCACTTCCTTCACCAAACTTTCAATAACGAGCGAAGGACGCCCACTACATTTTTCATCATGCACATTTGTGCGGCAGTCTTTAAATGTTCTCACCCATTTCTTACCATTCCATCACTCATAATGTTTTCTCCGTGAACTGAACAGATCTCACGATGAAAATTGATCGCTTGTAGTCCTTTAGCTATAAGAAATCTTCAGCGCGTACTTCACAGTCGGCGGGACTCACGATTATCGGACGCATATATCTTAAACACTCAGTACACAGCATAAACAAGGAAGAATCGGACTGTAAAGGCGTCAATGCGTAGACAATAGATGTAGGTACCCAGTGCGCATGCGCAGGACGGCGACCGCAGCATTACGGCCGCGGTGTGGCGAAACGGTACTTACTTAAAAAGCACGACTAGTAGCAGTGGCTGCATGCGTTAAGTTGTATCTGATATTGTTTTTAGTGCAGCGTCATGTTGCTCTACATGTGCATATAACATTCCTGCAAATATCCATTTTACAACATGAAGCTTTTTGAACATAGACGCCATTGCCTACTGAGTCCAGATAAGTCAGTCTGTGGTTAGTCCAAGATGGGCTTCAGATGGTATGTGCTCTTGAGGTCGAAGTCAGTAAAAGGGAGAAGCGACCTTACTCTACAGTGTAGATCAGGGGTCTTCAAACTACGGCCCGCGGGCCGAAACCGGCCCGCGAGGGCCAGCAAACCGGCCCGCGTTGGCTGGCCGGACATCCCCGGTATCAGGCCCGCCAAATATTTGAGGTGGTACCTATACTGCCAACAATTGAGTATCGAGGCCTATCGCGACCAATACACCGCGTCATTGGCTCTGCTACTCGCTGCAAGACTACATAACTAAACTTATTGTTGCGCCGCTTGAAATAACAATGCGTTGACATACTCTACCTCTGTTACGTCTTGCAGTAATAGTGTTGCTAACAATGATTTTGATATTTGGTTAACTTTGCGGGACGCTTTCATGAAGAAAGTGCAGTGAAATACTTTTTGTTCGGTGAAATTCGCCAGAGTAAAATACGTCAGAATTTCGGTCTGGTACGTCCTCCAATCAAAATTGTGTAATTAAATAAAAATCGTAGTTCGTTCCAGTGTTGGCTATTCCCACAACCTTAGATTTTTGCGATTACATCTTTCCTTTTGCCTACATTACGGTGATCGTGGAGTGCTAGGGTGCTTTAATCCCACGAGGTAGATCTTGGTCCCTATTACTTCGTGGAGGAGTCAATGTGGCCCACAGACTAAAAAGTTTGGAGACCCCTGGTGTAGATTTTGTTAGAGTGGTTTGAAGTACTTGGGTAACACCATCAAGGGTGATTTTAGAAATGGATATGGGGGGGGGGGGGGGCTGTTGATATGGTTGGAGGATTAGGTGGAGGGGAAGGAACGAGATGTCGTCGTCCACACTAGAGCACATGGATAAGCGCTGGTATCAGGGGCACATCAACCGTCTAAAGGAGATGGGGCAAAGGAGAGAGGACTATTTCTTGGGACACACCGATATGTGGATGGAAGATATGGTAATGGGTACTACTTACCTTAACAGAAGGGCAGTGTGCAAATCCCGGCAGCCGCCTGGCTAGAGCTAAGAGCGTGCTTTCTGCCACCTGTGCCTCACCTGCTGCGCAGTACAGATGGCGGGCGTGCTGTTGCAGTCGGCTACACGACGACGGACGTGGTGTACCGCTGGAACCGGCAGCGCACGGTGGCCATCGCGGAGGACATGAAGCTGTCGCAGTTCGACCTGATCGCCACGCCGTCCGCCAACCAGACGGACGTCCTCAAGTCCGGTACGGCAGCCGACGGCCTCCCTCCCGCCATCTGCAAGTACTCCGCCGATACATTTTCTCTAGCCTCCGCCTGTCTGCGCTGCTGTGTTGTCACGCGCCTTGTAACGCTACCAGTACTCTCCTGTCCCTGCCTGTGGAGTGGCATATGCAAAGTTCGTAGTCCCTAGCAAGACTGCAAGCTGCTTTATCAGTACTGTCCAGTGATGATGCTGATTAACTTGGTTACAGCCGACACATGGCGTCTTGTTGTTGCATTGTTTCTACGAGTTGCCCACTCGTCCACTTGAAGCGAACTGTCGTGGTCATTTTCCTTTATAGTCGCTGGACCGCTAAGAATAATGGCGTACTTTTGTTAACAACGTGTGGAATTCAGTTCGAGCCACACAAACAATAAGAGCGGCAAAGCATAAAAAACAAACGTGTCCTTCGTTGATGCTGAGCTCTGCCACTGCAGACTTGTCGGTTTGGTAGATGCGAAATGGTTCAAATCTACATCTACATCCACATACATAATCGGCAATCCACCATACGGTGCGTGGCGGAGGGTACCTTGTACCGCAACTAGCATCTTCTCTCCCTGTTCCACTCCCAAACAGAACCAGGGAAAAATGACCGCCTATATGCCACTGTACGAGCCCTAATCTCTCTTATCTTATCATTGTATTCTTTCCGCGAGATGTAAGTTGGCGGCAGTAAAATCGTACTGCAATCAGCCTCAAATGCTGGTTCTCTAAATTTCCTCAGTAGCGATTCACGAAAAGAACGCCACCTTTCCTCTAGAGACTCCCACCCGAGTTCCTGAAGCATTTGCGTAACACTCGCGTGATGATCAAACCTACCAGTAACAAATCTATCAGCCCGCCTCTGAATTGCTTCTATGTCCTCCCTCAATCCCACCTGATAGGGATCCCAAACGCTCGAGCAGTACTCAAGAATAGGTCGTATTAGTGTTTTATAACCGGTCTCCTTTACAGATGAACCACATCTTCCCAAAATTCTACCAATTAACCGAAGACGACTATCCGCCTTCCCCACAACTGCAATTTCATGCTTGTCCCACTTCATGGCTCTGAGCACTATTGCATTTAACTTCTGACGTCATCAGTCCCCTTGAACTTAGAACTACTTAAACCTAACTAACCTAAGGACATCACACACATACATGCCGGAGGCAGGATTCGAACCTGCGACCGTAGCCGTCGTGCGGCTCCAGACTGTAGCGCCTAGAACCGCTCGGCCACTCCGGCCGGCGCCAGATACGAACACTCCTGACATGTTCCGAACAGTGTTGCAAGATGCATCGTTGCATCTGGCCGATTTACTATATTCACACTCGTAACTGATACTGTACCACCTGGGTGCCAGTGACCTTAGCTGGTCTTTGAGGACCATAGCAAATTTTGGATTTCAACAGTTGTACCGAAACTAGATTCTGTGCGGTGTCTCTTCAGTATGTGGTCGTGTCAGTCAACGACCAATTTAGGATGTAGAGACCTGCCATCTATAAAATCCAGTGTGGCATGCAGTACGTCGGTGAGATGCAATGATGCGTTCATGTCGGCCAAACTGGGAAGTCTGCAGTGATAGAGCACTGCATAAACAAAGGACACATGTTTGTTTTCGAAGAAAGGTGCTGCGTCTCACTAATGGGTTCTGGGGTTCAGTCATCAGAGAGATTGGTGAAATATGAGTGCATGATGATTTTGTCAGCTAGGACAGCAGTTGGCAACTGAGTTCCACATGGAGTATGGCGTTAACAGAAGTGCGCCAGGAACACTCTAATGTGAAAGTGACTGAAGCAGTCGAAAATATAGGCAGGGAGCACCAGGGCTTGATGGCCGGACTCACATCAGCCCCATCGCTTACCCTGGTCATGACATTTCTTCTGGAAATTAGCCCAACGACTGGTCCTTCCGCATAGAAGTTTACACTCCAGCAGCTGTCAACGAACGAGCTGAACAAGAATCTGACATTTCTCCTGAATCATTGGAACAATACAAAGGCAGATTCACATGTTAACCTCAAAAATTTCTTTACACAAATTCGTCAAGAAAGCCTGCATTTCCACTGAATAATTCTCCACCATCCAACATGTGTAAAGATGTTGCTGTCTGAATTACGTGACGAGCCTTGAACAGTGGCGAGCCATTTCGAATGCATCTTTTCGTTTAGTAGGACAGCATATTGATTAGAGATTAACGATGTGGCAAAATACAGTGATAATGTTATTGAAGTTAAATGGATTACACTGGCTGTGTGTAGTAACTTCCAACTAATTTCTATTCAAAGACATATAACACAGTGCAGGTCTTGTTTGTATATCTCTACTCTTTCAGTGAGTTCGTAGGAACGGGTTGCATGCTGGATCTGGGACAGGCAGGGCAAGGACCAACGTAATGAAAACAGCGGCCCTCTGACATCAGCACAGGCTGGCTGCCTCTCGTGTCGTCTCCAATAAAGTCGGCACGCCAGAGCAGCCACGACGGGTGTCTGATACTGTGCTTTTATGACCGACTCCTGCCCTCCAGCTGAGTTGAGGTCAGGAAAGAGGGGATTGTCAGTGGGAGACCAGCAGCGTCACATGCTCTGAGGAGTGCCTTCAGTAGACAACAGACCTACATTTCCCCAGAGAAACTGTGCTTGTAGAAACATAAGAACCCAGCCTCAAGCACAGCTTTTTACTTTTAGAGGACCTCCGATGCAAGGCTAGTTGCTGGGCGCGAAATCGAGCGATTGGCAGAAAACGTCTGTGATGTCACGAAGATGAAGCAGAGAAGATAACGTTTTGAAAGTAGAAGGGTAAAACGAAAAGTCATTGGCGTTTTATCGCGGCACATTATCCCTGGCGAGATTTTTGTGTAAGAAGGCACCTTGGATTTGGCCTGCTGAATGTTCATATTCTGAGATTGGTGGGTGTGACCCATTTCGCAGCAAAGAATAGTAGGCGATGCGGTTCAGCTAAAAGTCTACGAGTTCGTGGAGAAAGGAGGAGGTGTGCGAATCTCGTGTGCAGCAGTAACGTTCCATCGCGGATGGAGTGCTGTGTGTATTTGGCGCTCATCTTATTAGCCGAGCACGGTCCGGAGTTCATACCAGTGGAAGCCCAACGCTCCCCCAGCTCCACATAGTCACATGCATGACGGTGACGTTCTATACATTTCACGCTGGTGAATGCAGTGAGGATAGGTAGCAGCGCCAACATCGTGGGACAATTCTTGGTGTGGATTTGCTCAAATCATCGCGATTATCAGTCTGAAGTCCAGTATTGCTTTAGTAGATTCATGAACTTCTAAATAAGTGTGAGGCCAACAGCAGAAGTATCTGAGTAATTTTCAGAACATGAGTTTCATCTAAGGGCCATGTTATCTCGTTTGTTCAAATAAGGCTATAGACCAATAAGATTACTTGGCAAATATAATTTGGCGGATATTTGTAAAGCCAACTGATGTTCTCAAATTACCAGATCTGCTGAATGTGTGTTTTAGTTGAATAAAGTTACGTGTTAATTCAGGGTTTGTTTGTGTTATCACCTTCCATTCGTATCAAATTAATTTCTTTGTAATTGTACACTTTACGATCCACAGCTATTACCGTAAATTCGCCTCGTTATTCGTTCCATTGCGCACAATAATTACAGCTTGTGTTATAAAAACGTGTCCGGCACTTAATTAAAATTCCCGGTCAGGATAGACAATTTTACAAGCAAGGAGTCTTGCAGCCTATCGACTCTTTTTCGCTGGAATTGTAGCGATTCCCAGGTTTCTTGTTACCGACAGAGCTGAGTCTATCTCGTGGTTTTTTCGCCTACGTTTAAGAATGTCTTTGGTTGAATAAGTGGGTATTATTATATGCTTAGTACAGACCACTTCTTTCATGTAACTCACTTTAATTATTCTGTCGTCTAATTCAGAAGGCTGTTGAATATTAACGGGTAATTGGAAGATTCACGGAATTTGGGCCATTACTTCGCCAAACTAACACACAGAATTCGTCGCCTATTTTACTTGCGCTTAAATTACAGACGAAGCTGTCTGAAGTTGAAAAATTTTCTTAATATTTGTGCTTTCGCTACCTGTCGATTCCACAACTCTGCAACATTGCCATGTGCTTCCGATACTTCTGAAAGCCACCGATCCAGTACGTCGATTTGTGTCCTTATAACTTAGAAATGGACTTTCTACATTTTCGGAATCTTTTGTGAGTGAGTGGTTTCACAATAAGGTCTCCACTTAGTATTGCTCAATTCTATTTATTATGAATTTCCAAAGCAGTATGGCATGTTTTTCAGGATTTTTATGACTGCCTCTGAGGTATGGACTTATAAAGAGTGAACGTTTTTAAATACGGTTAGCTGTTCAGAGGGTGAGGCTGCTCCATTCTTTACGATCATCGCTTACTTTTCAAAAAGAACTTTCTTCACAAAGGCCGTCTGCTTCCCGAGCCAAAGCTCTCTACCGCTACACTCCAAAGGCAGCTCGTCCTGACCGCACAGAAGACTAAGTGAAATGACTTATACTCAAAAAATAGGAAAGGAAGGTCTCAGATCTGATGTAAAGGTCAAAACCTGTTATCATGTGAAATACACACAGAAAAATACACTCCTGGAAATGGAAAAAAGAACACATTGACACCGGTGTGTCAGACCCACCATACTTGCTCCGGACACTGCGAGAGGGCTGTACAAGCAATGATCACACGCACGGCACAGCGGACACACCAGGAACCGCGGTGTTGGCCGTCGAATGGCGCTAGCTGCGCAGCATTTGTGCACCGCCGCCGTCAGTGTCAGCCAGTTTGCCGTGGCATACGGAGCTCGATCGCAGTCTTTAACATTGGTAGCATGCCGCGACAGCGTGGACGTGAACCGTATGTGCAGTTGACGGTCTTTGAGCGAGGGCGTATAGTGGGCATGCGGGAGGCCGGGTGGACGTACCGCCGAATTGCTCAACACGTGGGGCGTGAGGTCTCCACAGTACATCGATGTTGTCGCCAGTGGTCGGCGGAAGGTGCACGTGCCCGTCGACCTGGGACCGGACCGCAGCGACGCACGAATGCACGCCAAGACCGTAGGATCCTACACAGTGCCGTAGGGGACGGCACCGCCACTTACCAGCAAATTGGGGACACTGTTGCTCCTGGGGTATCGGCGAGGACCATTCGCAACTGTCTCCATGCAGCTGGGCTACGGTCCCGCACACCGTTAGGCCGTCTTCCGCTCACGCCCCAACATCGTGCAGCGCGCCTTCAGTGGTGTCGCGACAGGCGTGAATGGAGGGACGAATGGAGACGTGTCGTCTTCAGCGATGAGAGTCGCTTCTGCCTTGGTGCCAATGATGGTCGTATGCGTGTTTGGCGCCGTGCAGGTAAGCGCCACAATCAGGACTGCATACGACCGAGGCACACAGGGCCAACACCCAGCATCATGGTGTGGGGAGCGGTCTCCTACACTGGCCGTATACCTCTGGTGATCGTTGAGGGGACACTGAATAGTGCACGGTACATCCAAACCGTCATCGAACCCATCGTTCTACCATTCCTAGACCGGCAAGGGAACTTGCTGTTCCAACAGGACAATGCACGTCCGCATGTATCCTGTGCCACCCAACGTGCTCTAGAAGGTGTAAGTCAACTACCCTGGCCAGCAAGATCTCTGGATCTGTGCCCCATTGAGCATGTTTGGGACTGGATGAAGCGTCGTCTCATGCGGTCTGCACGTCCAGCACGAACGCTGGTCCAACTGCGGCGCCAGGTTGAAATGGCATGGCAAGCCGTTCCACAGGACTACATCCAGCATCTCTACGATCGTCTCCATGGGAGAATAGCAGCCTGCATTGCTGAGAAAGGTGGATATACACTGTACTAGTGCCGACATTGTGCATGCTCTGTTGCCTGTGGTTCTGTCAGTGTGATCATGTGATGTATCTAACCCCAGGAATGTGTCAATAAAGTTTCCCCTTCCTGGGACAATGAATTCACGGTGTTCTTATTTCAATTTCCAGGAGTGTACATACACACACACATGCACGCATGCGCGCGTGCACACACATACACACACACACACACACACACACACACACACACACACACACACACACACACACAACAAATGATCAAATGATAATATCAAACCAAGCACACAACACAAACAAAAGACGAAAGGTTAACACACACGGACAGTTCGCAATACTACGCACCGAAAACACGCACATGTTGAACCCAGGCTGTAAAGGGAAAGTGATTATGCGATGTGTTGAATACAAATGTGGGTGAAAGAGCACCGGAAATCGGCGAACTGGAGCATAGAGATTCATGAACACGTCTCCAGGATCACACAAACATGGGCTAACATGCTGGTAATCATAAGTAATAACGAGAGACAATTTCACATCATGAATTTTGTGCTAGCAAAGTTGATTGTAACCCAAAAATAAGAGAAAAACATGACAAAAATGTAACATAGCAACATATTGTAAGTATCACATAATACTTTTATTACATATATAAAAAGAAACGTGTATTACAGGCCACTGAAGATGCTTTACAAGTAAAAGAAGCGAAATGAATATGGCAATGAAGCAACTGTCTTCAATTAGATGCATAGATGGAGCATATCTCTAAGAATTTTAAAGCAACTAAAGAATGACGGAAAACAGAAAAAAAATGACGAAAAGATGTGACTTCACAGTGTACTACCGGCATAATTTGTAGTAAACAGATTATCAGACTCTTCGCAGTTATTGTAATCTACTGTTAGACAGGAAAATGAATCTAATGTAGGTGTATTGTAGTTTGAAATAAAATTTATTTTCTCTGCATACTATGAATTTTAAAGTATAGCATATGAACCGTAAATACAAGTATTCACTGATTAACTGTACTTTTAACACAAAAGTTGTACCATCCACAATGAGAATAAATAAACTCTTGGGTGAGATAGATGAATATATGTTAGTACACCACATCACAACTCATGGACGCGTTGACGAACTAAATGTGGCATTTGATTATAGACACGAACCTCTCCTAACCCCTCAAGCCAACAGTCTATGTATGCATGCGTGTCTGTGTGTATAGCAGGTTGTATGACTGTTCACACAGTACAATTTAACTATTGCTGATACTTGATTTAAGAATCACGAAATAAGGTTATATAAATGGAATGTACAATGGTAAGGCAGAGGTTCGGAAAGTGTAACTTAATATGCAAAGGCTTTCCACGATCAGACGTGGGCTCTGGTCGTAATTTATTGGTCATAAATTGTCGAGTAAAACTGATGAAATTCCAGGACGAAAAAAGGTGGGAAAAGGAAAAAAATCCTCCACGGCAGAAATTTTTGGATGACGCACAATCCTGAATCGAGAAAATCCAAAAAAGAGCCAAATAATTTAGACAAAATGGAATACGAACAACCAAAAGTATGTTGAATGAAAGTGCAAAGTGTCAAAATAAGAACTGATAAACGAGAAAAGCTACAATGTAATAGCGTACGTGACTATTTGAAGGACTCCTGAGGGAAAAATAAAGAAACATTAGGGAAAAGGAGAAGCATAAGTACGATCACTATTAACTCAGATGACGCACCAGTGCTAAGTAAAGAACGCAAGATTGAAAGGTGGAGGAAATATAGAAAGGGTCTACAAGTATGCGAAGCAAACGTATTTTATGACAAGAGAAGAGGACGTAGACGCAAATGGGACGGGAGATACAGTGCTGTGAGAAGAATTTGACAGAGCACTCTCTGAAAGACCTAAGTCGAAGGGCGAATAGGTTGGCACTCACTCAGAATTACTGAGGTTTTCTGAACAGCCAGCCATGAGGAAACTGTTCCACCTGGGAATTGGTGTGCATGACATGTGAGACAGACGATGAAGCCTCAGACGTCAAAAAGAATGTAATATTTCCTGTACGAAAAGAAGTGCCGACAGATGCGAATATTACCGGAGAACCTGTTTAATATGTAGTGGCTTTCAAGCTACTGACGCAAAATATTTGCAGAAAAATGGAAAAACTGGTATAAGTCGATCTCAGGAAAAATCAGTTTCGGATCCAGGTAAATGAGAAAACACGCGACGTAATTCTGACTATTCATCTTCTGGTTTTGCTGGCATGTTTTTTCGTCTTGGTAATTAAAATTATTGGGTATAGGTTCCGCCTGTACACTGTTTTCTCTTTTTATCCAACCATGTTTTGGCACCTCTGGGCCATCACCAGTGTGTTTTGTTTACTGAACAACTTCAAAAAATGAACATATTTTAGATTGTAACGGATCTAACAAAATGGGTCCCAAACATATTTTTGAATTCGTTTTTATTCTTACCTTGATTTTACGTTCATATGGTAATATATACCACACGGTAACATATTAACAAATCCCTTGTCAAGGGATGTGTTGACTCTTATAAAATTCACATTTACAACGTTTGGTTTGCTTATAACAAGCTATCGCTGCAGGTTACCATACAAAAGGTCTTGCAAAACCGTATAATGTAAAATGAACAAAATCTCTAGGGGCTAAAAATGAACAAAATCTCTAGGCCCCATATTGTTAGATCAATTACAATCCACAATATGTTAATTTTTTACAGTTGTTTAAGGAACGAAATGCACTGATAATGGCAAAGAGGTGCCGAACATGTTTGAGTAACAAGAAAAAACAGTTTTTGGCGTACCAGTCGCAGCCTATATCCAGTAATAGTAATTCTGACTGAACGCCTTACCTCAGTCTGTAGCATGTTTCGTCATATTTTCCACAGCCTGCGCAGTTTTCCCCGTCACTTTTAATATCGTTGTCCGAATTAGCACCGCACAGGTTGCAACGTCAGTCTCCGATGTAGTATCACGAAATGCAGCAACGAGGCTCCTCCCGTGGGCTACAATTTTCTTCTGATGGATTGGTATGCTCTTCTGCAAAGGCCTCCATATCTCTTAGAATGTTTTTCGTGGGGAAATCAGGGTTAGTGAGTGCTGCCGTTTCTGTCCTTGCATATTCTTTGTAGCGTTGCTAGGGCCTGCAATTGGAGATGTGTCTGCAAATGAGTTTATTTGCTGGAAGATATTGCATCCTGAGTGTCATCTTTGTTCCTGGATCTCTCAGCTAGACGACTGCAGAATTTTGACATTTCTTCCTTATTGAATCCTCGAATCCATCTCACGCAATTCGTTCTGTCTTCCTTACAGAAATGGTGGGATTCGTCTTCAGGAAACACTCTCACCTATCTCTACCAGCTATACGTGCAACCAAGCAGAAACTGTTAAGTATTTTGATCCTTTGAACAAATTCATATGAAACTCTTCTGAGATCCAGAGGACCGATGTCATAAAACGCGACTGCTAACTTCTTGACGTGTTCTGCAATTACTTTCTGCCGCTGAACAGCGAACAGCGATATGGGACCTATTCCCTTCTTTATTCTCTCTGGGAGTAAACTGAAAAGTCTTCTTTATTCTTTTGCCACTGATCTTATAGATTACCCATCTGTAGAAGCCTTAATAGGATCTTTCAGCTGCTCCTGTGCCCATGTGGCCGTACTAGAGATTGTTTTACTATTTCTCACCATCAAAATGAGAGTAGATTCGAAACCATTGTTACGTATAAGGATGGCAGTCGTTGAGTCAATGCTGGTCGTGTTAACCGCTATAAGCCCCACTTCTAAGTCATCACATATAGTAACTGAACCATTACAAATCAGACTACACATAAATGTCTCTTATTGATTTTATGTATGAAAACAAATTATAAATTACAAGTATTCTAGAAAATTAATATGAATGCTCATATTTACCTTGGCTGAAAAACACAGCTAGAATTGTAAGAAAATTCGTCGAACCTTTGCTTCTAAGCGGCACCACCACGTATTTTTTCCGTCCCCCCATGAACCATCGACCTTGTCGTTAGTGGGGAGGCTTGCGTGCCTCAGCGATACAGATAGCCGTACCGTAGGTGCAACCACAACGGAGGGGTATCTGTTGAGAGGCTAGACAAACGTGTGGTTCCTGAAGAGGGACAGCAGCCTTTTCAGCAGTTGCAGGGGCAACAGTCTGGATGATTGACTGATCTGGCCTTGTAACAATAACCAAAACGGCCTTGCTGTGCTGGTACTGCTAACGGCTGAAACCAAGGGGAAATACGGCCGTAACTTTTCCCGAGGGCATGCAGCTTTACTGTGTGATTAAAAGATGATGGCGTCTTCTTGGGTAAAATATTCCGGAGGTAAAATAGTCCCCCATTTGGATCTCTGGGCGGGGACTACTCAAGAGGATGTCGTTATCAGGAGAAAGAAAACTGGCGTTCTACGGATCGGAGCGTGGAATGTCAGATCCCTTAATCGGGCAGGTAGGTTAGAAAACTGAAAAAGGGAAATGGATAGGTTAAAGATAGATATAGCGGGAATTAGTGAAGTGCAGTGGCAGGAGGAACAAGACTTTTGGTCAGGTGACTACAGGGTTATAAACACAAAATCAAATAGGGGTAATGCAGGAGTAGGTTTAATAATGAATAGGGAAATAGGAATGCGGGTAAGCTAGTACAAACAGCATAGTGAACGCATTATTGTGGCCACGATAGATACGAAACCCACACCTACTACAGTAGTACAAGTTTATATGCCAACTAGCTCTGCAGATGACGTAGAAATTGAAGAAATGTATGATCAAATAAAAGAAATTATTCAGATAGTGGAGGGTGACGAAAATTGTCAAAAGCTTTCTCTAAGTCTACAAATGCTAGAAATGTATGTTTGCTCTTCCTTAATCTAGCTTCTAAGATAAGTCGTAGGTCAGTATTGCCTCAAATGTTCCAGTATTTCTACGAAATCCAAACTGATCTTCCCCGAGGTCGGCTTCTACTAGTTTTTCCATTCGTCTGTAAAGAATTCGCGTTAGTATTTTGCAGCTGTGACTTATTAAACTGATAGTTCGGTAATTTGCACATCTTTCAACGCCTGCTTTCTTTGGGACTGGAATTATCATATTCTTCTTGAAGTTTGGGGGTATTTCACCTGTCTCATACATCTTGCTCACCAGATGGGAGAGTTTTGTCAGGACTGGCTCCCCCAAGGCCGTCAGTAGTTCCAATGGCATGTTGTCTACTCCGGGGGCCTTGTTTCGACTCAGGTCTTCCAGTGCTCTGTCAAACTCTTCACGCAGTATCGTATCTCCCATTTCATCTTCATCTACATCCTCTTCCATTTCCATAATATTGTCCTCAAGTACATCGCCCTTGTATCCTCTATATACTCCTTACACCTTTCTGCTTTCCCTTCTTTGCTTAGAACTGGGTTTCCGCCTGTGCTCTTGATGTTCATACAAGTGGTTCTCTTATCTCCAAAGATCTCTTTAATTTTCCTGTAGACAATATGTATCTTACCCCTAGTGAGATAAGCCTCTACATCCTTATCTTTGTCCTCTAGCCATCCCTGCTTAGCCATTTTGCACTTCCTGCCGAACTCATTTTTGAGACGTCTGCATTCCTTTTTGCCTGCTTCATTTACTGCATTTTTATATTTTCTCCTTTCATCAATTAAATTCAATATTTCTTCTGTTACCCAAGGATTTTTACTAGCCCTCGTCTTTTAACCTACTTGATCCTCCGCTGCCTTCACTACTTCATCCCTCAAACCTACCCATTCTTCTTCTACTGTATTTCTTTCCCCCATTCCTGTCAATTGCTGCCTTATGCTCTCCCTGAAACTCTGTACAACCTCAGGTTCTATTAGTTTATCCATGTCCCATCTCCTTAAATTCCCACCTTTTTGCAGTTTCTTCAGTTTTAACCTACAGGTCATAACCAATAGATTGTGGTCAGAGTCTACATCTACATCTACATGACTACTCTGCAATTCACATTTAAGTGCTTGGCAGAGGGTTCATCGAACCACAATCATACTATCTCTCTACTATTCCACTCCCGAACAGCGAGCGGGAAAAACGAACACCTAAACCTTTCTGTTCGAGCTCTGATTTCTCTTATTTTATTTTGATGATCATTCCTACCTATGTAGGTTGGGCTCAACAAAATATTTTCGCATTCGGAAGAGAAAGTTGGTGACTGAAATTTCGTAAGAAGGTCTCGCCACGACGAAAAACGTCTATGCTGTAATGACTTCCATCCCAACTCGCTTACCATATCTGCCACACTCTCTCCCCTATAACGCGATAATACAAAACGAGCTGCCCTTTTTTGCACCCTTTCGATGTCCTCCGTCAATCCCACCTGGTAAGGATCCCACACCGCGCAGCAATATTCTAACAGAGGACGAACGAGTGTAGTGTAAGCTGTCTCTTTAGTGGACTTGTTGCATCTGCTAAGTGTCCTGCCAATGAAACGCAACCTTTGGCTCGCCTTCCCGACAATATTATCTATGTGGTCCTTCCAACTGAAGTTGTTCGTAATTTTAACACCCAGGTACTTAGTTGAATTGACAGCCTTGAGAATTGTACTATTTATCGAGTAATCGAATTCCAACGGATTTCTTTTGGAACTCACGTGGATCATCTCACACTTTTCGTTATTTAGCGTCAACTGCCACCTGACACACCATACAGCAATCTTTTCTAAATCGCTTTGCAGCTGAGTCCACATCTGTTATTGTTTTCTAGAAAATTTACCGTAACTTCTTTCAGTGTTTTCCAATTATATTTCTCTTTAGAGCCGGCCGGTTCGGCCGAGCGGTTCTAGGCGCTTCAGTATGGGACCGCGTGACCGCTACGGGCATGGATGTGGGTGATGTCCTTAGGTTAGTTAGGTTTAAGTAGTTCTACGAGTACGTTCTAGGCGACTGATGACCTCATAAGTTAAGTCGCATACTTCTCAGAGCTATTTGAACCATTTTTTGTTATTGGCAAAATATCACTTTCACATCTGTATACAGCAATTACTGATGTTCGTCATATTTGGTTTTCTCCTAAACGTAACTCAAACTTCCTTAATTCTCCTTAACCTGTACTGAGTGCTAAAGTGGGAACGAAGACAGGGCATTAGCATTATGAAGCATCACTTCCGGAAGACTTCTTTTACTAGAATCGACTAATAGTCTCCAGTCATTTGGATCGCAGTTAACAGAACCCAGTTCCTTTATTATTTTTACAGTGAACTAGAATTTTTTCGCGAATGAATATCTGCAAAATAGATCTTTTTCTATGTTCGTGTAAAAGTTGTTTTCCTGTAGTCTGGGACTTGACAGCTGAGCTGCATCCTTGGGATGATCTGAATACCTTACTGTTTCAGTTATCTTGGCTTATGATAATCGTTGTGCCGCATCTGAGGAACGGCCTAATCGGAGGCAATTGACCATCATGACTAACTGCTACCTGCTGTTTCTGAAATAAGTTCAGACTGCTTATAGGTGGCTTAGATGTAGGAATGCCGGAGCTTCGTTCCACTGATCTCATAGCAGATGGCAGGTTCGGGTACACAATTACTGTTTTGGTCTTTGCACTGAAGTCGCTGCACGTACGAAAGTAACAGCCAGTACCGAGCTTCCGAGGCTCACATCACACCATTGGTACTGCAGAACTGAGTGACTGTTTTCTCCAGTTTCGTAAGTCTTCAGCACAAACACATGACACAGTACGAGAATACGAAGCCTCGACTGAAATTCTAGTTCGATTCTAAAGAACGGGTTGTAAGCTTTTGGTTGAAATGAGCTTATGTCTTTTCTCTCCCATTTAACAATAAAACTGCAATAAATATAATAAAATGACTTTTGATTATTTACACAATATCTCCTTTCCATTATTCCATAGTGAATTATGTATGTGAAAGATAACAAAATGGTCGTATGTATGTGTTAATTTCTTGTTTTATAGAACCACTATTATGGTCTGTATAGATGAACTGAAACTTCAAAAATGGTGTAAGCAGCTTAGTATGTGCTGCCATCTCCTCTTTGAACTAGTGAACTAGTTCCTTTAAATAGATCTATTGTAGGTGGCATTGTTGTAATAGTGTAATGGTTCATGCTCACAGAAAAGATAGTCAAAGAAATAAATACTGAAGATATTAATTTGAAGGAAATGGTATGTGATACGACAGCATGGGTTTCATGTAGTTCGATACTACAATGTGGAGTTCCCAAAACCATTGTGATGAAAACGTAGACAGTCTACATCATTTTTATAAGCGCTAAGTCATTTTATAAGCTACATTTTTGCTTCAAACCGCATTTTACGTACGCAAGTAAGGTGTATTGGAAACTGTGTATCTCGGAAGAGGATAAAAATGTCTAGAAAATTTTCAAGATTATTTGAGATCGGGTTCTTTGTATATGTGGTAAAAATTTCGTCCGTTCGCTGTGCGTAGTCGTCTCGGAATCAGACGGCTGGGTTCTCGTCTGCCGGTGACACAGGAAACGTAGAAAAAAATCCTTTTTTGGGGGAGAGGGGGGGGGGTCTCTGAGTAAACGCCCGTGAACTAATGGTGCTTCCGTAAGTCCCATCAAGCACACCAAGGACCGTATGCAAATAGAACTAATCGATTTGCTCCATTGACCTAACAGGAGGAAGTACGTAATATTCGTACATTCAATCTGTACTGACACCAACACTATCGAATGGTTCAGATGGCTCTGAGCACTACGGGACTTAACTGCTGAGGTCATCAGTCCTCTAGAACTTAGAAATACTTAAACCTAACTAAACTAAGAACATCACACACACCCATGCCCGAGGCAAGATTCGAACCTGCGACCGTAGCAGTCGCGCGGTTCCAGACTTTAGAGCCTAGAACCGCTCGGCCACCAAGACTATCCTTCTGCCGGGTACACAAATGGTCCTAGGACAAGGGCTCTCCAAAATACTTGAACCTAACATTGTATCATTACGAAGCAACCTCACTTGCCAGAGCCATAGTGGGATAAATATTCCGGTCTGTATCATCCCATGAAGGCTTCCACGGCCGGCGTCTTCATCAGTAAACAATTCCGGCCTAAACTGCCGTGGTCGATCTGTACAACTTCTTCTCCCTGACGTTTCGTTCTCAACTACGGAGAACGAAACGTTAGGGAGAAGAAGTTCTACAGATCGACCACGGCAATTTAGCCCGGAAGTGTTTACTGATATTCTGGTCTGTGTTTTCGCATTATTTTTTGTTGAATATTTATGAGCAGATAAGATATTACATTCTTAACAATTTCAGAGATGTATCTTTTTTGTAACGTATCTATTCAATCAAATAAATTAGAATAGGTCCCACACACGTTTCCAAAAGTAGCAAGGAGGCAGCTTGCATTTCCCTCGCGAGTTTCTGACACCATTTGAGAACGTGATTTTCCCAAACGCAGGCCGGGCCGTGGAGCAGCAAGTCCTCAGGGCAGGCGGTCTGCGGCAGCCCTGAGTGCTGGAAAACCCAATTAGGAATGCAGCCCTGGAATCAGCGGCGACGTCCGCGACAGACCAGCTTTCCATCAAACCGCGTCTGCGACCTGCGTTGGGCCCCGGTTCCGCTGCGGAAACTGGTGGAGTGCTGCTGCAATGACCTACATCCCCCTCCTCTCCTGTACCCCCTTCACCCCCACCCGCCCACTTCTTTCGTCGCAGGAAATGCTTTCTTCGCAGAAATTATTTCGCACTTCACTCTTTAGTTAGTCTCTGTCTAGTAAATTAATGGGGAAATCATTAGTCGTTTTCGTATTACGACGGGTGTTCAATAAGTATTTTTCAACGCAATCTCCGTTCAGTACGACGAGCTTAGGCCGTCTTACTGGGAGAGCCCTCATGCCCGTATGGTACCACTCTACTGGTCGATAAATTCAAATCTCGTGTCACGAGGGCCTCCCGTCGGGTAGACCGTTCGCCGGGTGCTAGTCTTTCGATCTGACGCCACTTCAGCGACTTGCGCGTCGATGGGGAATCGAACCCGAGCCCTTAGGATTGACATTCTGTTCCGCGGACCACTCAGCTACCGTGGGCGGACTACTTGTCGATGCCAAAGCAAAAATCTTGTTGCAGCAACCACCTCCCCATCATCCACATAGGTCTTCACGAGGAGTGCATCCTTCGTTGGGCCACAGAAATGCAAGTCGGAAGGTGTGATATCCGAGCTGTGGAGAGGACGAGGAAGAACAGTCCAGCGAAGTTCTGTGAGCTCCTCTCGGGTACCCAGACCTACGTGAGGCCATGCGTTGTCAAGGAGAAGTTTGTTTCCATTTTTGTGGTGACGAACACATTCAAGGCGTTTCTTCAGTTTCTGGAGGTACCACAATACATTTAAACACACATCGCAGTGAAGCATGACTCCTTTAGAGTCGGAGAAGACCGTCGCGACGATTTTTTGCGATTGAGGGTGCAGCTTTGAATTTTTTCTTCGGAAGAATGTGATACGGCGCCACTCCATGGATCGCAGTTTTGTTTCCTGTTTGAAGTGATGAAGTCATGCTTCACTGCCTTTGACAATGTTCCCCAAAAAATTGTTACGATGAGTCTCGTAGGAATCAAGCACATGCACACATAAGGTCCTTCTTTGCTCCTTATGGTCACCTGTTAGGCGGCGAGGAACCCTAGGGGCGCACTCCTTTGAGTACCCCAACTGTCGGACGAGTGTGTCAGACCTACCACCACAGACGTCCAGTTGAGTAACGAACTGTTTCATTATGATCCGTCGATGACCTCGAATGAGAGTCTCCACACGATTTCCAACATTGCTGGAATCACAGCTGTGTGCAGTAGGCTGGATTTGTGCGACCTTGTAAGCGATGATGACAGAAGCTTCACCCAATGACTCAGCGTGCTTTTGCTCACTGTCAGGTCTCCGTAGATATTCTGCCAGTTCCTACGTACATCTGCCAAAACAAACTCAATCACAGTTCTTTGTGTGGAACGCACCTCCATTACAAACTCCTCTTTGAAGGCTACTTGTAACACCGCCACCTATCGGAACTTCATGTAACAACTGAGGTTGAAGCTGGAATATTCAACGAAGACCCAAAAAAAAAAAATCGCAAAACAAAAACATGAGTTGCATTGCTTATTGAACGCCCCTCATACAAAACCTGGTACTTGATTCAGTTTTCCAAATTACATTCATTCATGTACTCACTCAATCCGGATCTTGTTCGGTAAATTACGCCATGAAGGAGAGTGCTTAAAAATTTTGTTATACTTCGAATCTGGCTTTGTACAAAAAATCTTATGTTAACAAATCTGTTGCAATGATCACGCGCCCGTTGAGGCGTCTTCCTTATACAAGACGTATTTTGATGTTGTGAAGTGCACATTGAGGATCGATTTGTGTGTAACAGTAAACGTTTTACCATTTGGTATAGTAGACTAATTTGAGTGAAACATCAAATATCACAAGTGCGCAATTTTTATTGGCTACAAACATACAGCTGTTGGAATGTAACTCAAACAGTACTCGCGGAGCGTGTTAAGCAAACTGGAAAGTTGTGTGTGTGTGTGTGTGTGTGTGTGTGTGTGTGTGTGTGTGTGTGTGTGTGTGTGTGTGTGTGTTGAAGAAGCATAGACTGTTGTTATACTTAGTGAAAAATAAACCCTGGCACTCAGAAGATTTGCACTATTTATATTTCTAACGCCCAATACATCAAACTTAGTACCGCGATTTGATTCGACAAATAAATAGAATAGAGTTACTTACCCCCTCCTTCATTAATTCAGCTCAACGAAAACAAAAAGGACCTGCATATTTATAATTTCTAAGTAGCACATAAATTAACATGTTCGCACAGGGTGACAATTACTGAACTATATGGAAATGACGTAAATTAACACGCTTTATTCATCATGTAACCACAGATATTTAGATTTAGGTTATGATATTTTCGATACGCCTGCAATCAATGTTTGTGATGTGGTGCACATGAATAGCGAAATTCTGTATGACCCGCTGAAGCGTCGGAAAATCGATGCTGTCGATGACCTCCTGAATGGCTGTTTTGAGCTCAGCAATGGTTTTGGGGCTATTGCTGTACACCTTCTCTTTAATTTAGCCTCACAAAAGGGAGTCGCATGTGTTCAGATCCGGAGAATATGACGGCCAATTTGAGACCCATGTCAGTAGTCTTTGGGTACCTCAGAGCCAGAATGCGTTACCGAAAGTTCTCCTCCAGTGCATCAAACGCTCTCCTGCTTCTATGAGGTCGAGCTCCGTCTTGCGTGAACCACATCTTGTCGAAATCAGGGTCACTTTGGATAATGCGGATGAAATTGTCTTCCAAAGCCTTCTCGTACTATTCGGTATGCACCGAGCGATCAAGGAATGTCGCACGCACTATTCCGTGACTGGACATTGCACACCACACAGTCATCCGTTGTGAGTGAAGAGACTTCTCGATCGCGAAATGTGGGTTCCCGGCCCGCCAAATGCGTCGATTTTGTTTATTGACGAACCCATCCAAATGAAATTGGGATTCACGACAAGGCACGTGCGCATGCGCATTCATTTCCCATAATTACCCGCGACCAACTGTGCACTTTGAACGTCCTAACGCAAACCGTTCAGAAGTTGTGACGATTTTATTCCATGTAGGTCAATTATTGTCACCGTGTAGGAAACCTTACCGCAGTTAAACACGAGATGAGCACTGGACGCGAACAGATGGAGTATACAGATTCCTTCCCGGTGAGAATAGTAGCATCAGAAGAGCATGCGGCCACGAAATTCAGTGAAACTGCCATGGTAGCCAATTATACGACGCATTTGGGCCTCATTAATGTAAATTTCTTTTTGTTACACGTTTCGAACAACCAAGAAGCGAAGTATATGGCTTGAATATGCTGCTGTCCTAACACAGTATTTTCTTTTACACGGAATAACTAAACCCATGTTCCGTCTACATCATCTCCCTGAAATTGCTGAGAACATTATTTTGCTATGTCTGAACTGGTTGCTGTACTTCCTTCTCATAGCGCTCAGAACACCAGAGCGCTTTTCGAGTGATCCTAATAAGAAGTCTATTGTCAAATTGCAGAAATCAAACAACTACATTAAAAGTACTCAGCGTAGCTAAAATTCGTGTACTTTACAGAAAATATAGCTTCGATGGACCACTTACGAATGAAATGTTATTGGTTTGTACATAGCACTATAATAAGAACGATTAATACTCCTGTAAATGAAGCAACATTTTTTTTTTCAAAAAATTTCCACCAGAAGCTAATGTTTCACCATGCTAACATGGCGGACGTCTGCACTGACGCTTGTGACGTCATGACAATGCCCTAATCGTACGCACTCCATGGCTGTAACCGAGCTTCTATCCGTAGAAACGTGCCTCAAATTGAAATCCATAGAAGAATGAAAGCTGTGTACAGTGATGATTGGATTGGCATCAATAACGTGGGGCATCTGAACAGTATGACGTATTGAGTTCACTATCATCGATCATCCACCATACAGTCCCCACTTGGCCTGATCGGATATCCACCAGTTTCCAAAACTTTCAGATTGAGAGCGTCACTTTGATAATGATGAAGCATTGCAAGCAGAAAGCATTGCAAGCAGACGCGAGACCGTGGCTCCGTCAACATGTCAAACATTCGACAGTGACTGTGTCAACAAACTGGTCTCCAATTGGTAGAGACTGTGTTGACAAATAAATATGTAGACATGAAGAATGAAGATGTAGTATGTTAATAAAGTTTGTTTTACTTAAGAAGTATAAGAGCTGCCTACCAACAACGAAGTGCTCGGATTAAGAAGGATATAAGACACGGATGTAGTCTTTCGCCCCTACTGTTCTAACTATACATCGAAGAAGCAGTGATGGAAATAAAAGAATGGTTTACGACTGGGATTAAAATACAAGGTCAAAGGATATCAGTGGTACAGTTCGCTGATGACATTACTATCCTGAGTAATAGTGAAAATGAATTCCATGAGCTTCCGAATAGAATGAACAATCTGATGAGTACAAAACATGGGCTTAGAGTAAATCGAAGAAGTAAGAAAGTAATGAGAAGTAGCAGCAACGGGAAACTTGACATAACGATTGACAGTCACGGAGTAAATTAAGTTAAGGAATTCTACTACATAGACAGTAAAATAACGGACGGAACCAGGAGGACATCAGAATTAGACTAGCACTGGCGAAAAAGGCATTCCTGGCCAAGAGAAGTATACTAGTATCAAACACAGCCCTTAATTTGAGGAAGAAATTTCTGAGAATGCATGTCTAGAGCACAGCATTGCGTGGTAGTGAAATATAGACTGTGGTAATACCGGAACAGGAGGGAATCGGTGTATTTGAGGTGAGGTGCCACAGACGGATTCTGAAAATTAAGTGGACTAATGAGATGAGGAATGAGGAGGTTCTATGCAGAATCGGAGAGGAAAGGACTATGGGGAAAACACTGACAAGGAGAAGGGACAGGACATCTGTTAACACATCAGGAAATGACTTTCATGGTACTGGAGGGAGCTGTACAGGGCAAAAACTGTAGAGCAAGGCAGAGGTTGGAATACATCCAGCAAATAATTGAGGACGTAGGTTGCAAGTGCTACTCTGAGATGAAGAGGTTGGCACAGGAGAGAAATTCGTGGTGCGCCGCACCAAACCATTCAGAAGACTGATGACTCAAAAAAAATGTTGTAGTCGTGTACGTCATCACCATCTGTTGTCATTACTTACAAGCTAGAGCAAATTTTCACATTAAAAATTCGGAGGTGTTACTTTACACCACGCCCTCGTAGATGGGTGATTCGGGTAGTTAAAGTTGAGGAGAAAAGACGTTTATCGTACAATTTGGCTATAACGAGAGATAGGGTGATATGACATATGCAGGGGCAGCAACAATTAGTAAATATGGTAATGCAGGGACGTGAGCGGGAGGAGGAGGGCGAATAAAAGTTGTAGACGGTGACCAAAACCTCACTACAGTAAGCAATTTCAAATGGGAGTAAATTATAGTAGCTTTGAAGAGGTTTGCACAGGATAGAATAGCGAAATGCGTCAGGCCAGTCTTCGGACTGAAGACTTCGGAAAAATATCGTGCTAAATTATCTCGTGGTTAGTGATTTACTCTCATTAGAAACATGTAGATTAACTTTTTACTAACGAAATAAGTGTCGGTCGAGCAATGGCAACTCCGTTTCGTACACTACTACTAGCGGACCCGGAGTTTCTTCGCAGTGGTAAATATGTATGGCAATTGGACATGCATCCTAATGCCCCTTCATCGCTCTATCCATCCTCTCCCTCCCAACTCTCTCTATCCACACCCTCGTTCCCCTCTCTATGCACGTTTCCTCCAACCCCCTCCCTACTGTCCACCACCTCTTCTCCGCTTTCATTGACCTTTTGTTTATTTATAACGCAGATGAAACTTTGATAAGGAATTGAAGCCACTTCAAATGAATGGGTAAATCTGTTGGAATATTAGGTATATGAGGTATGGGAGACCTCTCTAGTTGCTAGATTGTGAGAATAATAGCTTCAATGACGGTATTGTGTATACTTTCAATCTGCAAACGGGTAGTTTTCATAGTTTCGCACAAAACATGTTCCATAGAAGTATTCTAATCCTAAGCCGATAAACCAAAAGTACAATCTTCGTGTTTTCTGTTAAAACTGACTGTAAGAAAGTAAGCAAAACAGCACGTATTTCGTAAATAATTTTTGCTTAAAATTTTACATAAGGAGAATGAAAATGTATGGGGAAAAATTTGTGTAACGGTTTAAATGTCGTGCTATCATGGTTGAAACAATGTGTGTGTGTGACGAAGGAAACGAAACTGAACATCATAACAGAACAGAGAACATCATTTTCTTTCTCGCAGTCGGTTGTTATACAAAACCTGCACATTGTCGTTTAAAAAGTATGTATATTACGTACGTCTGATTATGTATTTTAAGTAAACTGATCAAGAATTTCTCGATATTTTGGTTAACAATGTTTCGCATTTAAGTTATATGTAGAAGAGATAGCCTACACCCGTCCGAATGTTTGTTAGAGTATCGTATAAAAATTTAAAGTAAATCGGTCGAAAACTTTTCGAAATTTTAGATAACAACATTAAACACCGACTTTTCTTTGTATAGTAATACAGATTTCTCATGATGTTCAGTTTGTTTCCGTGATTTTTTTCGCTCTGGACTACGACGAAATTTCAACACGTCTTCTCACATTTACGATTCTGCTGCTGCTGCTGTTTGTGTGTGTGTGTGTGTGTGCTATTCAGAGAGATACAGGATACGACGTCACAAATACTCGTAGTATAATTACTCGACCTCTATACGTAAAGACGCGTTCGCTCTGAGAGGCTGCTATTGAACTAAAATTATGAGATTTCTTGCAGCTTTTCCAATATACTGTTCCAAACCTACTGCCATGTTTAATGAGAGAACCGATGCTCAAACTGTATTCACTCCGCTGAAAGTAGAGATTTCCCTCGTATTCCAAGATAAACGTTGAAAAAGAAGTCACAGGGCGCTGTTCATCCGATACAGAAGAGGATAAAGTGCTAAACTTGCGGAGTTCACACGGGAAGCTCGATGGTCAGGAAATTAACACAGCTTCCCGGATAACGGAGGAATGGTTGCGGCAACTGCGAATTAGTTAAACTTTAGGCAACTCGTATATCAAACGACTAACTTCGCTAACGCCGAGAGTATAACGTCGGCAAACCTTGCTAATCGATAGAACTTCGTGTATCTGTAACAGTACTGTTTATTTTTGTTTTGTTTTACTCGTTGGTGTGAAACGGTGTTGTCTTGTTCAGTGTCATAATTACACGCCGAACGCTGATGCCACACCAGTGAAACACATTCAAAGAAAGCATTTGAAAGCAGAGTTTGTAAAGGGTTCGTCAACGAATTTAATAAAGGTGGCAAAAAATAACGTAACTGATAGAAACAACGGGTTACTGAGAAGTAGCTGTCACTGTCGTTACCGCTCATTTGATACTAACAGTTACTCTACCAACTGAGTGACGTCATCTGGAAAGCGAACTGCGTACTACGCTTTCGCACCATCTGGGACCCGACCACAGATGAGCGAACAGAGTAGACGGACTGCCCATGTGTCAGGTATTCTATAGGTCATAGAAATGAGACTGCGCGCCATCGTTTACCGGAGTGTGTAATGCGGTTTCGTGCTATGTGACTACGTAGAGGGACCATAATGAATTCGTGCAGATGAGTTTAAGCTCTTTTTCCGTGACAGTTGCGATAGAGTACATCGGTTACAATCTACGGTTATAACTGTCAGACTGCACACCATGTAACGAAATTTTTCTTTGGGAGCTACGGGCTACAATTACTGGTAACCTGGAAGATGATAATGGTTTCCAACAAGTACTTTCATACTTCAATGGAAATACTCGCCGCCAATCAAAGGGTTCCTATCAGTTGTTTTTAAGCTATCTTCCCCATGAGGCAGGGACTTTAAACTATTGAAATTGCTCAAAAGCCGATGACAGTCGATATTAGGCGAATGAAAATCATTAATAACACGCATTCTTGTCTGGTGTGTGGCAGAGGATACTTTTTTTTCAGTACCAATGATGTTCATTACACATTGATATTAAAATAACTTCCCAATGAGGTAGAGACTTGACACTTTCAACATAGGTTGAAGCGGATGGCAATCGCCTTCTAGCTTGGTGCATGGTGGAGGGTACTCAGGGCACCACTGCTATTTCCTGCTTTTCGTGTTGCAGTCGCGAATGTTTCGCTGTAAGACCGACTGCTGGTAAGCCTCAGTGTGACCTCAAATATCTTTCATATTTACCTTCATGGTATTTTCGCTCCGTGATTTAGAAGTACCATTGTTTGACTCAGATGAAGAGAGACTGAAATGAGCCTGAAATTTTCTAAGTGCTCTGCTGTAATATCACAAAAATGTTTGAGATTATTGAAAAATTTCACACACACGAGACTAAAAAATAGAAAATAATTATTTAAATAAAACCTTGTTAATATAACACGTTTTTATAACGGACTAAAAAGTAAACAATAATTTCTCCTACCCACACACAGATTTCTGTCTTCATCCTGAGGAACCCAAATAACGGTGCTTGTGATTTTTAGTAACTGTAATACTTGTAAAATTTAAAACGAAAAATGTGGGGCACACACAAAGGGTGTGCAGAGTAGCTGTCGTAGAGAGAAATCACATAGCAGTTGATATCGTTTAAAGTGCAATAAATCCGTTAGTCACTTGCGTGAACTGTTCATGAATAAATCATAAATTATACGTATGTACGTTTATCTTTTTCGTTTTACAAATATTTTCATACCTATTAAAGCTTCACAAGAACAAATTATCAGAACAATCTTCATGGGGTTAGGAATCTATATGGGTCTAGGGAAAGTTATTTTATACTTCTTAATCCGCTTAAAAAACGTGTCCTAAATAATATTAAACGTAACCTTGTCGATAGCTGAAGAAATGTAGCAAAAATCGATTGATCATTGAAATCTCAAATAAAACTTAATTATCATGTTCTCAATTTTCTCAAACCGAATATGTGGCACTGGTGTAAAAGAATCTACCATATTAAATTTTATTTTTGTGTTAAATTTCATGGCCCTGCACCTATTGCACTAAGTGAATAGCAGCAGAAATAAAGTTTCTAATTATGCCTGCAGTTTTCAACTTTCATCTTTGTTCATACCTGTAAAAGTATGACTTTCACATTCCAGATTTAATACTTTTGTAATAATATTTCGTATAATTACTGTAGCAGTTTCGAGAACTGATTTCTAAGAGCGACCGTTAGGCTATATTCATGTAAAATGAAACACCGAAACCATCAAACATCAACTGCAATTTAATTAAAAATTAATTAGCCAAGCTTATGGCACGATTCAGACGACATTTCTGCCACTTCACATTACCCGTAGTTTTATTTATACTGTTAAATTATGCTGATGCGTTCCACCTACTTTGTTATTTAACTGCACCCCCCGTATGGCAAATTCGGTAGCAAAAATAAATGAGTAATAAATAAATATATAAATTCACTAATAGAAAAAGTAGCGTAACCGCGATAGCTTTTACTTCGTAATAACTGTCTGACCCATCCCTATCAGTTAGCTAAGAGGAAAAGGCATGATGGAAGGAAAATCTGTTTGACAAGTTGCTGACATAAACTGACACGAAACAATGTGCAATATCGCAATCACATCATCATGGGAGAGGTCGGGAAATAAACGTATGCGCCACAGTCAGTACTGTGGAATGAAACACATGGGCCCAGTTAAAATGTAGGAGGCGCTCAGAACTTTTTGCACCGTGTAATCGTAACAGATGAGCAGCAGAATTTACTTTTCAGATTGTGGTCATGAGTGCTACAGACCTACCTCAAATGGCGTGGATTTTGTCGCTTGTCCTGAGAGTTGTTTTTGTCGTAATCACCAGTTCAAAGACTTGTTTGAACGAACTCTCCAGGCTGATCTACCTTCCACATCTCTCTTCATATATGCATAAATACGGCGCCTTACCGTTCTTCAAATACTCGGTTCCATTATTAAATTTGCTATTCCAATATGAATCAGTGTGGGATCAATCAGTACATTACCCCTCTTAGTCAACCTATGCAATAAAGATCTTTTCTTACTAGTTCGATTCATTACTTCTTCATTATCTGTTAGGTCCACCTAATTATCCTTCAGCGTTCTTCTGTAGTATCACGTTTCAAAAGGTATTCCTTTCTTGTTTGCAATGCTTATCATCCTCGTTGCACTTCCGTATAAGACTTCAGGGTATCAGGGAATTAAACGTGTTTTTATATCGAAAAACCTGCCGTCGTGTGAGATAACAGTCTGTAGCGATGGAATACGTTCTCCTGTTGAGATCGTAGGCTGTGGAAGGGTTTGGCTAACGGCAAAATGTTCTGCAGCCCAGTGTTGAAACTAAGTTGTAAACAGTACTTTCTTTACTATTCTGCGATCTTCTTCAGGATCAGGCAGTCATATCGGCTATACACTCGCTCGTGCTATGAATCGATTGCAAAGATCCCTAATTTTCATGGAGGAGGCTTCGTGAGCTTGGGTGTCCTCAAAACGCACATCCTACAGTTGAAAGACGTGGAGCCCCTCCTCTTACCCCCCCCCCCCCCCCCCCCCCCCATGTTCCGACCTTCATATGAGGATTACAAAAAGCAGTACCTCCACCACTGCAAAAGAGGTAGATGGTCGCATCTCGTATGACGCACAAAGAAACTATTCAAGCGCAGCACTAAAGAGCAGAGAGGCAACACAGGGGTAAAAAACGCAGTCTAGACGGGTGGTTGTGCGAATGAGGGTTTATAAATGCCAACAGCGAAGTTTCGTAGAAAGGCGCCACAGTCGTTAATAGTGGGCAAGTTACCGCTGTTACTGCATGCCGACGATGTCTCCGCAAGTAAATTTTGCACGACATTGTCCCCTCGGAATTCTCATATGAACTTGGCCCCCACTATTTGATGGGGTTCCTCTATTGACTCATACTGGTCACCTTATTTTATTCACATTGTGTCCAGCTGCAAGCATAAGAGCTCCAGAATGTGATGAGTGGGTGCTGACAATGACGAATTGGTGGTGATAGAACAGAGGAGACTGAGGATCTGAAATTCTACAGAAAACATTTCATTTTATCCTTCAGACACGTAGCTTTACATTTCCATGATGCATGTCCAAAAAGTAAATAAATGAAATATTGTGTTCGTTATAGCTTTAGTGTATCACCCTGAGGAATGTCTTGCCATGACTGTAGCACGTACAGCGTCAGTTCTTAAGGGTGCTAGCAGCAGCCAAGTATGAAAATATACGCCTCTCCATAAAATCTCACACATTTCTGTATCTGACATATCAAGGGAACAGGCAGGTCAGTCTGGGACCTGCACATTCCTCAAAGTGTTTGTGGGGTGAACTGCAGTATGAGGTCTTGCATTATACTACTGGTGTGTGCCATTTGCTACCCTAGTCATAAAGGATACGACAACAGGGTGTTTGCAAGAAACCCCCACATGTAGTAAGCCTCCAGAAATGTCTCACTTTAGGCAATGAGTCCGTAGAGGGTGGGATAAGAGACGTACAGTAATACGTCCGAGTTTTGCGGAGATGAAGACAATCCGTCTTTGAACTATCTCAGTGTGTCGTCGTGTGGGATTCTTACTACCTCTTTTTCCGGGAAGTTCTCGAAGTTTAAGTCCATCGCAGAAGCAGTGTCGGTACCGTCGTTTAATCTGTAAAGTGCAGTTCTACTTCCGGTGATTCTACAGTGAGTGATGAAGGAGAAGCTATATAACTAAAAAATGGTTCAAATGGCTTTGAGCACTATGGGACTTAACATCTGAGGTCACCAGTCCCCTAGAACTTAGAACTACTTAAACCTAACTAACCTAAGGACATCACACACATCCATGCCAGAGGCAGGATTCGAACCTGCGACCGTAGCAGTCCCGCGGTTCCGGACTGCAGCTCCTAGAAGCTCACGGCCACCGCGGCCGGCTTATATAACTCGGAATAACGTCATAAGGGATGCCATTACGATGTATTCATTTACTAAACACCATAAACTGTTTACATTGGCCCAATTAGTAATGATTAGCCGAAAACGACTGGCAACTGTGGTGCGGCTTGTACCTCGTCCTCACACTCATGATACTTCGCAGCTCTTCGTACATTTTGTGTTGGTTTAAACATTATTTACATACTTATTTAGGTGATCGCCTTTTTTCGCTGTAATGTTGCTGTAAGAAAGTGCTTATGACCTATCTAACATCTGTATTGGAACTATTATTAGCAAACATTTTTAAGCAATATTACTTGCTCCTAGCTAGAATAACTGTGCTTTCCTTACGTACGTCGCTGCTGACGTGACAGGCGTTCTGATTATGTAGCCGCCGCACCACACAACACCAGCCACTGGCCATGCCATATGGTCCACAGTGGGGGCCCACAACCGCGTGACGTGTCTCGTGCTACACAGAACCATGTGGTGTGCGGCTGACAAGCGGAGGCCACGACGTTTGGAACGCGGATTTACTGCAAACTTCGTACACTCGTAGTACTCCACGAGCACAACAAAATGCGTCAGCAGTAGCGCGTACTTCTCAGGCGTTACTGACAAAATCGCAAGATAATTTCGGTCGGCAAATATATATCCGTGCGTGGCCATTTTTACCATGAAGCGGCTGCAGCCGGGTGGTGACGGCATGGTAGCTCAGAGTCTTCGGTCAGAGCCTTAGCTTCCCTTTCTAATATAAAAAACCGAGCTGACGGATGAACGAAGGAACTGAACGGGTGTCATCGGACGTCCGTCCTAAACAAATTCAGCGAACACTATAGAACAAAAGTATTTAAAAAAAAGAAGTAATGGTTGAACTGTGTAAGCATTCACTTGAACACGAACAACTGCTACAATTCCGCACTGCATTAATAATGACCTGACACAGGTCGAAATCTGATCTGCTTTGTGACTATAAATGTCATATTAAAGCAACTTAATTCTACGACTGATTGCTGCTACCCAACCCGAAAAAAAGAAGTGGTTGGCGTTCAAGCCGCAGGATCTCTGTATCGAGTTGCGTTCGTCAGCTTTTTTTTAATTTTGAACAGTCATTTTCTTTACTATTTATATTACAATTGATATAATGGGAAAAATACGTGTAATCGGATGAACTTTTGTTAAATTTACAATGTTGTGAGGCAGCCTACTAATTGTTGTTATCACAAATAATATAATATTCATAACTATCGACTAGCAAACGACCAAACTGAAAATGTATGCTTGTCGGTGTCTTCAAAACTGTTCGTATTAAATCGAAAGAGTACGAGAAATTGCTTCTCGGAAGACGCTATTAAAATACACTCGATACTTCATAACCAATTACCTGCGCCGATTTTTAAGGAAATACTGCGTAATGCATAGTTTGCTTCCAAATTATCGTCTGAAAGCGAGGTTTTTGAAAATGTTAACGAAGTTTGTTTTTCCACGGAAAACGTCAAAAGATCTTTTGTATGCGGAAACAGCATTTATTCAATGCAGCTGGTGCCGTTTAACTTAATGTTTTCCATGTTCTTACGAAACATACCATCCTGCAACTTGTACTCGTAATGTCAAAAGCGACGATTAGTTGTACATCTTTCGAAAGCCGTCTGCGTAGGTCAAAACTTGGAGGTAACAAGTCGTTTTGGGCTCCTTCCAAGTATAAGGGATTTCTCAAACCACGGACAAGCATACATTTTCGGTATCGCTTTATGCGTTTGGTCGTTTACTAGTCGATAGTTATGAATATCACATTATTTGTGATAATACAAATTAGTAGACTCCCAAATAACATTGTAAATGTAATAAAAGTTAATCGGATTACACGTATTTTTCCCATTATATTACTTGTAATATAATTAGTAAAGAAAATTAACTGTCTTGAAATTAACAAAAGAAAAAAAATCTGACGAACAGAACTCGATCCAGCGGCTGGAACGCCACTCACTTAAAAAAAAAATTAGTTTTACCTTCTTTGTTGAATTTGTTCAGGGCGGACGTCCGATAACACCCGTTCAGATTGTACGTTGATCCATTCGCTCAGTTTTTTCTATTGGAGAGTGTAGTTAACACTGTGACCGAACACGCGGAGCTACCGTGCCTGCACCACTCGGTTGCAGCCGCTTCATGGTAAAACTGCCCACTCACAGATATATATATTTGACGACCGAAATTATCTTGCGATTTTCTCAGTAACGCTTGAGAAGTACGCGCTACTGTTTACACATTTTGTTGTCCTCGTGGAGTACTACGAGGGTACGAAGTTTGCAGGAAATCCGCTTTCCAAACGTCGTGGCCTCCCCTTGTGAGAGCGCTAATACGATTCGCGAACGTTGGCGGAAGTTGCCGAATGTTACCGATGCTAATGACAGTACGTGCGGCTGGCACAGGCACTTGAGGCTCGCGGTTTTCACACGCCTGCACTCACTTCCACACAGCCTGCAAGTTTACAGGGTGCGCGTGCGCGATGCACTTCACTTTGCACCAGACCTGGCGAAATTTATATGAATGGCGAATAACGAATATAGACCTGAATTACTATTCGTTATTCGGGAATAACAAACACTATTCGAAACATTATTCACTTACACGAATAAAAACACTTATTCGTGATCTGTGAATAAAAAGTATTCAAGTTAATATATAAATTTCAAATCAAGTTTTATTTGTAGCTCCAATCGTCTGTCATTTATTAAGCGAATGTATTTTTCATTTTTTTAAATTAGTTTTCAGAACAACTCTATTTTTGAAACGTCTCATCAGAAACTTCGATTTAAGCAGATTTACCGTTATGACACTAAAGAAAATATATTCTACTCGCTCCTGAATTCGTCTTTGTTCATGACTTTCAGTTCATAGTCTTCCTCTCTTGCTGTAGTTTTTGGAAAATATTTCCTTATGATTGGACTTTAACTTCACTTCTCAAATAGCATTACTAAGAAATCTTCTTTTACATTGTAACGTTCCTTCAAACGTTGGCTATTTTATGTATGTTTGTTCTAAGTCTGCCTTGGTCATGGACAGCAGTAAAGGTGGACTACTTGCTTTCAAATTGTGGATAAGGCTTTACTGCAATAACTGCAGTTGGCACGGAAAGGTGAAAAACGTCTTAAAATTGCCTCCTGACGCTTTCATGATGCAAAAGTTGCAAGCTTGCTTGCAATATTATCAACTATTTTTATATACTCTAGACCAGTGGCTCTTCCGAAAGTGTTGAATATCAAAGCTCTTTGCAACTGCGTAGACGGATGTCGAATCGAGAAACTGGTTCATATTATAACGACAATCTCATCAGAGATAATCCTAAAACACGTTACATATATGAAGATAGTAACTGTTCTCGAAAGAACAGATACCATATATGACCGTGCAGCTTCTCTAGAATAAATGAAAATTAATTGAAACCCTCAGCTGCCCACAGGTCTTGTTGACTTACCTCGATGGGGACAGCTGGAAATGTGTGCGCCGACCGGGACTCGAACGCGGGATCGCCTGCTTACATGGCAGACGCTCTGTCCATCTGACCAACCCAGGATACAGTAGAATAAAGCGACTGCAGGTACTTATCCCTTGCGCGCACATAGTTAAATGGCTACGCGGCCATTGACCTTATTCTGTGCGAATGCGCACAGGTTGCCCGAACTCTCACGGGAATCATCACCTTAGTGTGCGCGAGTACTGAGTGGATGGGCAAAATATCTATTAGGTATATTAGGTATGTAGATTGTGGACAGTTGGGAATATGGGTCTCACGGAAGCGTGGAAAGGATAAGTCCCTGCAGTCGCTGTATTCATCTGTGTCCTCGGTGGCTCAGATGGATAGAGCGTCTGCCATGTAAGCAGGCGATCCCGCGTTCGAGTCCCGGCAGTGGGCACACATTTTCAGCTGTCCCCACCGAGATATGTCAACAAGACATGTCGGCAGCTGAGGGTTTCAGTTAGTTATCATTTACTCTAGATTACTGTGGACGCTCGCCAGCATTCCGTACACGTTTTAGGGAACTTTACATTAAAAGCTGGTGATGTTAAACGTCAGGGGCCACTGAGTTCTTGCTTGATTCACTCATTTTGTAGCACTACAATTCACGTATCCGATAATGTTAGAAGTCTAAGAAAGGTTTTGAAGTTTGTGTGTTTTTGTCTCTTGCATTCTCATCGTTGGCTGCTTGCGTAAAGTTTCCTGCACCATGTTGGCAGTAGAAGGTGGAGACGCATTGGCAGGGGCAGAGACAGATGAAGGAGGCCGAGTCGGTAGTGTTGTATGCTTGTGAAGCACTGGGCAGTCCGTCTGCGGGAGACAACAAAAATAAAAGCCGTGCATTGCAGCCCGCGTACTGGGCTGCTGCGACAGCCATCTGGCTCCGCGCTGCTAGTTGTGAGCAGGTTGTCCCGCGGAGAACTTATCATGCTGCCTTCAGTATCGAAACATCGTCTCTTTCTCGAAGATCAGTTTGTAAAACACAGCATGCATTTTTTACGGCAATTGAAAATTCGTCTCTGACATCCATTGGGCGATGAAAAAGGAACTGAACGGGTGTCATCGGACGTCCGTCCTAAACAAATTCAGCGAACACTATAGAACAAAAGTATTTAAAAAAAAGAAGTAATGGTTGAACTGTGTAAGCATTCACTTGAACACGAACAACTGCTACAATTCCGCACTGCATTAATAATGACCTGACACAGGTCGAAATCTGATCTGCTTTGTGACTATAAATGTCATATTAAAGCAACTTAATTCTACGACTGATTGCTGCTACCCAACCCGAAAAAAAGAAGTGGTTGGCGTTCAAGCCGCAGGATCTCTGTATCGAGTTGCGTTCGTCAGCTTTTTTTTAATTTTGAACAGTCATTTTCTTTACTATTTATATTACAATTGATATAATGGGAAAAATACGTGTAATCGGATGAACTTTTGTTAAATTTACAATGTTGTGAGGCAGCCTACTAATTGTTGTTATCACAAATAATATAATATTCATAACTATCGACTAGCAAACGACCAAACTGAAAATGTATGCTTGTCGGTGTCTTCAAAACTGTTCGTATTAAATCGAAAGAGTACGAGAAATTGCTTCTCGGAAGACGCTATTAAAATACACTCGATACTTCATAACCAATTACCTGCGCCGATTTTTAAGGAAATACTGCGTAATGCATAGTTTGCTTCCAAATTATCGTCTGAAAGCGAGGTTTTTGAAAATGTTAACGAAGTTTGTTTTTCCACGGAAAACGTCAAAAGATCTTTCGTATGCGGAAACAGCATTTATTCAATGCAGCTGGTGCCGTTTAACTTAATGTTTTCCATGTTCTTACGAAACATACCATCCTGCAACTTGTACTCGTAATGTCAAAAGCGACGATTAGTTGTACATCTTTCGAAAGCCGTCTGCGTAGGTCAAAACTTGGAGGTAACAAGTCGTTTTGGGCTCCTTCCAAGTATAAGGGATTTCTCAAACCACGGACAAGCATACATTTTCGGTATCGCTTTATGCGTTTGGTCGTTTACTAGTCGATAGTTATGAATATCACATTATTTGTGATAATACAAATTAGTAGACTCCCAAATAACATTGTAAATGTAATAAAAGTTAATCGGATTACACATATTTTTCCCATTATATTACTTGTAATATAATTAGTAAAGAAAATTAACTGTCTTGAAATTAACAAAAGAAAAAAAATCTGACGAACAGAACTCGATCCAGCGGCTGGAACGCCACTCACTTAAAAAAAAAATTAGTTTTACCTTCTTTGTTGAATTTGTTCAGGGCGGACGTCCGATAACACCCGTTCAGATTGTACGTTGATCCATTCGCTCAGTTTTTTCTATTGGAGAGTGTAGTTAACACTGTGACCGAACACGCGGAGCTACCGCGCCTGCACCACTCGATTGCAGCCGCTTCATGGTAAAACTGCCCACTCACAGATATATATATTTGACGACCGAAATTATCTTGCGATTTTCTCAGTAACGCTTGAGAAGTACGCGCTACTGTTTACACATTTTGTTGTCCTCGTGGAGTACTACGAGGGTACGAAGTTTGCAGGAAATCCGCTTTCCAAACGTCGTGGCCTCCCCTTGTGAGAGCGCTAATACGATTCGCGAACGTTGGCGGAAGTTGCCGAATGTTACCGATGCTAATGACAGTACGTGCGGCTGGCACAGGCACTTGAGGCTCGCGGTTTTCACACGCCTGCACTCACTTCCACACAGCCTGCAAGTTTACAGGGTGCGCGTGCGCGATGCACTTCACTTTGCACCAGACCTGGCGAAATTTATATGAATGGCGAATAACGAATATAGACCTGAATTACTATTCGTTATTCGGGAATAACAAACACTATTCGAAACATTATTCACTTACACGAATAAAAACACTTATTCGTGATCTGTGAATAAAAAGTATTCAAGTTAATATATAAATTTCAAATCAAGTTTTATTTGTAGCTCCAATCGTCTGTCATTTATTAAGCGAATGTATTTTTCATTTTTTTAAATTAGTTTTCAGAACAACTCTATTTTTGAAACGTCTCATCAGAAACTTCGATTTAAGCAGATTTACCGTTATGACACTAAAGAAAATATATTCTACTCGCTCCTGAATTCGTCTTTGTTCATGACTTTCAGTTCATAGTCTTCCTCTCTTGCTGTAGTTTTTGGAAAATATTTCCTTATGATTGGACTTTAACTTCACTTCTCAAATAGCATTACTAAGAAATCTTCTTTTACATTGTAACGTTCCTTCAAACGTTGGCTATTTTATGTATGTTTGTTCTAAGTCTGCCTTGGTCATGGACAGCAGTAAAGGTGGACTACTTGCTTTCAAATTGTGGATAAGGCTTTACTGCAATAACTGCAGTTGGCACGGAAAGGTGAAAAACGTCTTAAAATTGCCTCCTGACGCTTTCATGATGCAAAAGTTGCAAGCTTGCTTGCAATATTATCAACTATTTTTATATACTCTAGACCAGTGGCTCTTCCGAAAGTGTTGAATATCAAAGCTCTTTGCAACTGCGTAGACGGATGTCGAATCGAGAAACTGGTTCATATTATAACGACAATCTCATCAGAGATAATCCTAAAACACGTTACATATATGAAGATAGTAACTGTTCTCGAAAGAACAGATACCATATATGACCGTGCAGCTTCTCTAGAATAAATGAAAATTAATTGAAACCCTCAGCTGCCCACAAGTCTTGTTGACTTACCTCGATGGGGACAGCTGGAAATGTGTGCGCCGACCGGGACTCGAACGCGGGATCGCCTGCTTACATGGCAGACGCTCTGTCCATCTGACCAACCCAGGATACAGTAGAATAAAGCGACTGCAGGTACTTATCCCTTGCGCGCACATAGTTAAATGGCTACGCGGCCATTGACCTTATTCTGTGCGAATGCGCACAGGTTGCCCGAACTCTCACGGGAATCATCACCTTAGTGTGCGCGAGTACTGAGTGGATGGGCAAAATATCTATTAGGTATATTAGGTATGTAGATTGTGGACAGTTGGGAATATGGGTCTCACGGAAGCGTGGAAAGGATAAGTCCCTGCAGTCGCTGTATTCATCTGTGTCCTCGGTGGCTCAGATGGATAGAGCGTCTGCCATGTAAGCAGGCGATCCCGCGTTCGAGTCCCGGCAGTGGGCACACATTTTCAGCTGTCCCCACCGAGATATGTCAACAAGACATGTCGGCAGCTGAGGGTTTCAGTTAGTTATCATTTACTCTAGATTACTGTGGACGCTCGCCAGCATTCCGTACACGTTTTAGGGAACTTTACATTAAAAGTCTGGTGATGTTAAACGTCAGGGGCCACTGAGTTCTTGCTTGATTCACTCATTTTGTAGCACTACAATTCACGTATCCGATAATGTTAGAAGTCTAAGAAAGGTTTTGAAGTTTGTGTGTTTTTGTCTCTTGCATTCTCATCGTTGGCTGCTTGCGTAAAGTTTCCTGCACCATGTTGGCAGTAGAAGGTGGAGACGCATTGGCAGGGGCAGAGACAGATGAAGGAGGCCGAGTCGGTAGTGTTGTATGCTTGTGAAGCACTGGGCAGTCCGTCTGCGGGAGACAACAAAAATAAAAGCCGTGCATTGCAGCCCGCGTACTGGGCTGCTGCGACAGCCATCTGGCTCCGCGCTGCTAGTTGTGAGCAGGTTGTCCCGCGGAGAACTTATCATGCTGCCTTCAGTATCGAAACATCGTCTCTTTCTCGAAGATCAGTTTGTAAAACACAGCATGCATTTTTTACGGCAATTGAAAATTCGTCTCTGACATCCATTGGGCGATGAAAAATGTCTGTCCTCCACTTGTTTACAAGAGTATATTCTATAAACGTCCAATCCGAGACAGCCACTTTTTAAAAGTTCTTTTATTGTTTGTCAAGCTCCTTCCTCCACATGGTTGCATTAAATATTCAGATGCACCAAATGCCTCGTCTCCTGTAATGACGTACGGTATCGGTATTTCCTTGTTTGATATGGGGGTTTTCTCCGATCTTTGTAAACGTTTACTAACGACATTTTCATTCAGAACCGATGACATAAAAATTGCGAGTCACTACAGATTCCGTGCACTGTACCTTTTATGCAACTGCGCTTATAATACATACCGCATCAATCAAGTAAAACGACGGAAAAATAATTATAGTAAAGTACGGTTCTTATGCGAAAAAAGGCGTAACATATTCCACGTCCATCTCGCTCATCTGGATGGTCACGACTCACCGTCAGCGGGCCGACAAAATTGACTGCTTAACATTGCATTATAGCCCAAACTGCTTAGGCCGTCCGTTTATATCCCATTTTCTATTTCATTTGTTACGCTGTAAATCAAGTAAAGCTGTGCTCTACTTGAACTATGTGTTCAGCTCTGCAGTGCCTTACTTGGCATGGTGGTGTGCCCTTGACATCTCCTACCTCCAAACAGATACAGTCAGTAAGAGGGGGACCTACCTTTCAACACATACTCCGAAACACTGTGCAACTTGACTTGGCATTATTCTTATTGTTATAGGTGAAAGAAACGATAATAACAGAGAATATCGTTGGACCAATCTGGAATAGGCCCATAAGCCTAATTTACGTGGTCTGGAACTTCAGCCACTGAGCCACAAAACCACATTACTGGACATATCATTAATAAGTTATTTATAAAACAGAAACTGCATTGAGCCAAGGGAAAAAATACTGATTTTGTACAAGAAAGAAAGAAATCAATTACAGTGGTATTATATGTTATTCATTATTTAATTTACAGATAATTTATTAGGGAATAAATTTGTTTAAATCACCTGCTTATTCGAATAACAATCCAGATAGAAATCTTTTCGAATACTACTTATCTCTTTTCACCACTACACTTTTCACTTCCTTTGTTTATCTGTTCATACTAGTTCACTTGCTCGATTTATTCATGAAAGCGAACGGTGTGGTTTGAAGTTTTTAGGTAATGATAAACGAAGTTTACAATTAGTCTGTCTCCACACTCTCAACCGACATCGTTTTAATTTCTTGTGATGAAAATATGTCTAAAAGTCTGTGCGATTTTAGAAGCTGACTCGAAGTGAGCATTATTTATTTATCAGCTACTATTTCGAGAAATAAACAGTTCCACAACTGAAACAATGATCTTCAATAACATTCAATATTCGGTTAACACTTTAATTTTCGTTGTACCATAGTAATGGCCGACGACGTTACCGCAGTGGTAACACTACTTCCTGTCAGATCGCCGAAGTGAAGCTCTGTTTGACTTGCCTAGCACTTTCACGGGTGACCATCCAGTCTGCTGGACGCTGCTGACAAGCAGGATGAACTCAGCGCTCGGGAGGCCAATGGAGGGGCTACTTGACTGAGAAGTAGCTGCTCCGGTCACGAATACTGACAACGGTGTGCTGAAGATACCCCTACACATCTACATCCATTGAGCTCAATAGACTGAGTATGACACGGCGGTCAGTCTGTAGCGTTGGGCCTTCCTATTCCTGTTCGGATGGAGTTGAGGCATACAGCGCACACCTTCTCTGTAGAAAACATGGAAAATCGAAAGTTAAAAAGAAATTCTAATTCCAAATCCAAGTGAAAACTTGCCAGGACCATTGTACCGCTACGTTTTGTCGACGCTGCGAGGTCCCTGCTGTGGACTCTTGACGTCAACCGCGGCGGCAGGAGCAGTGAGCGAGACAGGTGGGCCAGACTAAATCCCTGTTTCACGTCTGTTTCCTTATCCGCAACCGCGCGGCCGCTACGGTCGCAGGCTCGAATCCTGCCTCGGGCATGGATGTGTGTGGTGTCCTTAGGGTAGTTAGGTTTAAGTAGTTCTAGGTTCTAGGGGACTGATGACCTCAGATGTTAGGTCCCATAGTGCTCAGAGCCATTTGAACCATTCGAACCTTATCCGCGTGGCGAGGCCACACGGCTGCGCCGCCTGATACCGACTAAGTGGACTGCGAGCCGCGTGTTTCCCTATGCGCGTGCGGAGCGAGTGACGTAGACGAGCGCTATCCACGCGGCTCCGCCACGCTGCTGCAGCGCTCCAGTCCACAGGTTTCTTCATCCAGCGTGGGAACTGAGATCTCACTGCAGACTGAGTGCATTCTCACTAAATGCTCTATGATAACTGTAGATGTACAAAATAGTAAAAGGGGAAAGTAAGGAAATAAAATGTGGATGGCTGTTACAGCAACAAGTTTAAAAGTGTTTCAGAACAAAAGCAGCCTCGATTGCGAAAGTATTTAATGTCAATGATGCGTTTTGCCCTTTTGGGGCACCATCAGATTGTATATAGAACAAGGAAATCAAACAATTAGATACAAGTTGAGGAAAAGGCGATAGCCGTATCTTTCATGGTTACGCAGACAACGTCAACTAAAAGTAACAAAAATTTACGTAAAAGCAGCTGGATACGTGAGTGATGTCATAAAACGGCATATAATGTAAAATAGACACAAAGGTAGCCAGATACATAATCCATCCATCATGAAACACCTAAACTATTAAGTGGACCTAATGAAAGAAGAAAAACAACCAGAATTACACCGAGAAAGTGGGAATATCTGGCGGAAAATTTTTTCATGGTTATTGCACGTTACGCTGAACACACCCGAGAGCTCCACTGTGGCGGTACGAAACAGGACCACGCTTACAAAACCGTGATGCAAGCCACATAAGTCATTGTCTGTATTGGCTCGCACACAGACATTTCTACCACAAATTGAGATACATTTGTCCGGTACAGTATGGCAAGAAGTACAAATATGGTGAGCGTGACCGACTATCGCACATTTTCGAAAAGAAAACGATGTAAAACTAGTAATTAAATGCACATAAGCAAACTAATGCAAACACATACAACCCAAAAATAAAATAAAAATAGAAGTACCCCCCATATAAAGAGCAGGTAAAATGATGATATCAAAAAATATGTCATTAAAACTTCTTCACAGGTAATAAAACACCTTTCCGACAAGGGGAAGAAGTTGAATCTACTCGAGGAGCTGGAAATTGTTAAACATGTCGATGTTAAAAAGGACAGGTTGCTGAACGATCAACTGATTATCAGTAATCAGACAAATTATGATACAAAGTTACAAATGTTCCGAACCTTGCTGCAATGATTATTTTATGTCAACAGCATCACTCTCAATTTGTTGGTTTTTGTATGGAAGTTGGGGAACGATATTTTAAAAGGACATTTTGAATGACTATTTGTTGTCGATGGCTTTACCTCTGTAAATTTTATAACGTGTTTCTTTATTTTAACGACAAAGAATATTTTTGCCTCTTGTATGCGACGCTTAAGACTGCTCCCGATCCCTGTATCTTCACGTTTTATCGATTGAGAATGCCTATTCGATGAATGTACTCCAGAATTTAGCTGTTTTACTCCCTGTGATGAAGTTTTAATGACATATTTTTGCGTGTAATCATTTTACCTATTCTTTACACGGGGGTACTACTATTTTTATTTTATTTCTGGGTTTTATGTGTTTGCCTTGGTTTGTTTATATACATTGTATTACTACTTTTACATTTGGTTTTCGAACATTTGCCTTAGCCGGTCATATGCGCCACCTGCGTACTTCTTGCCGCACTACCTTGCACCTTTATATCAATTTGTCTCAGTAATGTTTGTGTGCGTGACAATACAGACAGTGACGTATGCAACTTGTACCCCATGGCGGAGCCGGGTGGTGTACTCAAAGTAACACACAATAATAGTGAAAAACTTTTCCGCCACTTATCTCTACTTTCTCGGTGTTATTCTGGCTGTTTTTCACCTTTCACTAGTCCACTTCATGTTTCATAACTAATGGATTATATATCTCGTTACCTTGGTGTCTATTTTACATTATTTCTAGTTTTATGACCGATGGGTCAAGTATCCAGCTACTTTTACTGTTCTACATTCATGTGATTTTATGACTGATGAGCCACGTTTACCAGTTACATTTATGTAAGTTTTTATTACCTTTAGTTCACTTTGTCTTCGTAGCTGTGCAGGATAGAACCTTGCCCTTTTCCTTCACTTATATCTGTTTGGTTTCTTCTTTGTAGACAATCCGAATATGAACAATAATGGCGAAACGCGTCATTGACATTAAACATTGTCGCAACCAAGTGTGTTTTTGTTCTGAAATAAAATTTGACTAGAACAGAAGGGGTACCTGACACACTTACCATAGTTGCCACATCATGTCCAGCGTTCGGCCTCCCTTTAAGTATTATCAGATGAATCCTGATGCCACGTCGAATAACTGCTAACAAAATGGTTTCAGGAGTGGAAAACGTATGGGTCCTGAGAGTTGCTCTCTTTGTGGCATTTCACCAGGTCGTCTATGGACACATCTTTGTCGACCCGACCTCAACAAACAGAAAAGAGAGCCATCGCTCAACATTTTACGATGTTTCTAACTGACCCTGCTGACTCTGGTTACAAACAGTGCAAGTTTATGTTGTGCGTGATACGGTATCAGTGGTAAAAGATGAGTGATAGCATGATATTTCAACCCAGCTCCCAGTAAGATGTTATCGGCTGTTTACAGTGACATTCTGGCCTCTGTCTGGATTTAAGTTACTGTTATGTTGCAAGTCAGCAGCCGCTATATTCCAAGGAGCCAGACGTTATGTGCTCGCTCCTACTTATAAATTGGTAGAAGGTGGCCAAAGTATGTGACACCATAGGAATCTGCACATGGAGGCAAAAGCTTAGTTGACACAAGTGCGCTTTAAATAAATATGCTGTACTCAGATGGCGGCTGAAGAAATGCTACACCATTGAAAATCTGTTGCAGAGGCAGCTGGCTATAAGCAGAGGCCCAACACATACGTGCATCACGATATATTGAATTCTTGCTGGTACAGCTATCTATCAGCAACATGCTGCAACGTTCAGCACCAGATACCAACTAAAAGTAATCTTGAACTAGAAGACTGGCGCTCAGGTCCTGGCAGTCGTCATTGGCTGGTGACCAGGGGCTTCTTCATTGGTCAGTGACCAGGGCGTCAGGGTTCTCCATTGGTGGCGATGTTCAAAGGGTCGCTCACGGCACCTGCAGGGAATCTTCGAGATGCCGCCTCCATGTGTACCGATGGGCTACCATACTACAGTTTTCTTCCAACTATTCGACAGATGCAGTCGAACGATCCTACGATCTCCTCGTTATTAGACATCATAAACGGAGAGAGTACGAGTACCATGTTGCGGGTTGCATACTTCACAAATTAAGGGGCCGCTCTAATATGAGTGCTAATGGGATTTCTTCGTTCCCGCTGTAGCTTCGTGAGTATGACGAAACTGACAAATGTAGCGCTGCGGTCGCTTCATACTAGTCGACTTGTTCTCTCCTACTGAAGCGGGCAGGAGTGTAAGGCTAGTCGTGACTAATTACTAGTACGGAAGATGTAAACATGATTTTGCTGCTGTGAAGCAGTGCTGACAATGAAAATTTACCCATTGCCGGGGTATGATGGTCTTCATCAAAGCTGTCTTTCGGGACACTGTGGAGGTTGTAAGACGAAAATTGATTTAACAAAGTACACAACTGCAAATTAGTTCCATTAGTGGAGGAGTGATAACTGGAATACGTTTCACGGAGTAGTACAGGCTTCAGACGAGAAACCTACAAATTTCGTCCAATGAGAAGAAAATGGTTGTGTTCTTGTTCATTCCACTTCCATCATGAAAAAACAACTGTGCTCCGTCAGACGAAAACTGATCACAGAGAAATCTCACTTTTAGATCCCTGAGACAAAAAAGCGCCGAATTTGTGTGCTCATTTGGTGAAGCAACCAGCATTTATGGGCTAATGGCGAGCTGTATATGTTATCATTTCTGTATGTAATTTATTTTAATGCTTAATTATCATTTAGAGACTGCATTTCATTCTCATGTCATGTTTTCTGGTACTGCAGTTACACACTCGGTAAAGCTTCGAAAGTTCGTATACGTCAATGAAACTGACAGATGTTGTGCGAATGGATATTGAATATTAAAATAAACTTACAATAGCCTTCGAAAACGTTTTGTCTACATAAATATATGTGCAGAGTTTTTCCGTAAGAGCGCGCGAAAATTAACACGACATAGAGGATGCTGCATTGAACAATTTGAGGTAGGAAACCTCGGGTCGAAGAAGCCATATTAAGGAGATAATAGGAAAAAAATCACATTACTGTGTCCTTTTTCATTTTCATTAGTTAACTACAAATACTCTCAAAGACACAATAAAAGTACCATTTAAACTTTATCTTACAAAATGTGCTGAAAATAACGGTCATCAACATCAAAGCTAGAATGACATCAGCGAACATTGACCCACCCTGACAAATATACCTGGTGTGTTTCGTATCACATCACAGGCAGCTACAGTTCTGGCAACTAATTCCATCTTCATATCGTCTGCGGTCTCATACACAAATGACTTCAGATATTCCCATAGGAAATAATCAATAAGATTCAGGTCAGGTGACCTCGCAGACCATGGAATAGGACCTGCGCTTCTAATCCAGCAACCAGGAAACAATGTACTGGTACTGTTTTATCGTATTGTACTGTACGTCTCTGAATTGTACGGAGTAATGAATGGATCTGTCCTAGATTCATAGCACATTTTGTCACGGGACAATGTAAATACGACACAACAGAGCCACCATATGGACAGGCTCTACTTCCTTGTTCTCTTGCAGGAAATAAAGAATGTACATATAATTAAACAGCACAGTAGTGTAAATTTGTGCCGTTGTTAGTAGCAAATAAACTAGGAAGCAATAATGTTAGACAAAGCTGGTGTGATGTGATGTCTGGTTTGTGGAGCGCTCAACTGCGTGGTCACCGGCTACCGTACAAAGTCCCAGTTTGTGCACAATCTAATCTAGCCACTGTTACGAATGATGATGATGAGAACATTACAACCAGCCCGTCTCCGGGCAGAGAAAATCTCCAATGCGACCGAGGACCGAACCGAGGACCCCGTGAACCACAAGGAGCAACTCTAGCCACTAGTCCACGAACTGCAGACCTAGACAAACGGGTACACAACTTTACCCCTTATCTCCTTCAGCTGGCTTCTGTCTCCTATCCCTGGTTTACTATGTCGAATTATTCAGTGGAGCATTCTCTGTGTCCTGTTACATTTCTGCACGCTTTTACGGAAACACACTATGTAAACAGAACAACGTTCACCGCTAAGTGATTACTCGTTGTACTGGTATACAACTTGCTTCTGTCATTTAGGCAGGTCGGACATTTTGTGTCATATCAACCTGCAGTTGGGAATAGCTGTAAAGCCGAAATAATGCCAGTGTGAAATAAATAAATAGTAATTTACAGTTTAATGGCGGAACTTTCTTCGAGAAACGTGTGTATACACCAGGAATGCAGCGAGCACTCGATTATACTTGTGAACTCGTGTACTCCCTCTCTTCTACGATACACTCAAGTCCACCTGCACCGCCCGCCGGAGTGGCCGAGCGGTTCTAGGCGCTACAGTCTGGAACTGCGCAACCGCTACGGTCGCAGATTTGTATCCTGCCTCGGGCATGGGCGTGTGTGATGTCCTTAGGTTAGTTAGGTTTAAGTAGTTCTAAGTTTTAAGGGACTGATGACCTCAGATGTTAAGTCCCATAGTGCTCAGAGCCATTTGAACCACCTGCACCTCGTGGCAGACAAGAGGCTCAGGTGACGAGTAGTTGAGTCTAAGGGCACGTAGAGATCACGAATTCGGAGATGAGGTCACATGACTCGCTGGAGAGTATAAACCGAGAGTATGGGGCCCATTTCTTATCTCTACTCATCCTGTCGACCTTCTCGAAGGACCTATGATTGAGTCCTCTCTTCAGTACTCGCTTTTCAGTCATCACACTGAAGCTAAATTTCTGTGCGATCTATTGGTATGATGCTCCTCCCATGCCAGTTGTTAGACCACAACGTCCGGAAGATGCTGGTAAGTTATGTACTCACACCAGTCACCAAGTGTAGGAATGGCTTTTGTCTGTACTGAAAATAAGTTCGCATGAGGACGAAAAGTTAACCAAAATACACCCCCTCTCTCAGTGTACCCCAATGTTTTTATCCCATACAGCTTGCAAACTAAACATTGCAGTAACAGATGTATAACAGTTGTGTGCTCGGCTGTACCACTGAGGGCGCGTGTCTGTGAGTGCAGGCGAGTACTCGATGCTGCTGGTGAGCTTCCACCTACAGCGGCACATGGGCAACTTCCTGATCCAGGTGTACGGCCCCTGCGTGCTGCTCGTCGTCCTCTCGTGGGTCTCCTTCTGGCTCAACCGCGAGGCCACCGCCGACCGCGTCTCTCTCGGTAAATGGGCAAATCTGAGCATTAAGCAGCTGAGTTTCCCAGTAGAAGATGGTTGGTTGGATTGATGGATGGATGGATGGATGGATGGATGGATGCATGGATGGATGGATGGATGGATGGATGGATGGATGGATGGATGATTGGTTGTTTGATAGATAAAAGGACGTGCGGAATGTGGGTGGATTATGGATCGATTTATTGAAGTAAGTGAGTGAATTAATGGGTCAGTAGAGAGGTTCATAGGTAATGTTGTCTACCTAGCATGCTGCGGAACTAATACACTACTCTCCATTGATATTGCTACACCTAGAAGAAATGCACATGATAAACGGGTATTCATTGGACAAATATAATATACTAGAACTGACATGTGATTACATTTTCACGCAATTAGGGTGCATAGATTCTGAGAAAACAGTACCCAGAACCACCACTTCTGGCCGTAATAACGGCCTTGGATACGCCTGGGCATTGAGTTAAACAGAGCCTGGATGGCGTGTACAGGTACAGCTGCCTATGCAGCTTCAACACTATACAACAGTTCATCAAGTGTGGTGATTGGCGTATTGTGACGAGCCAGTTGCTCGGCCACCATTGACCAGACGTTTTCAATTGCTGAGAGCTCTGGAGAATGTGATGGTCAGGGCAGCAGTCGAACGTTTTCTGTATCCAAAAAGGTACGTACAGCACCTCCAACATGTGGTCGTGCATTATCACGCTGAAATGTAGGGTTTCGCACGGTTCGAATGAAGGGTAGAGCCACGGGTCGTAACACATCTGAAATGTAACGTACACTGTTCAAAATGCGAACAACAGGTGACCGAGACGTGTAACCAATGGCACCCCATACAATCACACTAGGTGACAAACACACGCTTCCAACGTGCGTTCACCGCGATGTCACCAAACACGGATGCGACCATCGTGATGCTGTAAGCAGAACCTGGATTCATCCGAAAAAATGCCGTTTTGCCATTCGGGCTCCCAGGTTCGTCGTTGAGTACACCATCGCAGGCGCTCCTGTCTGTGATGCAGCGTCAAGAGTTACCGCAGCCATGGTCTCAGAGCTGACAGTTCATGCTGCTGCAATCGTCGTCGAGCTGTTCGTGACTTGCCTTGCAAACATCCCCATCTGTTGACTCAGGTATCGAGACGTGGCTGCACCATCCGTTACAGCCTTTCGGATAAGATGCCTGTCATCTCGACTACTGGTGATACGAGGCCGCTGGAATCCAGCACGGCGTTTCGTATTACCCTCCTGAACCCACCGATTCCATACTCTGCTAACACTCATTGGATCTCGACCAACGCGAAGAGGAAAGTCGCGATACGATAAACCGCAATCGCGATAGGCTTCAATCCGTCCTTTATCAAAGTCGGAATCGTGATGGTACACATTTCTCCTCCTTACACGAGGCATCACAACGTTTCACCAGGTATCACCGGTCAACTGCTGTTTGTGTATGAGAAATCGGTTGGAAACTTTCCTCATGTCAGCATGTTGTAGGTGTCGCTACCGGCGCCGACCTTGTGTGAACTCCCTGAAGAGCAAATCGTTTGCATATCACAGCATCTTCCTGCTGTCGGTTAAATTTCGCATCGCACGTCATCTTCGTGGTGTAGCAATTATAATGACCAGTAGTGTAGTATGGAAAGGATAGAGTCCTACCCACCACATAGAGGAAATATGGAGTCGCAGACAGGTACACCAAAAAGACTACTTTGAGAGAGCTTCGAGTCGAAAGGCCAGTTCATGGAGTACAAAACGTACACACACTCAAGCAAGTACAAGTCGGATACGTACATGACAACTGTCTCTGGCGATCGAGGCATTGATGGCAGGAGCCAGTGGTAATGTATGTGTGTGAGTAGCTCTTCTGTGACTATGTGTGTTTATTTCATAAAAAGACCTTCTGGCAGAAAGCACTCGTGTTTAGTCTTTTTGTTGTGCCTGTATTCGAATCAGCATCCTCTCTGTATGGTGAGTCTTTCCTTTACATAGTACTGTCGTCGTTTCATCCTGGATTTTCCATTGCTTAAGCTGCGATGACAAGGTAGCTGATACAAGACAGACATGAGAGGCACTTTAGAAGAAGCAAGTTAAATGTCTCGAACGAAATAAGTCTGCCAGAGACAAATATAGATAGAAGAAAGAGGACAGAGAGAATGGGATAAAATTGGCGAAAGCCCATCCTGATTTACGAAGTTCATGGTTTACATTTGTCATTTCAAATAAATACGTAGAGTGTTCCTCCAACATAATCATGATAGATTCATTCACACATGGTTATTTACATAAGCTCATGTTCCATCTATGATGACTATAATATGCACTCACTTGCCTTCGAAAGCAATCAAACAATCAGTTTTGTTTCCTTTCTTCGCTAAAATATCGACGTGCAGTTCAGGTGAAACATTTGAATCTCTTCACCTGAGGAACCTCGTCAAATGTGTAGCTTAGAAATTCCAAAGGAAAATAATGTGGGAAAATGCAGAGTGTGTTGCTACAATAGGAAGTTCAAAGTTAAGGGTCAGTTAAAGCAGTATGTAATGTGATACTAGAATAACCAGATAAGGTGCGGCGTATATAGAAGACATTGCTGTGTGGTAGACACATGTTAGGTTCTCACTGATTGTGGAACTCTGACAGGAACACTGGACGAAAAAATTGCAGATGGAGACTTTATTGAGGTATTTGAGAAGATCATATTCGGAGAAATGAAAGAAACACCTTGAAACACGTACACACGACGAACACGATATGCCAGCTAAGATACTGGCGATTGTACAAAAAAGAGAAATAAATTTCAGGAGTGATGCCTCTAAGAACCGAAAGAATACTGTCAGCGCAGCAGTATACTGTGCAATAAAATTTTCATATACGTTCGTCCTGTGACATCTATTAAAGGTCCATGATGATGCCGTGATGATTTTATAAACTTCAAGGGATGATCGACTAGGATGAATGAACCGGAATCGACCTAATCGAAAGCCATAAGCGAAAACCCTTCTGGTTCCTCTGACAGTGTCTTGTACCTCCTGATATTTTAGCTTATAATTTCATACATCGTTAGCCAACACACACTGTTACAGAAATGTATGATTCCACCAGAAAGAACTATAGAGTTACAGCTTTACTGTGCTTTTTATCATTTATCAGGAGTATTATACTGATATATGCACGAATGCCTGTGCTTCTGCCAACATCTCTACATACCACGGTATTTTTTCAGGAATAACGACCGTACTGACGATGACCTTCCTGGGCCTCGAAGCAAGGACCGACCTCCCAAAGGTGCCCTATCCCACCGCCCTCGACTTCTTCGTGTTCCTCTCGTTCGCTTTTATTTTTGCAACCATCATACAGGTGAGTAACCTTTGATTCTTATAATCTAGACAGTAACTCTTTTCTGATATCAGTGTAACAAAGGGTTCAGTTTTTTCAAATTTGGTTCCCTATTTACAATAGTTGCGTCACAGTAGTTTTATCTCTCATGACTGAACAGTATCATTTTAATATGTGGTGCTACCGTGTGGGTTCCTAAGGATGGAATGCTGTGAAAAACTTTTAATAAGAAACAGACGTTACCGTGGAAGAAGTTCACGCAGATTAAGCAGATCCTGCAGTTCCGGAACTAGACTCATCCTCATAAATTAAGGATAATTGCAGAACATGGTGCAACACAAAGTGGCACTACACAAAACTGGCACTAATAGCATAGGCACATAGGGAACACACACGACACAGATCTGTAAGTCCACGGTATTGGTGATAAGTTGAGGAAACCGTCCTGAAACACATGTGCTACAAAACGCCACTGTTTCCTGCGCATGTACCCCGACATCAATATGGAATATGAACACCATGCACACGTACACAGGCCGCACAACGGGTTGGCATACTCTGGATCAGGTGGTCGAGCAGCTGCTGGGGTATAGCCTCCCATTCTTGCACCAGTGACTGTCGGAGCTCCTGAAGTGTCCTAGGGGTTTGAAAACGTGCAGCGATACGTCGACCAACAGAATCCCAGACGTGCTCGATGGGGTTTAGGTGTGGAGAACAGGCAGGTCACTCCATTCGCCAGATATCTTCTGCTTCAAGGCACTCTTCTGAGATGGCAGCTCGGTGGGGCCGTGCGTTATCGTCTATCAGGAGGAAGGTGGGACCCACTGCACCCCTTAAAAGGCGGACATACAAATGCAAAATGACGTCCCGATACACCTGACCTGTCACAATACCTCTGTCAAAGACATGCAGGGGCGTTCGTGTACCAATCACAATCCCACCCCACATCATCAAATCACGACCTCCATACAGGTCCCTTTGAAGGACATTAAGATGTTGGTATCTGGTTTCTGGTTCACACCGGATGAAAACCTGGCGACAATCACTGTTCAGACTATACCAGGACTCGTCCGTGAACAGAAACTGGGACCACTGCTCCAATTACTATGTACTGTGATCTTGACACCAGGTTTTAGAGGCTCTCCTGAGACCAGGGGTCAGCAGGTGCACCTTTCAGATCTCCAGGCGCATAAACAATGTCTGTTCAGTCGTCTGTAGACTGTGTGTCTGGAGACAGCTGTTCGAGTGGCTGCGGTAAGATCCCGAGCAAAGCTACCTGCAGTACTCTGTGTCCGTCTGTGGGCACTGATGCTGAGATATCGGTCTTCTTGTTGTGTTGTACATTGTGGGCATCCCGTATTGTAGCGCCAGGACACGTTTCCTGTCTGCTGGAATCGTTGCCATAATCTTGAGATCACACTTTGTGGCACATGGAGTACCAGTGCTATAACCTCTTTTGTTTGACCAGCCTCCAATCGCCCTAGTATTCTGTCCCTCATAACGTCATCAATATGTGTTATTTGAGTCATTTTCAACACACGGTCACCACTAGCACGTCTGAAAACGTCTGCACACTTACTCACTGCACCGTAGTCTGGCGTGCAGCAACACACCTCTGCGTATGTGGACTGCTGCCAGCGCCACCGTGCGACGACCACAGGTCAGATGCACCACATAGTCATACCCCGAGGTGATTTAAACCCGCAAACCGCCCACTAGAGCGTTGTTTCACCATGTATCAGCATTATTCTTAATTTATGAGTATGAGTATAGAATGTGAAGAAGGACTGGAAAAAGTGAGTCTAAGTAAAGTTCCAGGTCCTGCTGAGATCTAGAAAAGCTGTAGAGAAAGAGGGAAAGATAACCACCTCAGAATTTTATTATTGACCGGTAACCAGGCTGAATGAACCATCAATTCCTCAATCCACAGTACATTTCGAAAAAGTTCACTGACTTGATTAGAGTCGTATCCCCACATTAGACCTCTTCTCATATTCTGATCAACCAGTAAGTCCAGAAGAGGAGCATGATAGCCGAGAGTACACGTTTAACTCTTACCCGGTGTTATATAGAAAAAAGCTCTTTAGCATAGAAAATCATTTCTATTAATATTTTTTGTTACATTCAATTTGAACAGCCGTGTTTAGTGCGGAGCCGAATGCTTCCGACACACACTTTGATCACTGTTTCTTCTGTAAGATGATGTCAGAAATCGGAACACAAAATCAATGTAATTTATTAAAGCCTTTTTCCCTTCTCTAATTTCTTATTGGCCATCATTAAAACATCCGGCAGACGTCTTGCACAAAGATGTTTCGTATTTAAAACTCCATTTTTGTAATTGTACTATTAATTCTAATACGTCTATGACGTCACCTGTTTCTTACATGTTCCTACATCTAGATCTACATCTACATCCATATTCCGAAAGCCACCCGACGGTGTGTGGTGGAGGGTACTTTGATTACCTCTATCGGTTCTCCATTCCATTCCAGTCTCTTATTGTTCGTGGAAAGAAAGATTTTCGGTATGCCTCTGAGTGGGCTCTAATCTCTCTGATTTTATCTTCATGGTCTCTTCGCGAGATATTCGTAGGATGGAGCAGTATACTGCTTGACTCCTCGGTGAAGGTGTGTTCTCGAAACTTCAACAAAAGCCCGTACCGAGCTAGTGAGCGTCTCTCTTGGTGAGTCTTCCACTGGAGTTTATCTATCATCTCCGTAACGCTTTCGCAATTACTAAATGATCCTGTAACGAAGCGCGGTGCTCTCCGTTGGATCTTCTCTATCTCTTCTATCAACCCTATCTGGTATAGATCCCGCACCGGTGAGCAGTATTCAAGCAGTGGGCACACACGTGTACTGTAACCTACTTCCTTTGTTTCCGGACTGCATTCCCATAGGATTCTTCCAATGAATCTCAGTCTGGCAACTGCTTTACTGACGATTAATTTTATATGGTCACCCCATTTTAAATCACTCATAATGCCTACTCCCAGATAACTTAAGGAATTAACTGCTTCCAGTTGCTTACCTGCTGTATTGTAGCTAAATAATAAAGTATCTTTCTTTCTATGTATTCACAGCACATTACACAAGTCTCCATTGTGATTCAATTGCCATTCCCTGCACTATGTGTCAATTCGTTGCAGATCCTCCTGTATTTCAGTACAATTTTCCATTGTTACAACCTCTCGCTATACTACAGCATCATCCGCAATGAGCGTCAGTGAACTTCCGATGTCATCCACAAGGTCATTTAAGTATACTGTGAATAGCAACGGTCCTAAGACACTCCCCTGCGGCACACCTGATATCACTCTTACTTCGGAAGACTTCTCTCGATTGAGAATGACATACTGCGCTCTGTAATCTAGGAACTCTTCAATCCAATTACTCAATTGGTCTGATAATTCATATGCTCTTACTTTGTTCATTAAATGACTATGAGGAACTATATCAAATGCCTTGCGGAAGTCAAGAAACACGGCATCTACCTGTGAACCCGTGTCTATGGCCATCTGAGTCTCGTAGACGAATATCGTGAACTGGGTTTCACACGATGGTCTTTTTCGTAGCACATGCTGATTCCTGCAGAGTAGATTTCTAGTCTCCAGAAAAGTCATTATACTCGAACATAATACGTCTTCCAAAATTCTACAACTGATCGACGTTAGAGATATAGGTCTATAACTCTGCACATCTGTTCGACGTCCCTTCTTGAAAACGGAGATAACCTGTGCCCTTTTATAGTGTTTTGGAAGGCTACGATCTTCTAGAGACCTACGGTACACCGCAGCAAGAAGTTGCGACTCATGCAGTAGTACTTTATTTTGGTAATTTTCTTGACATTTGCATCTGTTATTGCATTCTGGGACGCCCTTCATCCGAATCATCTTCAAGAGCAGTTACGGACGCTTGATTTTAGATCCCAAATTCTTTACTGTAGCAAATGAAGGAGGAGACTTCCTGTAAACCCAACCATTGTAGCATAATTTTCCATTGGAGATAATCCATCCAAAAATTTTTTTTTTACGGAGCCTTGTTCCAGTTACTTCATCTAAACGAAATATGTTCAACACAGTTACAATAAAATCCATATAAATATAACTGTGCATCGCATAAAGTGTAAACTGGTTTACTAAACAACAACGTGGCACCATGTCAGCTTATGTCAGCTCTGTAAAGCTATGAACATTTCCCCTTGAGCCCGCATTAAGTGACGGAAATCCGCTGATGTAATCTGGCTTTAATATGGCTGGTCGAATGTTATTGTCTGACTCCAGGTGAACAGTAATCGTAAATCGTCTCAGTCAAGAGACGCAACGATGAGGCGGAAAGCCTCCAAAGTAATCTGAATCGATTATGTATTACCTGCGCTTCTGATTCCTGTATGTGGCCCTGCGTTTCTAATTAACGTTACAGCGTCGTAATGACGTAAGCATTTGCGAGCAAGCACAGAACAGCGAGACTGACTAAGTGTAGATGAAGTCACTTCATTTTGCAGTGTCCAATTTTGGATTGTAATACTGTTACCCAGTGTGTAAATGGACAATTAGTAAATGGTACTAGCAGGAAACACAATATACTGGTACAATATGCTTTACGTTTAGCTTATCAGTGCTTAGTTATTCGGCGCGAGGGAACGCACTATTCGCCATAGCACCACCAAGGATATCAGCTAACCTCAACGCGACGTTGCTCCATTACTAATAACATTATTTAGAAGCAGCGATAGTGGTCAACCATGGATGACTGTAGAACACAAAATAGAGGACTTCCTAGAAATAACATAAGCGACCCAGTTTCGAAAGTAAAAGAGACTGCGCACATTTCGTACGGTATAAATGGTGAGTAGATCATTCAACTGTTAATTGCTCAGTAAGAAGGGTGCGTTTCCAAAGTGATATTTCTCCAGGAAGTGAATGCTTCCAAGAAACATAAATTTTTAATCATCTGCTTAATTTTCATTTCCGAAGCCTACGTTCTGGTAAATGACTCGGCGTTGACATCGTCGACCAATAATCGACCAAATGGTTGTTGCACATTGCTTATGTATGTTTTTTTTGTCTTTTTTTTCAATGCTCGGACTTCATAGCATTTAATAAATTTGTGCTCAATAAGGAACTAACAGGTGAAAAAGTAAGCAGACGTTACTTTATACAAAAGTTAGCAGAAGCGCTGCCTTCAAGAATGAGATCACAAGGGTACAAGATACACTTTCTAATACAGTACCAAAACACAGCAACATTCGCAACTTGTCAAAATTATGGACGTAGAAGGAAAGATAGGAGCAAGCATTTACGTACAAAGTGCAATAATGCTTAGGCAACGTTGAATACAATGTGTTTCGTGTCATCATGCACCAGGTGGATTTGAATGAGCAAAATCAGGGTTGTAAATATTTTCTGTACTATATATTGTGCAGTTCAAAATTTTACCTTTAAACATATGTTTTTGCTTATAGTCTGGTTGTTTCAGAACAGAAATGTAACATTTGGTATAAAAATTTTATATGATCAAGGGATACTCAGGAATGCTAATTTTGATAGGTGCCACTTTGGCATCCTTGAGGAATTGCTGATGATGTATTTTTATGCTGGATTTTGAAATGCTTCAAAGAATACAGAAAAATAATTAATTATTCTTTAGTAAAAAATAATAAGCTTTGTAATACTTGTGTGTTTACAAGTTTACAGTACAACTACTTTTCATTTTACTACACCAAAATTTATTGTGATGTTATATGACAGACATGAATTTTTTTTTTGACAAAGATGAAATAATGTCTTAAAATACTGCCTTCACTGTGTTTCGTTTATTGTTAAATCTTTTGGACATTTTCTTTTGGTGCCATTCAAAATTTTCCTTGAGTGTGTCACTTGTAAAATTGTCACTGTCATAGCCAAAGTCACTTTCATCACCGCTGACGCAGTCCATCCTGCTTCAGGTGACTGTAAAAATATTCATAGATGTCGCTGCCGATGCATATTTTCAATATGTAGTTTAAATGGCTCTGAGCACTATGGCACTTAACATGTATGGTCATCAGTCCCCCAGAACTTAGAACTTCTTAAACCTAACTAACCTCAGAACATCACACAACACCCAGTCATCACGAAGCAGAGAAAATCCCTGACCCCGCCGGGAATCGAACCCGGGAACCCGGGCGTGGGACAATATGTTGTGCTACATGAATTATAACATTTGCAACTGCAGCTACTTCGCTCAGATATCATATGACTACATGCAGCTAAATCCATCAGTTAAGGGAGAACTCAGGACTCGTTCTAGTTACGGGATTCCACTGAAACATTGTAGAAGGCGAAAACTGCTCTGGTGACTTCCAGTGAGTGAATTGCAAGTGAACACTCTGTATGTGGTTTTGTAAGACTTCATCTGGTGGTGTCAATAACTTCCAGTTACAAGAGATTTCTCTTTCTGTTGTAAACAGATGGTGTCGTAGCTGAATCATTGATTTACATTAATCAAAATATCCACGGGTGTACTGCCGGTCTATAGTGTCCAACGGGCACAATATTTCGGCGATCAAACATGTCGCCATCATCAGGTGAACTGACGGACTGAGCTCCTGTGAACGTGCCGGCACGGAGATCCGTACGCTATGGCTGCTCAGGGGGAACTGGGTTCGGTCGCGGTGGCGGCTGATTTAAATACCCTCCGCCCGCGGCGCGCCCCCAGTCGCCGTTCGCGCCCCGCGCCACGGTAGCGCGGTGGAACAGATTGCGACGGCGTCTGAGATGATGTCGGTGTGATTGCTCTGTCCGCCGTGGTCGTCACAACTATGCGTTTGCTCGATTTACTCTTGATTAACCCAATCGCTGGTTCCCAAGCCTTGCTAAGATTATAGCCACAGTCACGGTTTATGAGGTCGTCATTGGTGCGAATTTCGATGGCCTCTCTAACAACGCTGTCCCAGTATCTCGACGTCTGTACCAGAATCCTCGTGCGGTCATACTCCATAGTGTGATTTTCCGACAAACAATGTTCAGCGACCGCCGACTTGCTCGGATACATCAGTCGAGTGTGCCTCTGGTGTTCACGGCATCGATCCTCGACGGTACGCATCGTCTGACCAATATACGACTTGCCACATTGACACGGAATCTGGTACACGCCGGCCTTCCTCAAACCGAGGTCATCTTTGGCGCTCCCCACCAGTGCACGAGTTTTATTCGGAGGACAAAACACAGTTCTGACACGGTGTTTCTTCAGAATGCGGGCGATTTTCCCCGAGAGTGCGCCTGTGTATGGAATAAATGCAGTGCGTACCTCCTCCCTCGTGACTTCATCCATCTCAACAGGTTGTGCTGCAGTGGTTGGGCGGAGAGCACGTTGGATCTGCCACTCTGAGTACCCATTCTTTCGAAATACAGTTCTCAGATATTCCAATTCCTGGGGTAGACTCTCTGTGTCAGAGATAGTGCGCGCCCTATGTACTAGAGTTTTAAGTACCCCATTCCTCTGTGAAGGGAATGATGGCGACATGTTTGATCGCCGAAATATTGTGCCCGTTGGACACTATAGACCGGCAGTACACCCGTGGATATTTTGATTATCAAATACGCCGGGAGAAGCTCAAGAATCACATTGATTTACATTGTCTACCGTTACACAAAAGTGATGAAAAGGTGACATCCAGTTTTCATTATATGGCGATAATCAATGTAAATCTCGTCTAGAAATTTCAAGCCAAGTTTTTCATGCCTCTGCTATAAGGTCCATGCAGCAGCCTTGTCTTTCAGGAACAGGAAAGAGACAGAATCACATCCTATTGAAGCATGAGCTGGGAGTGTATTCTTACACTTGTCACCCAGATTATTAGCATTTGATTTAATGATAGCTGTCTGTCCGCCAAAGCTCTTCATAGTAAAAATAACAGGAAGTGCTCATTTCCAGTAAATGTATAGTATTACAACGAACACGTCTATATCTTCACTAACGTTTTGGATGTTCTTACCACATTGGAAAACGACGTGTGGAGCATAGGAAAGTAGTGTTAACATAAGATTTCTCATGAGCGAATGGTGACTAATTTCTTCTTATTCACAAAATGTACTTGATTACCTAAATATACGATGGAACATAGCAAGTCAGTAAGCTGTCTCTATTTTCGGATGCTGCTTGAAACAGTATTACGGGTAGGACGTGCTGTCGTCGATGCCAGGTGTATTTGTGGAACAGCACCAGCTGATAAGCTTCTTTGTCGTTCGTGGAGTTTGGTAGGTGAAATCTCGTAATAATCAGAAATAAGGGTATGTGCTGTAATCTCCTTTCACAACATGTGAAGTGGAGGAGGGGAACGTAAGAAACAGTTCGCCATTTCATATGATACATTAAAGCATTGCTACCAATGAACTGAGCGTCCGAAAAATTAGCTACTGATGTAATGACAGCACGTTTCTTTAGTCGAACTATTATTACTGCATTCATGAATTAATGACAACGGAACTGCAGACAGTTCATATTTAACAACGGCCAACGAATTCATCTTACTTTGTTGGGAGATAAGTAATGAGTGGGCTTGTATCTTGCGCGCATTACAATTTTTTCCAGTTGGAATGCTTTTCTTCGTTATAGTCATGATTTTTACTTCTTTATGATCCGGTCGTAAAAGCCAGTAAGTTTCTTTATAATTGTATATTCCACGGTCGCTGCACAGAAAGGGAACCTTATGGAGCCCAACATTCAAAAGTAATTTATTCTATCACCAATAGCTAGCACATCGTGTAGATTTACTCATTTATCAGCTTCCTGACCAGTGACAATTTTGCCTGTAGCATCTTGTTCAACTAAGAAGCGATGCATGTGTTATCAAAGATCGAATTGTATTTTCTTTTTGTCATCGGCATCTAACATTCGTCTAATTTGACTATTGTCTCTCGATGTTTCAAGCATTATGTCCACTGACATGCATACTTCATTACATGTGTGCGTCAAGGAACCCATCCAGCTATTTAACTAGCAGACAGGGTCTTTCCTACAACACCCTCTTTCGTATTGCCATAGTGGATGTAAGTCTGTTCACCAAACTGGTCAAGAGATACACAATTTCAAAACCCAGGTTTCTATAGGCTTGCATGTGCTCCTTTTCATAGAAAAAATGTCACATCCTCTGGCACTCTATTCTCCATTTCTAGTACAGAAACTGTCATATAACTTGTATAGTTCTAGTGGCTGGCTGCAAGAAAGTATGGATGCATACGTTTTAAGCAATGCATTTCCAACAACCAGTCCCCTTCTCTGCGAAATATTATGAAGTGACTGATGATTATCACAAGACAAATTGGTGGGTTTATATCTAATTGTCCCCAACGGTTTCTAAAGTTTATCCATATTAGAAAGATCAACAGTGATGAAAGTACGAGAGAAAACTGTCACTACCAAATGTAAGCCTCTACTGCTCATAGATACACTTTGCCTGAAAATATATTGGGAACACGCATATGTGGAAAAAGCAACATCAATCATAGGTCAAGTCTACATAACTTCTCTGGGGAACCTGAATCTGCAACAAAAAGTAAATGGTGCAATGGTGCAATTTAATATTTGAAAGTTTCCCGCCTTCACTCCGCTCCTAACCCGAGGGGGGGGGGGGGCGATGGAAAAATGTTCACGTTATCCTTTTTCCGATTATAAGTCTAACACATTCGATGACTCACTTACTTTGATCCAATGCGTAGTTCTCATATACTCAGAAAAGTGACCGCACCATATATTACGTAGTAACACAAAATATATGATCTCATGAAAATGTGTGCCAAAGTTACACTAGCCAGAACATGAATTCATCTGAAAAAAAAGAGAAACAAGTTTATACCAAACGTTACTACGTCAGTAACTTTCCTATTGATCATTGATCGACTGTAAGGGAACTTATATATTTTACTATTGAATATATTTGTATTAATTACTAGGCGTTCAATGTTTTATGTACCATGCAATCCTCCAGAAAAAAAATAAAAATATACCCTGGTACACTGTATAAACAGTATGAAGCAAACTGCTATACAGGGTGTTGCAAAAAGGTACGGACAAACATTCAATAAACATTCCTCACACATAAATAAAGAAAAGATGTTATGTGGACATGTGTCCGGAAACGCTTAATTTCCGTGTTAGAAGTCATTTTAGTTTCGACAGTATCACTGTACTTCCTCGATTCATCACCAGTTGGCCCAATTGAAGGAAGTTAATGTTGACTTCGGTGCTTGTGTTGACAGGCAACTCATTGCTCTACAGTACTAGCATCAAGCACATCAGTACGTAGCATCAACAGATTAGTGTTCATCACGAATGTGGTTTTGTAGTCAGTGCAATGTTTATAAATGCGGAGTTGGCGGATGCCCATTTGATGTATGGACTAGCACGGGGCAATAGCCGTGGCGCGGTACGTTTGTATCGAGACAGATTTCCAGAACGAAGCAATTGATCGGCGTCTTAGGGAGGACGGAACATTCCAGCCTATGACTCGCGACTGGGGAAGACCTGGAACGACGAGGACACCTGTAATGGACGAGGCAATTTTTCGTGCAGTTGACGATAACGCTAATGTCAGCGTCAGAGAAGTTGCTGCTGTACAAGGTAACGTTGACCACGTCACTGTATGGAGTGTACTACGGGAGAACCAGTTGTTTCCGTACCATGTACAGCGTGTGCAAGCACTGTCAACAGCTGATTGGCCTCCACGGGTACACTTCTGCGAATGGTTCATCCAAAAATGTATCAATCCTCATTTCAGTGCAAATGTTTCTCTTTACGGTTGAGGCTTCATTCCAAAGTGATCAAATAGTAAATTTCCACAATCAACATGTGTGGGCTGAAGAATCCGCACGCAATTGTGCAATCGCGTCATCAACACAGATTTTCTGTGAAAGTTTGGGCAGGCATTGTTGGTTATGTCTTGATGGGGCCCATGTTCTTCCACGTACGCTCAATGGAGCACGTTATCATGATTTCATACGGGATACTCTACCTGTGCTGCTAGAACATGTGCCTTTACAAGTACGACGCAACATGTGGTTCATGCACGATGGAACTCCTGCACATTTCAGTCGAAGTGTTCGTATGCTTCTCAACATCAGATTCGTTGACCGATGGATTGGTAGAGGTGGACCAATTCCATGGTCTCCACGCTCTCCTAACCTCAACCCTGTTGACTTTCATTTATGTGGGCATTTGAAAGCTCTTGTCTACGCAAGCCCGGTACCAAATGTAAAGACCCTTCGTGCTCCTATTGTGTAGGGCTGCATCAGCGCATCAGTGATTCCATGCGACGGAGACTGGATGCATGTATCCTCGCTAACGGAGAACATTTTGAACATTTCCTGTAACAAAGTGTTTGAAGTCAGGCTGGTATCTTCTGCTGCTGTGTGTCTCCATTCCATGATTAATATGATTTGAACAGAAGTAATAAAATGAGCTCTATCATGGAAAGTAGGCGTTTATGGACACATGTCCACATAACATATTATCTTTCTTTCCGTGTGAGGAACGTTTCCTGAAAGTTTGGCCGTACCTTTTTGTAACACCCTGTATATCGAAAATGGTTTTCTATATTAAAAAAGTCAAAGAAAATCGCCTGTCAAGATGACGAGTTGATTCTTGTATGTAAACCACAGTCCCTGATCCTTCTAGCGTTGGCAAATTTATCCCTCACTGATACAATATGGTCAGTGCCTTCATGAAAAATGTTTGCGCTATCCTATGGAGTCATGATTGTTTCCAGCCGTTCACTTCTCTGAATAAAGGAAATAGGCCAAGTGTGTCTTCCTTCAGGGCTCCAAAAATATGGAAACCGCATGTGGAGCGATAGGGACTGCATCGAGCATGTGTAAGGGCTTGCTAGCGAAACTTTTGCACCGTAGTCGAAACAATCCTGGCAACATATTGGCTGGAAACTGGTAGTCTGTTTAAATAAAGTAAACTATCTTGGAGACTGTGCCTCCATAAAATAGTTGTAACTGTTTATTTGGAAGTTATGATGTGTACTGAGCACTTGTTTCTGTGGACGATGACGCACCTTGTTTGCTGCCGCTGCTGAGCCGCTGCCGCCGCGCTGTCTCGCCCCCAGTTCGCCGTGGTGCACTACTTCACCAAGTACGGCTCCGGGGAGTGCTACTTCAGCTCCGACCTCAGCTCCGTCTCCAGCTCCGACGACGAGGACGAGGACACGTGGTCGGCGCGGCGCAGGCGCACCATCGAGCTGCCGGTAAGAACCATCCCAGTACATGCACGCCTACTCGTGTGCTGCTGTTATAAATAGATACCAGGCAAAAGGGTTCTATACCTAGTCCAAATACTACCGAATACATACATACTGATGGGGAAAAATGTTTCATACACTCCCAAGGACAAGGTCACTTTATTGACAACTGTGGTGACAGGTGTTTCCTCATTGTACGAGTATAAGATCACAAATTCAGACCAAGTGAAACAAATGTCAGAGTAAAGGGTGGTCAATCAATCACGTTAATACACAGCTACCAGCAATGCAGGCGTGTATTCTCGCATGTGAAGGATCATAAAGATGGAAAATAGCGTCCTGTGATAGACTGTGCCAAGCGTCTTGCACCTTTTGTTGCATTTCGGCAATGGTTCTTCCAGGCCCAGGAGAACGAATAAGTTCCTGATTCATCACTTCCCATATGTGCTCTACTGGCGAGAGATCTGGTGATCTTGCTGACCAGGACCGTTGTTGTACACCACGAAGATGATCTTCGGCCGGAGCAGCCGTATGTGGACGGAGACTGTCTTGTCCCGAAAGCATACCACATTTGGAACCTTGTGTGTGGTAGGCGAATGCGCTCTGGATTAGGCAGGTCACCAGGTCTACGCTATACAAGTGCACTTCCATCACTCGCGTACAGACAGAACAAGCTCTCATCACTGAAGACAACACAGCGCCATCCCACTCTCCAATCAACTGTTTCACAACACATAACTAACCGTACATGGTAGTGTCGTACTGTCAATGGAAATTTGCGGTAAGGACTATGGGACCAAACTGCTGAGATCATCGGTCCCTAGGCTTAAGCAGTTCTTAATGTAAATTAAACTAACTTAGGCTAAGTACAACACAATCCACGCCCGAGGGATGACTCGAATCTCCGACAGGGGAGGGTGGAGAGGGGGGGGGGGTGGTAGTCCGCGCGTACCGTGATAACACGCCTAACACCGCACGTCTACCCCGGGCGGCCTACTGTCAATGGTAGGCTGGCCAGAAGTACACGGGATCTCAATCCTACCGCAGGCAGACTGTTCCCAATGATCCCTGTCCACACAGCAGGTGTGACACATATCCGGATTTCGTTCTTGAGTGAAGCTCGATCGGCCAGTGCTACTAGGTCAATGTCAGCAGGTGTTGACGTGCTCCTGTACTACGCATTTGTCCAGAACATGGTCTACGGATGTGGCAATGTCCGACAGACCATTGTTGAAAGCAGCTGCACATCACTGACACATGCGCTCAATATGGAGAGCAGTCCATCGATATGTCCATCCAGCTTCCCGCAGGCCCATATTGCGACTTTGTTCAGTTGGCTGAAGCTGTCCAGCATGAGTAGGCACTCGCTTGTGGGGGCGCGGCTGTACCCTTGAATGAGTGCTTGGTGCTCTGTGACTTGTAAACGCATCATTGGGCTGATCTTCTTTCAGGACACAATAAATGCAGAACTGTACTGCACCTTCATTCTGGAGCCCTTCCTAGGTGAACTGAATGAGACGAGACTGAGAATGCCTGGTTTCAGCAGGATGGGGCGACTGCACATAACGCCCACAAGGCGATGAACTTTTGAAAGAACGTCTTCGGTGACCGGATCATCTCTCGAGAACTCTGGTTCACACGACATGGCTCCACCGGATAACATTCTATGGGGTACGATGCAGGGAGAGGCCTACGAAGGCAATCCGCACACCATAGAAGAACTCCAAGCTGCACTGACACGTCACATTCGGGACATCACTTCCGATGTTCTGTACAACGTCTTCAAGAACGTGCAGAAACGTGTGCAACTGTGTCTTCAAGTTCAAGGGGATCACTTCCAGCACCTCTTTTAACTTCCATGACTTTAACACGGCAAGTTATGAACTGCATAGGTACGTATTGAACGCCCTATATACACTACTGGCCTTAAAAATTGCTACACGACGAAGATGACGTACTGCGTGCGCGAAATTTAGCCGACAGGAAGAAGATGCTGTGATATGCAAATGATTACCTTTTCAGTGCATTCACACAAGGTTGGCGCCCGAGGCCACACCAACAACGTGCTGACATGATGAAAGTTCCCAACCGATTTCTCATACACGAACAGCAGTTGACCGGCGATACCTGGTGAAACGTTGTTGTGATGCCTCGTGTAAGGAGGAGAAATGAGTACCATCACGATTCCAACTTTGACAAAGGACGGATTGTAGCCTATCGCGATTGCGGTTTATCGTATCGTGACTTTGCTCTTCGCGTTGGTCGAGATCCAATGAGTGTTAGCAGAATATGGAATCGGTGGGTTCAGGAGGGTAATACGAAACGCCGTGCTGGATTCCAGCGGCCTCGTATCACTAGCAGTCGAGATGACAGGCATCTTATCCGAAAGGCTGTAACGGATGGTGCAGCCACGTCTCGATACCTGAGTCAACAGATGGGGATGTTTGCAAGGCAAGTCACGAACAGTTCGACGACGATTGCAGCAGCATGAACTGTCAGCTCTGAGACCATGGCTGCGGTAACTCTTGACGCTGCATCACAGACAGGAGCGCCTGCGATGGTGTACTCAACGACGAACCTGGGAGTCCGAATGGCAAAACGGCATTTTTTCGGATGAATCCAGGTTCTGCTTACAGCATCACGATGGTCGCATCCGTGTTTGGTGACATCGCGGTGAACGCACGTTGGAAGCGTGTGTTTGTCATCGCCATACTGGCGTATCACCTAGTGTGATGGTATGGGGTGCCATTGGTTACACGTCTCGCTCACCTCTTACTCGCATTGACGGCGCTTTGAACAGTTGACGTTACATTTCGGATGTGTTACAACCCGTGGCTCTACCCTTCATTCGATCCCTGCGAATCCCTACATTTCAACAGGATAATGCACGACCGTATGTTGTAGTCCCTGAACGGGCCTTTCTGGATAAAGAAAATGTTCGACTGCTGCTCTGGCCAGCACATTCTCCAGATCTCTCACAAATTGAAAACGTCTTGTCAATGGTGGCCGAGGAACTGACTCGTCACAACACGCCAGTCACTACTCTTAATGAACTGTGGTATCGTGTTGAAGCTGCATGGGCAGCTGTACATTTACATGCCATCCAAGCTGCGTTTGACTTAATGCCCAGGCGTATGAAGTCCGTTATTACGGCCAGAGTTGGTTGTTCTGGGTACTGATTTCTCAGGATCTATGCACCCAAACTATGTGAGAATGTAGTCAGGTGTCAGTTCTAGTATAATATATTTGTCCAATGAATACCCGTTTATCATCTGCATTTCTTCTTGGTGTAGACATTTTGATGACCAGTAGGTCCTTACCCAATGGTGCTACCGCACCTCCGTGAAACATAGCCAATTTTGTGCAGTTGCTGGGGAACATTCTTCGTGTTTCAGGATGCAGCGAAGAGTTTAGTCCTGTCCCAGGATTCTTACGAGGTTAGCTACGGTATTCCACCCAACTGCTCGATTTCGAAATTCGCCACTACGATCCAGACCTCTTTCCCTTGTAGCAAAATATAATTTTCGACTCGAGACACACTTCTACCTTTAATAAGAGTCTTATCTTTTATTTTATTGTTTATTAAACCAGTAATAGGAGACCTTATCTTTTATTTTATTTTATTGTCTATAAAACCAGATCACTATATGTGCTATTCGTAGTTTTAGGATCCACAATTCCGCGCCATTGCGTGGTTGCACGGCTACATTGTCCGCTAGAAATGTCCGTCCTCTAGGGAGGAGGAGATGGGGAGAGGTGGGGGGGGGGGGGGTGAAAAAATTGCCTGTCGGTCCAGAAGCGGCTTTTTCCAGAAGAACACCTCTAAAATCCGCTGCCCTGATGTGAGCCGGAAATTGTTCTTGTCAGACTCCCGCCATATCTGGCTACGTCTGCCCCAAGCACAGCTCACGATTTACCAACCTTGTAGCCTCCCCACTGTTTTTGTTTCTTAGCCTAACTTCACCTCCCACTCTATAAAATCTACGTTTTACGAAAATTATGTACCGACAAACTCTTATTCAACTTGTATGCTCACCTTTGACTAAACAGAACCAATTTTGAACTGAACTGTAACTGATCCGAAACAGCTTGTCTTTGTATTAAATGGCATCGGAAGTGAAACACATATCTAGGCCTAGTCAAAATTTCCATTTATCTCGCATCGGGACTACATTGTTTCAGATTTCACGACAGCACATCAGCAAACAGCAAGCAAGCAGCGGCTAAGCTAGCTTTCCATTTCTAAATAAACATCCAAACTGTTGCTTGTAGTAATGCCTAATGATAAACAGTGGGGTGAGGAGAGAAACTATTCTTATGAAACGGTATTCCAATCCAACGATTGTAGATTGAAGTATGTGTTCAAAAAATTTGAGTAAAATTTCGTGTGAACTTCGCACATAACATTGGTATGAACTATACTATGCGTAACAAAGTGAACAATGATTTAAAAAGGGTACAATGTTAACAGAGAATTTCTGTAGAAATCAAACAGCTTAATAAATTAATATGTTAATGCATGACTCGGGGATGTGGGGTGGTCTTTCCCTCAGAGCTGAGCAATGTAACTAGCTGACAATAATCATTCTTAGCTCCGCAGTGCTGCAGTCTTATCTCAAACTTCTTCTCTTAAGAAATAATAACGTTATTAAAATTTTTGTATCTTTTTCCCTTTCTAATATATACATCTCATTCATCCTTGCTGTCCTCTTCGATCAATCGTGGTGAATTCATGTTGGGTTTCATCCATCATTCATTTGTTCCATTCCTCTCTCACATAACACTGACAGTTGAATCCTGTGTAGCCAGAGAGAGATAAGTTTCCCGCGACATCGAATATATGGTGGAGATTTTTATATTAATGTTACATGAGTTTTGGAGGCAATTTTTCGAAGAATAAAGTCCGTCTTATAGTCCACAAAACACGGTACATTTGTTATACGTTACGCAGGTAAGATATCCTGTGTCTGCTGGAGGTTTTTCTGCTACTGTTTCTCTTTCCCGTTTCCAATTGAGCTGTTGCAAGGCGTACTAAGAAGTTTTGCCTAATATTGTCACTGTCATCACACTCTATTTTCCTAGTGTTCTTCGATTTATTTAAGAAGATTTCATCATTGAGGGTTGTATCGTAGCTAGAATAATTCCACTTTTGTCTCTGTCCGTTTATACAAATAATCCAGTGACGATGTTAAAATTTTCAGGGATGATGGAGAAGATTAAACGTATCAATTTGAGGCAAGAGACGGTGTCCGAAAACGAAACAGTCGAAGGTTAAAAGTGAAAATCATTCTTATTCCTCTGACAATGGAATACACATACCGGTATTGTTGTTGCTAAGATTGTGCAGTAGTCAACTTTCAGGGGCAATAGTATGGATCAGAACAAGTTAAAAATATCTAGTAAACATTGGCTCTAAAAAGGGTAGCTGAGGAACATTCAACAATTGTTCATCTTCGCTTCTGTGAAACAGTTCTCTTCTATTGAATAAGTGCCCATACTTCTTAAGGTATGCATTTTAGAGCCCACGATAACAGGACAGTGTTTTCCGGTTTTGGTTCGTACAACTCCTCTAAAAATGTGGTAGCCAAGGAGCTTTCGGTAGAAGAGTCGTGTTTCGCAGTAACGAAGATAAATAAGTCCTCATAGCACCTAAGGTATGCATTTGACTTGGCAATGTTTTTATTATTTCTGAAAGTTGCCTGCCTTAAAGTCCAAGCAGCAACAGCACCGGTACGTGTGTTACACCGTCAGAGGTAACTTGCGACTCGCACGTTTCGAGACCAGCGTCCCTTGCATCAGGTTTGTACATTTACCCTTCTCCGTCGTTCCTGAAAATTTGTAACATGATCACGGAGCCACCCTGTGTACTTTCCTTATCGCGTCACATACCATCCGAACGCCACCACACGCCTTTCCATGTCCCGATGGGCAATTGTCACACTCTCTTGGCCCATGAGTGTACTCCTTGTGCGGACCTAAAGTGTCCTATAAGCACATTATCAATAGATCATACCCCATGGCAGTAATTAAGATTTTAGCGAGGTTTCCCTAGTTTATCAGACAAATGCCAGAACTGCAGATCCCCAACATATCCTGAACTGAGAATAGCTTTGTTGCACTCTCAGCTCATTGTGATTTGCTGATGAGAATTGAAAGTTGTACGACAGCCAGACGTTACCACATGAAAAGGACACGAACGAAATGAATCGCCCCCAGCTACTAATGCCAGCTCTCCCTTCTCGCTGCAATAGCTCCTCAGTTGGATTCCTTTCCCCAGATTATTGGAAATCGATCCTGAGACTTATGTGTCAGTCGGCAGCCCCACCGACCACTACACCACAAACGCGGTTTACAGTACTTTGCTACCTGCATTCTTTTTCTTTTATTTTCCCATGCAATGTCACACAGACCCAGGGATGGACTGTGTGGGGATACAGTACTGGCTGGACAAGAATGTGGCAGCGTTGGTGAAGTATCAATCCTCCGTTCAGATCTAATCTTTCATGAAACGCGCGTGAAAACGGTAATAACACAATAACTAGCAGTTTCAAGCTAGAATCTCCAACATAAAAGTCCCGTGTGTCCAGAACTGGACTACTGTGAAGAGGTCATACAGCTCACCCAGCCGCGGGGCTTGGAAATGAGCACCGACTAACCAAATGCTTCCCCTGACCATACCTAAACTATCGGATTCGTCTTCTACTACGGATTTGGCCTTGTCTTTACAATCACGATGGTGTGCATCAGGCACAATAGCAGATTGACGGGAGGTCGTAGCATAACTATACTTAGACACAAGTCGACTACAAAACTTAATTAAATACTGACTAGACCGCATAAGATATTTTATTTTAGAGATTGTTACAGGTTTCGAGCACTGTCTGTTGATACTCAGACCATTACATGCTCTCTAAATGAAGTAACACGAAACTTATAAGAGGACACATGGAGATCAACAAACAGTAAACAAAGATACACAACTACAACATTATCAAAGGAAGAAATATCCTTGCTGATTGTCGGAGCTTTTGGTATTGAGCCATTGAGCACTAACTGTTCTTGACTCGTATGTAGAGCCATCGCATATGTAGCGAGGGGTTCCGCCCACAGTTTCCACTATTATGTCACTGACAGTCAACTGCCACCAAATACAAGTAAAATCAGTAAAAATACAATTGTAATAGGAAATATCTGGCCCACGACCACAGTCATGTAATTATAAAACTAGACTTTCATAAAATAAATAAAAGAACAAGTAAAATACAGGTAATAAGGAAATAAACCATTAACATCCGAACTAGACCCAAAGTGTGGGTTCATGCGTGACATGTTCTGCAAAGATTACTTACAAGAACGCAACCGGTAACCAAGGCAACATTATGATGATCGATATGTTCTGTTTACGACCTCGCCGTGGTGGTAACACCGGTTCCCGTCACATTACAGAAGTTACGGGCCGTCGGGGTGGGCTAGCACTTGGATCGGTGACCATCCGGTCTGCCCAGCGCTTTTGGCAAGCGGGGTGCACTTAATCATTGTGAGGCAAGCTGAGGAGCTATTGATTGAGAAGTAGCGGCTCCGGTCTCGGAAACTGACATAAGGCCGGGAGAGCGGTGTGCTGACCACGTGCTCCTCCATATCCGCATCTAGTGATGCCTGTGGACTGAGGATGACACGGCGCCTTTGGGGCTTCATGGCCTGTGTGGGAGGAGTTTAGTTTTAGTTATATGTTCTGATTTCCAGTCAAAGATGCTGGACTGTGACTTATTATTACTGACTCTGCACCAAATAATCATTATACACAAATGAGTAATCGTATTTTTTATACCTATTATGTATTTACATAATTTTTTCAGAATTGTGTATATTTTCATGTGTCCTCTGACAACTTTCATGGTACTTCATTTACAGAATATGTAATGATCTGAGGATGATCAGACATTTATCGAAACCGGTCACCTTGTTAAAAGAAAATATTTTATTCGGTCTAGACGGTTTTTATTATATTTGTAGTAGTGTTTTTCGACCATTGACAACTCCATAAAGGATTTTTTAAACAATTTTAATTAAATAAGCATACTTTGTTAAAAGACAGTAAAAATGAAGCTAACACGATAGAACAAGGTAAATAGGCAGCGAAATTGATGATAAAAGAGCATGGATACCAGATAGTTGTTACAGGACTGGGTCACAACCCTCGGTCAACCAATAAAAGCTGTGAACATAATTTATCAGAGGACACATACAAAATTAAGTAAGATGAGACGTAATTGAGGGCAAGTGAGATAAATTATGTCTAATGATGGCACTTGCAGACCGAATGTAGCGATCATAATTACGAATTGCAGAACTTATTCCAGATGACTTGATTGTCGGAAATAGTGAACAACAGTTCATTGATTGTTTCTCGGAGTAACTGGCAACGTTCATCCATCTTCTGATACCTGTAGCACTCAGCTAAACTGTCTCAACATGTCGCCTATTCGGTAGCACCGTGTGGTCTGCCGACTACCTGTTCAAGCCACGGAAACGCTTCTCGACGGCAAAAGAATTCGGGCCCCAGGGTGGAAGTGTTCTTGCTGAAGGGATTACATAAAATTTTTGGGTTTCGAAGAAGACGACTAAATGTGTAGAGGTTACCGTCTCCATCGCGATTATTATTGTGCTCATTTTCAAAGATTTGGGACAGGTGTGTTAGTAGCGTGCTGTACACTAACTTCTTTTAACGGCCACAATAGCTGCTCTGGCTCCTATCTCGTTTGTTCACGTGCGAAGGACCGTTCAATCAAAGCACAAAGGACTCCCTTACAACGGATATAGACTGCTTCTAACTTCTGAATAAATGCAGTTAAGGTCAGGAGAACGGCGCATCATATATATTAATCAACGAACAAAATAATAAATAGTTCACCTTGGCCGACCGATGTGGCCAAGCGGTTCTAGGCGCTTCAATCTGGAACCGCGCGACCGTTATGCTCGCAGGTTCGAATCCTACCTCGGGCATGGATGTATGTGATGTACTTAGGTTTGTTAGGTTTAAGCAGTTCTAAGTTCTAGGGGACTGATGACCTCAGATGTCCCATAGTGCTCAAAGCCATTTGAACCATTTTTTGAGCTCACCTTGTAACCTCCCCACAAAATAAAATAATAGGAATGATATTCACATTTAGTTTAACCTCCCCACAAAATAAATTCCTTAGCCTCCTAACAGTAAAAAAAATATAAGTATATAATTCATATTCAGCGTAACCTTCCAACGGATGCACTCCAAAACCTCCCTATAGTAACATTTCGTAACCTACCAATAATACAATGTAACTAACTTCTCAATAAAATTGTCTCTCACTTATAACCTTCCAATAATTGACTGTGAATTTAAACTGGTAAATTTTAGACGTCAGCAGTGCTGCGTCATGGCCCTGAAAATTCATTTTGTATAAATTGAAAAATCTTACCTCAATTACGTCGCCGGATAACGCTTATATATCTGCTCCTATAAGAAATTTTTCTGGCACAGATCAGTGCAATGCTGGCCGATACATTTGCCATGTATAAAAAAATAACTGACTTTTCTTTGCAATAATCGGGATGACCATGGATTGGAGAAATTAGTAAATTCTTTAAATTGAAATGAATGATTGTCAAAAGTTACTTTTTATGAGAAAGATTATTACTAAGAGATTTTTTTTAAACATTTACCTGGGACTTGATATGACAATACTACATATGCGCGAGGCTGCTTTTACCTTATATTATACCGCTCAGGCACCGCCATCGCTCCCACGACCGGCCCAGCCAACTCCACACACACAACTGCTTGCTAGTAACAACATACTCCTACTGCTAAACAGTTCCTACTGCAATCAACACTGCTGTTTGGTCTAAGATTCTCTTATAGCTTACATATCGCAGGGAGCGCGTGAGCAATCCATCGAAATTACATCTACTCGAATGCGCTAACAACAAATTCCTTAATGATGGACCTCTTACATAACCCTCCACTTGGGGGGGGGGGGGCAAAAATTTGGCAGCGATGGTGAGTCAATTGGACTTGCCATGAGCAACAAATTTTTCTATAATCTATTTAGTTACTAAGTCTACAGTCACAGAGTATATAAATTATTGATAAGTGCAGAACATATTAAGAAATGAAATAGAGTGCACCCGCACTGAGTTAAGAACATATTAAGAAATGACACAATGTATACACAATGAGTACAAAATATATTAACAAATATCATAAAGTGCACATGTACTGTATAACTATTTAGCATTTTTACATGAATTAGACATATGATGGAGTGAAATAAAGTGCACACGCACTGTAGAAGTCTTTAGCATATTTACATGAACTGAATACATTAACAAATGAAATAAAGTGCACACGCACTGTAAAAATCTTTAGCATATTTAGGACAACTGATCATATTAACAAATGAAATTAAGTTCTCACGCACTGTATAAGTCTTTGCATTTTTTTTACAAGAACTGAAAACATTAACAAATGAAATAAAGTGCACACACACTGTAAAGGTCTTTAGCATTTTACAATAATTTAAACGCACTGTATAAGTCTTTACCATTTTACAAGAACTAGAAAGGAATGGGGAGGATTGCATCATGGTTATAGCACAGTAGATTCACGTAGCTGCACTGAAAGTCCATATCTTTCTACAGAAGCACAACACCAAGTGATACAATCTGAAGTTCTCTTCCCTGAAGCATTTATCAGTGTAGTCAAGACACTGAAGTGTTGTATTAATATTGTATGTTATCATTTTGGTAGTACATTAGGTACACCAAACAATAGGACCATAATGACATCTCCATCGTTCAAGGTGGTGGACAGCTTGATATGTCAACACCACATTATTGTAGAATCCATACTCTCACATCAACAGAGAATTAGTGCAAAAACCAAATATAGTGCACCATGATCATGAGGATGGACAGGACACACGGATATTGCAGTAATTGCTGGTAATTAGGTCAGAAGGTGAAGGACACATTACGTCTTATGCTAATCATGATTCATAATTACACAAGTGTATCAACCGATTTGAATAATTACTGGCATTCATTGGCTGTTTGGCTGTTTACACAGCATTTAAGTAGTATGTATGGAGTATTACAGAACATTGTTCATAAGTCACCTCAATACAGTAACTATTGGCACTCATTGGCCAGTTACAAGACATTTTCATGCATTATTCAGAAGTCATCATTCAAAGCAAGAGTTAATTATTGGCATAGCTTTTATGTATAAGTTATCATATTACAGTAATCATTGGTATAGCATTTATGTGGTGTTACAAAACATCATTCATAATACATCGTATTACAGTAATAATTGGCATAGCATTTGTGCATTATTACAAAACATCATTCAGTATTACTGAGAACTCATCGTTCAAGTGACATAAGACATATTTAAAATGTAACACACTGTAACTACTACTCAAGGTCTGTAGTCCAATAGCACATAGATATAATGGATTCAATACATCTGAGAAATTTGCATTATATTTAGGACTAGAAATATATCTTCAACTGGTAGCATTATTTTGTTGTATACTGGTAATAGTTGGGACTGGTAATAAGTTTTTTTTTTTTTTTATAGCAATGCATCGCGTTGAGATCGATAATTAATTGCTGGGGGATGAAAATATTTGCTTTTGACTTATTGCTGGAAATAAGGATTAATAACGTCATTCGTCATGAGTCAGCTGTAGAAAGGTTATGAAACAAGTAGAGTATATGTGATCACATTCATGAATGATACACACAAATGGGTAAAAAAATTCAAGTATTAGAATAGGTTTCATAACTAAGTCCTTATAGCATATTAATATCATGAAAAGCTTGTCCTGGAAAAAATACAAAATGGATTATTGAACTGAAAAGTAGTAAACTTCGAATTAACAGGTAATGAAACGTGTACTTAATATGTATGTACTCTAGCTGTCTTTCCCAAAACATTCAATCATTATACTATGCGACATAAGACATACTGTCAAAAGGAACTGCTACAGATATTTAAATAACTTCATAGCATCTCTTAACTAATAGTAAATATATAAACTTCATCATTATTCTCATCTGCAAAGAAAAACTTCATTATTCATATTATCATAACTTCATCATTATAGTCATCTGCAAAGAAAACCTTCATTATTCATACTACCATCATCATTTATTATCATCTGCAAAAAATAGACACTTCATTATTCATATTAATATTATCATTTACTTCATACAACTATTCATTGTCATTCATTACTTCATATAGTATAGAGTTTCTTACTTCTAGCATATATCATCACTAAAATTAACATCTGTAGTTCTGACTGACAGTCTGCATCAATCGCTTGGTATTCTGAAAGAAAAATAATTAGTTAAGGCTGCTATCATACGATGTGTATAGTATATTCTTGTTAATGCTTGTTAATTCTGATCCATTTACTCTTCATGATTCAGTACTGCATTTTCTTTCGTTCATTCTGATGGTAAAATTTCCATTTCGTAATAAACCACTGTGGTTGTTTAATTTATTTCTTTCTCTAGTTATTGCTTTCTGAAAATGATGTATAAGGATTAATATCTTGCATTTAAATCACATACTCATTAATAGAAAACTTGTTCCTAGTGATATAACTAAGCATACAGCATAGCATGACAGAAAACGTATTAGGTCAAAAACATAGTTTTCAAAGGCAAAAAATGTACACACAGTGTCATAATGTAGTAGCAAAAAATGTAAAATAGTCAAGTTGTTGAGATATCATAAGGCAAAATGTCAATGTCAACTGGTGTTTGTTACATCTTAAACATTTCATAGTGCATACAGACAAAAATTCTACTTTCGATAGGAAAACAATCATTCATACACAAAAAATCGAAAATGTGCACGGTCTGATATACAAAGACAAGAAAAGCGACCTGCTAACCTTACCTTGCCGGGCACTTGCCAGGAAAAAATATGATAATCATCAGTAAGTGGCGTATCAATAACCGGAAAAGGCATTACAATGTGAGAAATCATAAAGTATGTTCATTCAATAAAGGGTTTAATATTGGAGACATGGTGATTGCCTTTGCTTCAACATGTACCACATTGGGATGAGGAACGCTGCGAATTCTGTATGGACCTGCGTACAGAAGCTCTAATTTACTGCATCTACTCTTTCCACTGTTGGATAACTAATATCATCTGTCCTATGTGAAAGTCACAGCGTGTACAAACCTGTTTTTGCTGTCTTCTCCGGCGCTCTGCGGCACGCTTAATGTTGTTGAGTGCAATGTCAATTATGTCATGGTGGCGTAGTCGACGAGAAGTGGCAAAATATACTAATTCTTTAATTTTGTTAGGTGGTTCAACATTTTTCAATATAACAGTCGGAGATAGCTTAGTAGATTCATTTGGTATCGAGATAATTACATCCTGGAATGAGGGTATGTGTGTATTCCATTCAATATGTTTTTAGGCAGTAGATTCTACATAGTTTACCAATTTCTTTCATTAGTCGTTCACAAGGGTTCGAAGAAGCATGATAGTTGGATATATAGATCGGAGAAATGTTTCTAGCTCGTAACATATGTGTCCATATCGCAGATCGAAATTGTGGGACATTGTCGGAAATTACATTCAATGCATGACCTACATGAAATAAAAAATGTTTTACAAATCCATTCGAAATAGTTTTAGCAGTAGCTTTGCGTAACGGAGTGAAGGTAACAAATTTCGAAGTGAGTTCAACAGCGACAAAGATGTAACAAAAACCTCTATTAGATCTGGGAATCGGACCAAAAATGTCTACAGCGGCCATGTGTCTCAGTTTAACAGGTACAATGGGATGTAACGGAGGAATATGTGAAATCGTGTCTGATTTAGCTTTCTGGCAGATTTTACATGACGCTAAAACTCGTCGAATACGTTTCTCCATGTTCGCAAAATAACAGTTCTGTCTCAGTATAAGAAAACATTTTCTGGCTCCATTATGTGCGTAACTTAAATGAGTATACCAAATTAATTTGTTAACAAGCTCGTCAGGAATACATAATAACCAGTTGTTGCTGTCAGGGTGAGAGCGGCGAAACAGAATATTATTGCGTACAGTATAATGGTTTCTAATGGTAGCATTATTCTTATCTTGCCAAAGGCGTTTAATTTCTTTCCACACGTTGTCTTTGCTCTGCTCTTGTGCTATGTCTCGTAATGACGACGAAATGAAATTTTCAAATGCGACATGTTGAATATACATGACGCTAGAATTTGCTTGGCAGAAGTTGGTTGCGATATCTTGCTGACTGTAGCTGAAAGAGCGGGATAGAGCGTCTGCTACAATATTTTGTGTACCGGGAATGTGAACAATTGTAAAAATAAATTCCTGTAAATAAAGTTTCCATCTGCTTAATCTGTCATTTGTAAATTTAGCGGAAAGTAAAAACTGGATAGCTCTATGGTCTGTGTAAACGGTAGTATCTCTTCCATAAATAAAATGCCTAAATCTCGTAAATGCCCATACAACACATAATGTTTCAAGTTCTGTGACAGAATAATTGCGTTCAGCAGGTGACAGAATGCGACTTGCAAAGACGATGTTTTTAATTACTGTAGTACCATCTTCTTCAATTTCCTGAAAAATGTGTTGGCCTAAAGCGGTGTTAGAACTGTCGGTGGCAATGGAAAAATTTCTAGTGAGATCTGGGTGTGATAAAAGAGGTCCATTCTACAAAGCATTTTTGAAATTAACTAATTCAGAATGTGCTTGGCTATCCCAGAACCTAATAGCGTTTTTACCCGTCAATCAGCATAATATAGGGGTGTCTAAAGCAGAGTAATGAATAAATTTACGGAAAAAGTTAATTAAATCCAGAAAGCTGCGTAATTGTTTGTTTGTCGTGGAAACAGTAATGTCACGTAAAGCTTGAACTTTTTCCGGGTCAGGCGCTATGCCTTCTTCTGAACTTACATGTCCAAGAAATTTTATAGAAGTTTTGCCAAAGTGTGATTTGCTGAGATTAACTGTGAGTCTTTGTGCACGAAAAGTTTGCAACAGTTATTCAAGAATCTAATTGTGTTCACACCAGTTAGCTTCTGCAATAAGGATGTCGTCTACATACGTTGTGATTCGGTCTTTAAGTTCTGTCGGAAGTATAGTATTCAAACCGCGTATAAATGCTGGTGAAGAAATTGTTAAACCGAACGGTAATTCGCAAAATTGATAACAGTCACCAAAACAGAGAAATGCTGTGTACTTTCTGCAGTTCGGATGGAGCTGAATTTGCCAAAATCTCAATTTCAAATCTAATGTGGAATAAACAGCAGTACCATGAAATTTGTGTAGAAGTTGTTCTAGTGTCCGTGGACGATCTGTTTCATTAATAATAATGTCGTTGACATTTCTTAACAATATGGAGCGGGTTTATGTACGGACTAACTGCCGGTTCAGTAATTCCTTGGTCAAGCATAGCTTGCAATTCTTCCTTAACTTGTTCTCTGTGGATATAAGGAATGGGATAATGTTTAGCTTTAAATGTGTCGTGCTGTTTAACTTGAAATTCATACATAAAACCGGACATAGTACCAGGGACGTTGTTAAAAACTGGAGCTTGCTGTAAAAGAATATTGCGTAGTTGAGTACGTTCAACGTCTGTATTTGCACTGCTTTATTTTACTTCCTCAGAAATCATTTGCGTAAGTCGTAGTCGGCTTCGCCTGGTGTATTGTAGTTGTGTACGAACGTATCTGTGAACAATGTGGAATGACAGTCTATGTTACGTGATGCATAAATGACCTCTGTGCGATTAATTGTTTGTTCTTCTGCAGATAAAGAGTGCTGAAATTCTAATGCCAGTTGTACCATTTCATCCTTTAATATTAAATAGAAATTTTGAAAGTCAATAATTGCGTCGTGTTGTACCAGAAAATTCGTACCTAAAATAACGTCTGTTGTCAATAAGGGAACAATCCAAAACTTTGAGTGAAACGTATGACCTGCAATACAAAATGATAAGTGTGTCCGTAACTTTACATCTACTCCTTTACTAGATACTGTTCCTTTTACTTTAGTTCTGCCTAATGGTAACGTACGATAAATAATCTCTTTGTTACATTCATTGAAGGTTTCTTCATTTATGACTGAATAGGTGAACCAGAATCGATTACTGCTGAAAATGTGGATGATACAATCTTTACTTCAATGACAGGGTGGGAAATGGTTTTTTGAATAACTGGTTTTTCCTGCAGTGTCTCGGATGTCGTCAAAAGTAATAACATTTCCGTGAACAAGATTCTCTGTGTCAAAAATATTGCTTGCGCTGCTGGAAGATGCAACCTGTACTGTATCTAGTCAAATTCTTTCTGACGTGCTGTTATTTACTTGAGGGTGCTGTGGGATTTCAACTATTTGTACTGTTCTGTTATTTCTTCCTGACGTATTAGGTTCGGGATGATATCGACTGTCTGGTTCGTTCATGATAATTTGTTGCTGCGGATGATTACGCTGCTGGTAAGACCGACTGTTACGCTGAAAACTGTGCTCATTACTCTTACGTCTGTCATGATAATCATTGCTACACGACGCGCTGCGACAGGAATAGAAATGGTGTGTTTTCTGTACGTAGTGATTTCTTTGTTGCTGTGCGTTACTATTTGGCGGAGCCGACGCTATATGTGTAGGCGGCGAAACATTAAAGCTTGGTTGACCTTGCAGACTTACATTGTTGGTTAGGTGTGCTAACCGACTGGTTTTGTTGATGTTGTGGGGAAAAGCCTCTATTGTTGCCAAACTGTGTTTGCCGTTGCTGATAATTTTGACGATACTGATGATACAAATTTTGTCACCTTTAAATTATTCTGGTAGCTTTGCCATTTCGTTAGTGTCTAATGAAAACTGTCACTTTCGGTAAAGCTTGTCATATCTGTTTTTCTTTACTCATGCTTAATCCAAGATAGATCGACAGCTGAAGAGGTGTTTTGATAAATATAAAGGATAGTCAAAGAGAAGGCAGCAGTGCAGAAAACTAAAGATGAAACAGCACTACTACGGCTCGGGGCCCTGTGCACGCTACGGCACATATTCATCGAAGTGTAATGAATCCCCTGAGGTCACTTACGCCCTGCAAATAAAATTTAGTTTCTGCATTACAAGCAATTCTGGTGAAAATTCAAAAGCAAATTGTTGTATCCAGTGCAAAGCGTGTATCTTTTTTCTGTCATTCTTAAATTTCCTAACGGATGGACCTCTTACAACCTTGTGCCGCTTACAGGGGAAAATAAAATTTGGTTTTCAGTACGTTGCGTAGTTATTGACAGATTTAAAAATTTTTTAATGCTGTCACAATCTATCAATTAGAGGGTATAATCTTATGTTGATAATTTTACACTATAAGAATAGTTAGAAAGTCTGTGTTTCTCTTGACGGAGCGCAACTGATTGCCCACAAATACCCGGAATTTATTCATACAGTATTTGAGAACGAGAGCACTTATCGACCTGCAATAAAGATTACACATAATTTCAAACTTTTTCTCTCTGACACACTAACCAAACATGAAAAAATTGCGTTTAGCACTTAATGCAATTACGCCGTTCATGGAGTAAAACTTCGCCATTGGGTGTGACATTTTAATTCATTGTTTGTTTAGTATTAACATTATCGGAAACACTTTTGCATACAGATTCCACAGATACTTCTGAACGTACCGGCAAAATTCTATCATTTTATGATGCATAGTTCAGGCGCTATAACGTCTTAAACATTGAGATACGTGAAAAACTTGCTTTTCTTAAAAGACATCATTTGTAAAATAATCTGACGTCTGAAGCTGTTATATACAGGGCACCAGGGCACTTCCATTCCCTTAAGATTGTGGGAGGGGTGGGGGGTGGGAGGGAGAGGGTTTGGTAACTGTTTATGTGGAATCCGTCCCTTGCCGTCAAAACACACGTGCTATCACGATTCATATTATACAGGGCAAACCTTAATAAGAACCGACAAACTGCAGCAACAGATTCCTGACTGTAAATGGATGAAAAGATGTCATACGAACATGTGTCCGAAAATGGAGGTATGCGCGCACCGACAACAAATCGTCACGGAACACACACAGTACAGAGCTGCATCGCATCCACGTCACAACAGATGTTAAAAATGGCATCCTTTGGACTGCAGGTGATAGGGGTAGTATCGGCTGTCATACAGGAGACACATAATCGTACTTTGGGCCGCGTGGGGTAGTCGCCCGGTCTCAGGCGCCTTGTCACGTTTCACGCGGCTACCCCCCATCGGAGGTACGAGTCCTCCCTCGGGCATGGGTGTGTGTGTGTTGTCCTTAGCGTAAGTAAGTTTAAGGTAGGTTAAATAGTGTGCAAGTCTAGGGACCGATGACCTCAGCAGTTTGGTCCCATAGAAGCTTACCACAAATTTTCAAAAAAATTTCGTTATTTTGGCGTACACCATGTTCTTAGTGTAGTTGCCTGGAGCGTGTTCTAGGGTTCGTCTCAGTATCCTGTAGAACCTGGTCCTCCAAATCTGGTATATGGACAGACCTCCGCCTGTCTGCACGTTCGTCTCTCTGAAAGGACCCATGGTTACACAAACGACCAAGAAAGGCTTGAAATGTGTGATGTGGTTCGTGTCTGGGAAAGACCTGTTTTGGTATAGCCGTGCACATCTCGACCGTTTCTATCTGCCTGGCCATACATAAGCAACCTCTCGGTTTGTTCCCGACATGAATACCGGCTCATTCTGCTGCCTGCAGTACGCTGCGTCAATCACACAGTCTGGAACACACAAGCAAGAAAAGGCACGTGGCCAGAGGAACTGTCATTTGACATCGCCATACACCGTGGCAGCTATGCGTTTCTGGACACATGTTGATACAACCTTCTTTCTTCCATTTACAGAATCCGTCTCTGCGGCTTGTCGATTTTACAAATCTTCACCAAGTATAAGGGGCAGTCAAATGAAAACGAGACCGATGGGAAAATTGTAAGTTATCTGTTTATTATTTCAAGAGTAATCTAACTACTAACACATTTATCCTTGGTTGGTGCCTTCATGGAAAAATGTTTGGGGTTCCTACAGAACCGTGATTGTACTCAGGCGCGCACCACTTCGTACGAAGCAAATCGACGGCCACCAATGTCTTCCTTCAGGGCTCCAGAAATACGGAAATCACATGGAGAGAGATCGAAGGATGTGTAATGGCTTCCCAGCGTAACTTCTTAAACGTGATCGAAACAACAACGGCAGCATGTGGGCGGCACCATTTTCATATGTTTGGAACTCCGAAAAAAGACGGTCGTGGCCGTTGATTTGCTTCGGACGAAAAAGTGCACGCTGGGCTACAATCACGGTCCCGCAGGCAACAGCAAAAATTTTTCCATGAAGGAACTGACACCGCTGTTTCACCGTGGCATAAATGTATTAACAGCTATGGCGATTACTTTTGAAATAATAAATAGTTCATTTACTATCTGTCTCGTTTTCATCTGAATGCCCCAAATACACAAATTCATATGGTAATACCACTGCTATCCTTGAAGACCTGTTAAGACCTGTTTTTTGTGTCTTTGTCCCACATTGGTGCAGGGTCGGCGTGGTTATTACCGGATTAGGTAGGTTTAGTTTATGAGCTGGCAGGATACCCTTCCTGTCGCCACTTTTAACCCCCTGGGATGGAATATGTGCACCCCAGTTGTTAGCGTGTAGTGTTAATCATGTGAAATTGGGCGAAAGTTTTCTAAACGTTTGCGGAAACTTGTAACAGAGGTGCGAAATTGATGCTTGCGCGATATACCGGGTGGTTAAAAAAGTAAGTATAAATTTGAAAACTTAATAAAACACGGAATAATGTAGATAGAGAGGTAAAAATTGACACTTATGCTTGGAATGACATGGGGTTTTATTAGAACCACCCTATATTGCTAGACGCGTGAGAGATCTCTTGCACGCGTGGTTTGGTGATGATCGTGTGGTCAGCTGCCACTTTCGTCATGCTTGGTCTCCCAGGTCCCCAGACCTCAGTCCGTGCGATTATTGGCTTTGGTGTTACCTGAAGTAGCAAGTGTATCGTGATCGACCGACATCTCTAAGGATGCTGAAGGACAACATCCGACGCCAATGCCTCACCATAACTCCGGACATGCTTTACAGTGCTGTTCACAACATTATTCCTCGACTACAGCTATTGTTGAGGAATTATGGTGGACATATTGAGCATTTCCTGTACAGAACATCATATTTGTTTTGTCTTACTTTGTTCTGCTACTATTTATTGCTACTCTGATGAGATGAAGCGCCATTTGTAGAACATTTTTTGAACTTTTGTATTGTTTAGGTTCTAAAAAACCCCATATCATTCTAAGCATGTGTGTCAATTTGTACCTCTCTATCTACATTATTCTGTGATTTATTCAGTTTTCTTATTTATATTGACTTTTTGATCACCCGGTACGCTTGGGGGATTTGGAAAACTGCCTAAAGACCTTATCCAGGCAGGCCGTGACGTCGTTAATCCACCCGGTGGATTTGACCCTGGGCTGGCATATCTCCCCGTCCCGGAAGCGGCTCTTCCATAACGGACGGCTATCCGGGCGGGTAAATGCTTGTTAAGCTCTAATTAACGTAACTCTGATGTGACGATGGTAGTTTGCAATCCCTGGAGAGCGTGGCTTCATGACGTCTCACCCTGCCTCCTGTAAGCAGACCGGGGTTCCCTCGGTCACCGTTCGGTCTGTGCTGTGACTGGAGATTATGCCGCCCGTTAGTCACGCCGGCCGGTCGCCAGCGGACGGCTGCGCGCTCTTCGGCGGGAGGCTCGTAAGGCTGCGCCACTCGCCCGGCAACTGCGGCCGCGGACATTCGGCCGCCCATAACGCGCGGCGACCCCCAGGGCGCGAGTCCGGGGCCGACGGCAGCGACCGCCCCTGGCGAGCCCGCGGGCTTTTTACAGCGCCGTTGATCCTAATGGCCACGCGGGACGCCGGAGGCCCAAGTTTTTGCGTCGCAGCTCCGCCCACACACTGCCTCCTCCATTGGTCCCGCCTCCCCCGCAGCTGAAGGGGCCGTACGTTCGGCCAACTGCGAGGGTCGACAAGTAGGACGGACGACATCGAGAAACCGTTACTTGCTCCGCTCTGGTCCATTTCTGTTCCAACACTCACTGCCTCAGGATGTGCCCCTCCCTCTCAGCCCTTAAACTCGCCTATAGTGTCCTTACAAGCGTTAGTGCAGAAACAATATGCAATTTATTTCATTATTTAGACTCCCTCCTTTGCAAGACAGCTTAGGAATGAAATCTGGTGGCTCTCTTTCTCATCATCATCATCATCATCATCATTATCATCAACTCCCTACAAGTATTAGGCATTGTAAACACCTGTTGTCAATCTCTTACGAGGTCTACCTGGTTCTCTCTTCCCAGTCGGACGATAATTCATTATGCTTTTTGGCATTCAGTGTTCTGTCTTTCTGTCAACATTATCCTTCCATTTCATTGTGTTCTATTCTAACTTGCCATTTACTGAAAAGATTTTTGAATCTGATCTTATTGTTTCATTTCTTATTTTATCCATTTTATTACAGCTTCTTACAGATCTCATTAAATTCATCTCTGCTGCTCATAATTTTTATTTTATTACAGTTTCTTAAAGATCTCATGAAATTCATCTCTATGCTCATACAGGTGATTTTTTTGTTACTTTCCATGATTCGGAATGATATAATACACGGTCAGGTATAGGCATATTTAATTTCATTTGGATTTCTTCTCTTACTTTTCTTTCCAAAGTTCTCCTAATTATTCCACAGGCAGCTTCATGTTTTTTAACTTCTTTCTCATTATCTTTGTCATATTTGAAACTAATACCCCATTCCAGGTAACTAAAGTGAGATACTTTTTCTAAAATTTTCTTATTTATTACTATTTTCGATCTGACTGGGCACTTTCCTATGAACACCACTATCCTTGTTTTATTTACAGATATAGTTAAGTTATAATATATTAGATTTTGGCTAGTTATATATACTACTCTACCTACGTCATCTTCTGTTTCCTGTATAATTATCTGGTTATCAGCATATAACAGAGTATTTCAGGGTAAGCTAGATCCTACTTTAATTAATAAGTGTATTTCATTTTTTACTTCGTAACTAGATCGACAATATATAAATTAAATAATGTGGGTGATAAGCTGTACACTTACGAGACATCTTGATTTATTAAAAGTTCATCTGAAATTTAGGAACCCGTCTTTGAACATAATTTAAATCCCTTTTTTTAATTCAATTATTTAGTCTTTACGGTTTGACTTGGGCGAACCTCTGCAATAATATTCCTTACAAAATTTAAGTTACTTGTACAAAAAGCATATCTAGTTCCCTATGTTTTAACATAAGCAGTTCCGCCATTCCGGCGCAGTTAGAAAAGCATTTAAAGAAAAAATATTAATTCAAGAAGCAAAGGTTTCTCTTGCATTCACGCCGAAATTAAAAGAAATGGATTGTATGCAAACTGCAGTATATACAGAGGGTTACAAAAAAGTACGGCCGAACTTTCAGGAAACATTCGTCACACACAAATAACGTAAATGCTAGAGCTCATTTTAGTTTCGTCAGTATGTACTGTACTTCCTCGATTCACCGCCAGTTGGCCCAATTGAAGGAAGTTAATGTTGACTTCGGTGCTTGTGTTGACATGTTGACATGCGACTCATTGCTGTACAGTACTAGCATCAAGAACATCAGTATGTAGCATCAACAGGTTAGTGTTCATTACGAACGTGGTTTTGCAGTCAGTGCAATGTTTACAAATGCGGAGTTGGCAGATGCCCATTTGATGTATGGATTAGCACGGGGCAATAGCCGTGGCGCGGTACGTTTGTATCGAGACAGATTTCCAGAACGAAGGTGTCCCGACACGAAGACGTTCGAAGCAATTGGTCGGCGTCTTAGGGAGGACGGAACATTCCAGCCTATGACTCGCGACCGGGGAAGACCTAGAACATCGAGGAAACCTGCAATGGACGAGGCAATTCTTCGTGCAGTTGACGATGACCCTAATGTCAGCGTCAGAGAAGTTGCTGCTGTACTTGGTAACGTTAACCACGTCACTGTATGGATAGTGCTACAGGAGAACCAGTTGTTTCCGCACCATGTACAGCGTGTGCAGGCACTGTCAACAGCTGATTGGCCTCCACGGGTACACTTCTGCGAATGGTTGCTCCAACAATGTGTCAATCCTCATTTCAGTGCAAATGTTCTCTTTACGGTTGAGGCTTCATTCCAACGTGATCAAATTGTAAATTTTCACAATCAACATGTGTGGGCTGACAAGAATTCGCACGCAATTGTGCAATCACGTCATCACAGATTTTCTGTGAATGTTTGGGCAGGCATTGTTGGTGATGTCTTGATTGGGCCCCATGTTCTTTCACCTACGCTGAATGGAACACGTTATCATAATTTCATACGGGATACTCTACCTGTGCTGCTAGAACAGCAGTACGACACAACATGTGGTTCATGCACGATGGAGCTCCTGCACACTTCTGTCGAAGTGTTCGTGCGCTTCTCAACAACAGATTCGGTGACCGACGGATTGGTAGAGGCCTCCACGCTCTCCTGACCTCAACCGTCTTGACTTTCATTTATGGGGGCATTTGAAAGCTCTTGTCTACACAACCCCGGTACCAAATGTAGAGACTCTTCGTGCTCGTATTGTGGACGGCTATGATACAATACGCCATTCTCCAGGGCTGCATCAGCTTATTAGTGATTCCATGCGACGGAGGGTGGATGCACGTATCCTCGCTAACAGAGGACATTTTGAATATTTCCTGTAACAAAGTGTTTGAAGCCACGCTGGTATGTTCAGTTGCTGTGTGTTTCCATTCCATGATTAATGTGATTTGGAGAGAAGTAATAAAATGAGCTCTAACATGGTAAGTAAGCGTTTCCGGACACATGTCCACATAACATATTTTCTTTCTTTGTGTGTGAGGAATGTTTCCTGAAAGTTTGGCCGTACCTTTTTGTAACACCCTGTATAAATAACCACACTGCCGTATGGTTTCACACTATAAATCACTATCTAAAGCCTTTGCTACCTGAGAAGATTCCATTTGAACTCAAATTCTGGCAGGGTCACCAGTGCTCTGGCCTCCTTCTTTAAAATGACTATTTAAATTTGATCAAACGTTATTTAGTCCCAAATGTTACAGTTCAATGATAATATAGTTCTTATAGTTTCTATAAAGCTAACCACTCCAACAAAAAGTACCCTGGAAAATTTAAGATACAGTACAAAAATCTCAACATAGGCCCTAGATTCTAGCACATGACTCCATAAAAACGTTCCACGACTCCGTTGCAGCTAGAAAAAGCATCGAAAGGCGAAAGGCAAATAGTGCCATTGTGGCTGCAGGCAGACCAATCGGAACCGACCGACTGCCGTGTCCCCTAACGAAGGTCATTATCGAACTGTACGGAGGGGTGTGGGTGGGATGGGTCTCCGCTCCTACTCAGCTGAGTAGATCCTCAGTCGTCGCCATGAAGGTGAGTGCTGCTGGTCCTAGTCCTACCGCCGAGGAAAAATTCCTGTCAGCTCTGGAATCAAACACAGACCCCCCTTGTGTCTGTGAGCCACTCTGAGCGCTCATCCGTGGAGGCGGACGCTAGCAAACACAAATAAATAAGAATGTCTCAGATTCCTGCAGCGAATTAAAAACTGCACACTATCCTAAGTTACTAAAAACACCGAATCACACTGCCATATGAATTCGCACTGTCAGTTAAACCATTGACCACTGAACTAATACCACATTATATTCTTCAGTAAAACTAAATCATAGAAACAGCCTCACAAGTCTTCTTTAATGTTTTAACAATATCTTTCATTAAAATTAAATATTAGCTTTGATAACAAATTCCAGTAGCCTTGGTGTAATTGCAACACGAATCGACGGGTCCATAAAAATACACTGCAGCGACTGACAATTAAAAGGGTGAGAGTTTGTCTTGGTTTTTGCAAACAACCGTCAGAGCATTGTTCCACGCCTCCATCGCATCCCATGTGTAGCCCGGCCATGAAAGCAAAGCCAGGTAGCGGATCAAAGTTTAGTAGCAGTTAACATGAAACACACATTTTTTCCTAAAGTATTAATAAAAAGGTTTGTTCCCCTTCGAGATCCTTCTCCCGCCATTCAGCAACAGTTTGATATCGATTAACCTAGATTTACGTTTGAAATTAGGATTTTCGTTAGGAATAAAGGAAAGTATGTTACCCTTTACACATTGCTAAAGCACCAGGTAGAAGTCATTTTGATTGAATTAAACATATCTTTCTTTCCCATCACGTTATCCAGATCCTTCTAATTTGAGACCTACTGAATAAACGGTCAGCACACTGGACTCGCATTCGGGAGGACGATGGTTCACACCTGCGTCGTGCCATCCTGATTCAGGTTTCCCGTTATTTCCCTAAATCACTTCAGGCAAATGCCGAGATGGTTCCTCTGACAGCGTGCGGCAGACTTCATTCCCCATTCCTTCGATAATCTGAGTTTGTGCTCCGTCGGTAATGACCTCGTTGTCGAACGGTCGTTAGACACTAATCTCCCCGTCCTCCACCACCTGATGAATCTACTAGGCTAATCAGGGAATCAGAAGTAATTTCCAACATCAGGAAAGAATGGTGCCAAAATTTGAATTACCTACCTGTTCTGGTCCCCTCTACTGACAAATAATGTGTTCATCTCAATGATCTGCATTGTATGAACCTTACTCTTTTCGTTCGTTAGAAACGGAAGCCGGGTTACACGGACCCCATGCTAATGCCATATTACCACCACTTGTGGAAGAAATACCGCACAGTTCCGTACTGCCAGCTAGCGCATACAACGCGACAATACAAAATATCAGACCGACTTCCTAACTAACCTGACGACAGTAATCAACGACACAAATTCGTCCCAAGCGGAGCTAATTTCTGGAGTAAATCAAGTGAGTGTTACGAAGCCACTGCTTTTAATCGCATAGACACCTGCCTGCCATTGGAAGTGAACCACGCAGAAGATATGGTCGGATGCGAAAGTTACTTCATGCACATACACACCATTGATGGGTATGAAAATGATTAGAGTTGCATTGCTTTTGGAGAGGAAGAACGACAACAGAGTGCATTAATGTTGTTCGTGTGTGAAGTTGTTATCAGACCTGGTGAAGCATGTAAGAGGTGTGAACAGCTTCAGAATTTGAGTGACCAATGTGGAGGGCAGAGAGAAGCCGAGTGCTCTTGTGAGACAGCGTCATCAGCACCTGTTAGATTTTGTGAGGGTCCTCACTGTGGGGCTCCATGTGGCCGCGTGCCCGAGTTGCGCAAATCCAGATGTGATGTGGCTCAGTGATGGACGACACGCGAACGTATGGTCAGCCGCAGTCTTCGGCTGGTTTGGAAACGACCACGTCTGACCATCTTCAGGGGAGAATGGACGTATTGTGCACCAAGCATATTGTAACCCTTTCACATGTGCTTTTGCCACTCCAAAGAAAAGTAATGGACACCCTGCTAAATTCTGTCAATATGTACTATTGGTGACTGAGTAGCAGCACCCATACCAGGAATAACCTCCCATTTGTAGACTGTAGTTAACGCTACAGCACAAATGGCTGCGTTTAGAGTGGTATTGCAACCAACAAGTACGGACTGCATGGCGTCACATGTTCACTGATTAATCGTGCTTCTGCAGTAGCTCGGATGACTGTCGTTGGTGGCTATGTCGGTGACGTGGCCGCAAGTACCACTCTTCCAATGTTTTCCAGAGGAAGAGCGTTGCTATTCCTGGCGTCATGGTGAGAAGAGGCATCGGGTATGACTTCAGGTTACGGCTGCTATTGACTGAGAGAACTCTGACGACACATAAGTACGTCGCAGACTTCTTGCCCTGTAGTGTGTTACCTCACAAGCCATAGTATCGTGGGGCCACTTTTCAACAGGGCAATGCTCGTCCTCACAAGGTATGTGACTCCGTGAACTACCTCCGTGGTCAGTAACGTCCCCAGATCTGTACCCAGTGGTACTTGCAATGCCTTACGAATAACTGGATACATTCCGCCAAGTTCTTAAAATTTTGACTCACTATTCTAAACACTGAAATAACATCAGATACCCTCTCACCCCATGAAGTTTCATTTCGTTTCCTCTTCCCCTTCTGGGTGCTTCACTTTTCTGTTTTCAGGCAATGTAAATCATCTAGCGACAAGCGTTAAGAAGCTCTATGAGGTTGTTGGTGGGTGGTGGGTATTATTTTATACAGGGAAGTGTAAATGCCTGAATATGTTGAAAATTGACGTCAATGTAAAGAACTTTATCGCACTGCACAAATGTAGGCCGAAAGACCAATTGTTTTCGATTCAATTGTCGGTGAGAAATCGCTGGACGCGGTAACTGACTTAACATATGGGGGTAACCACCTGGAGGAATGATCACGTAAAATTAGTTGTAGAAAAGCAGATACCAGACTGAAAATGGGTGGATGACTACCAGGGAAATATAAGGAACCGACGATTCAAGTAACTTACAAGACACTCGTCCAACTGAATCTCGAGCATTAGTCGTCAGAATGGAATGCGTACCAGCTGGGAGTAAGAGAAAAGTCTGTGAAGGTTATGAGGAGCGTGGTAGGCAAACTCTAGCGGCGGACGCTACAATAGGGGAGTTTTGCATCGCGGATAAATTTCTTGTTATAGTAAGGACCAAGGAAAGTCAGAGAGCGTATTGTTTCCTCCCAAGTACTAACCGAAAGATTATCATACCGACACAATGAGGAAAATACGAGCTCATTCTCGAGCTTAGTAACATTCGTTCTTCCCGGGCATAGAGAGTGGTAACTCATAGTTAATGTCGGAAGTACTCTTTGTCTCACTCCGAAAGGTGCCTTGCAATGTATTTGTGAAGATGTAGATAAATCGCCGGCAGCGGTGGTCTAGCGGTTCTAGGCGCTCAGTCCGGAACCGCGCGACTGCTACGGTTGCAGGTTCGAATCCTGCCTGGGGCATGGATGTGTGTGATGTCCTTAGGTTGGTTAGGTTTAAGTAGTTGTAAGTTCTAGGCGACTGATGACCACAGATGTTAAGTCCCATAGTGCTCAGAGCCATTTGAACCATTTGAACTCCGCGCTGCGTCATCATGCAGCGCGGTGAAGTTGTGCCCAACAACATGCCGTATGGACCGCTCTTGACTGGCATGACGTTCTCTTCACTGATGAATGTCGCACTTGCCTTCAACCAGACAGTAGTTGGAGACGTGTTTGGAAGCTGAACGCCGTAGACACATTGTCCAGCGAGAGCAGCAAGGTTTAGGAGGTTCCTGCTATTTTCGGGTGGCATTATGTGGGGTCGACGTACGCCGCTGGTGGTCATGGAAGGTGACGTAACGGCTGTACGATACGTGAATGGCATTCTCCGACCGACAGTGCAACCATATCGACAGCATATTGGCGAGGAATTCGTCTTCATGGACGACAATTCGCGCCCCCAACGTCCATATCTTGTGAATGACTTCCTTCAGGATAACGACATCGCTTGACTAGAGTGGCCAGCTTGCTCTCCAGACATGAACCCTATCGGACATGACTGGGACAGATTGAAAAGGGCTGTTTATGGACGAAGTGACCCACCAACCACTCTGAGGGATCCACGCCTAACCGCCGTTGACGACTGGGAAAATCTGGACCAACAGTGCCTCGATGAACATGTGGATAGAATGCCACGACGAATACAGGCATGCATCAACGCAAGAGGAAGCCCTACTGAGTATTTGAGGTACCGGTGTGTACAGCAATTTGGACAACCACCTCTGAAGGTCTCGCTGTATGATGGTACTACATTCAATGTGTCGTTTTCATGAGCTATGAAAAGGGCGAACTCTATTGCAGTTTTCAGAACAGGTTCTGGATCTCTTGGAACCGAGGTGATGCAAAACATTTTTTGATGTGTGTACAAGAACTTAGACTTCACAAGGGGGATTACTGACATTCGCATTTCCCACCACATTTCTTTAATGGAACTGGGAGGGTGAGAAACGTTAGTGGTATCAGGTGTACCCTGCACTACAAAGTCTAACGTGGCTTGTAGAGAATATGTATAGATGTAGGTATGGTTTTAGATGTTCACGTAGTCGTAGATGTAGATTGCTGATGTAGAAGTAGCTTCTCCACGTGACTCTGTACTCCTTAGGCAGATACAGGAAATCCTAAAAGGCTCATTGACAACAAGTGGACTGACTGAAAGTAGCCTATAATGTTTCGAGATCTTACAACACGTCACGTTATCCTTCACATTCCTATTCAAACTTCTACAGAACTCGACTTTCTGACCCCTCTGCTGGGAATTTACTGTGGAGTCTTATGGAGTCCCTGGTTGGCTGTGCAGAAGACTCCTGAAGAAGATCCCACCGATGGGGTAGAAAGGTCGAGTTTTAAAGATGTTTGAAGAGGAAGGCAATGCAGCCTGACATCTCAGAAGATTTCGCCTTCAATGACAACGACCACAAGAGCCTATTGACCTTCGAGGTGAGCAAGATAAAATTGACCAGGAAAATTCAATGACAGAAGAAAACCGCAATACCAAGAGGAGTTTTGCGACATAAATCAAAATTGTTAGACGTGTTAGTACATCTGGAAATTGATGTATATTCCAAATTCGCGCCAGTCGCGTAAAAGTGACGCTAGTAGCGTCACTGCGAGGATCCAAATCAAGTTTTATTTAAATATATGATGTAACGGTCGCAAGCGTTAGTTTACTTTTGATATTGGACGCGGTGAGTTGATGTTATTCAACAACGCCTTTAAGGCAACAAAGACGCCATTATCAACAACTCACTGAGTTTGAACGAGGTCACGTGATAGGGCTACGAGAAGCTAGGTCTATCTGCTGCGATATTACATGAAGAATTGGCAGGAACGTAGCTAATGTAGATGACTGCTGGCAGCAATACTCAAAAGAATGTACAGTTGCAAGAAGACCGGGCTCCAGACATTCACGTGGCATTACGGAGAGAGAAGACCATCGTGTTTGGCATATGAATCTGGCGCATTGTACGGCATCTGCAGCACCAATCTGAGCAGCAGTTGGCACCACAGTGACACAACGATCTGTTACAAATCAAGAACAGCTCCAAGCCATACTCCCTGTAGCGTACATTCCACTGACACCAAACTGTCACGATTTGTGAATTCAGTGGTGGCAAGCGAGAGCTCACTGTAGAGGTGTGTTGTGTTTTCTGATGAGAATGGGTTCTGTCTTGGTGCCAGTAAAGGCTGTGTGGTGGTCACGAGGCCCGTTGAGGTCCCCCAACCAACCTGTGTGCGTGCTATGCATACTGGACGTACACCTGAGGTCCGATTTCGTATAACAGCAGGAGCACGCTTTGGTTATCCCACACAACCTGACGGCAAATTTGTATGTCAGTCTGGTGGTTCAACCTGGTGCGCTGCCATTCACGAACAGAATTCCAGGGGGTGTTTTGTAAAAGGACAACGCTCGCCCGCAGAACGCTGTTTTAATCCAACATACGAACGTCGACATGTCGCCTTGTCCTGCTCCATCACCATATCTGTCTCCGATAGACCATATATGGAACGTCATTGGACGAGAACTCCAGCATGGCCCACAAAGATCATTAATCGTTTCTGTACTTACTGACCAAGTGCAAAAGTCGTGGAACTCCATGCCACAAATATATGCCCGTTACATATAAAACACAATGCATGGGTCGTTTCATGCTTGCATTCAATATTCTGGCTAGTACACCGTTGTTAATGTACCAGCATTTCACATTTGCAATGGCTTATCTCACGCGTACATTAACATGTGGTCTTGCAACGTTAACCGATTACATATGTTATCCAAACATCTACCTCTACCCCTACATCTACGTGATTACTCTGCTATTCACAATAAAGTGCCTGGCAGAGGATTCAATGAACCACTTTCAAGCTGCCTGTCTACCGTTCCACTCTCGAACGGCACGCGGGAGAAACGAAAACTTAAATTTTTCTGTGCGAGCCCTGATTTCTCTTATTTTATCGTGACGATCATTTCTCCCTACGTAGGTCGGTGCCAACACAATGTTTTCGCAATCGGAGGAGAAAACTCGTGACTGAAATTTCTTGAGAAGTTCCCTTCGCAACGAAAAACGCCTTTGTTTTAATGACTGCCACTCCAATTCACGTATCATGTCTGTGACACTATCTCCCCTATTTGTCGATAGTAAAAACTAGCTGCCCCCCTTTGTGCTTTATCGATGTCATCCGTCGGTCCCACCTGATTCGGATCCCACACCGCACGGCAATATTCCAGAATATGGCGGAAAAGTGTGGGGTAAGCCGTCTCTTTAGTAGACCTGTTGCACCTTCTGCCAATGAATTGCAGTCTTTGGTTTGCTCTACCCACAATATTATTTATTTGATCGTTCCAGTTTAGGTTATTTGTAATTGTAATCGCTAACTATTTATTGGAATTTACAGCCTTCCTATTTGTGTGACTTATTGCGTAATGGAAATTTAGCTGATTTATAGTAGTACTCATGTGAATGACTTCACACTTTCCATTATTTTGGTTTTAATGGTTCTTTATTTACGTGACCATTACGGCACTGCAACCCCAGTTCTCGTTACCAGTAATATCGTACTACTTTTCTGGGAAGTAAAAGACATATTTTTGTGACAATATTCACATTTGGTTTCATTAATGTGTGGGTACTCCGACGTATCGATACATAACAGTGATATAGTTCTTGTCTGTGCTCATTTCTGTGAGACTGTCATAATCTTTTACTTACTTGTAAACGTTTTGGCGCGAATGCGCACAGAGCAGTCTTTGTTTCACTTTCCAGAAGTTAAGTTGTTATTTCGCTTTGTAAAAGAACAGTCAAGTCTTGTCTTTGGTTAAAGTGGAAACTAAATACACTCCTGGAAATTGAAATAAGAACACCGTGAATTCATTGTCCCAGGAAGGGGAAACTTTATTGACACATTCCTGGGGTCAGATACATCATATGATCACACTGACAGAACCACAGGCACATAGACACAGGCAACAGAGCATGCACAATGTCGGCACTAGTACAGTGTATATCCACCTTTCGCAGCAATGCAGGCTGCTACTCTCCCATGGAGACGATCGTAGAGATGCTGGATGTAGTCCTGTGGAACGGCTTGCCATGCAATTTCCACCTGGCGCCTCAGTTGGACCAGCGTTCGTGCTGGTCGTGCAGACCGCGTGAGACGACGCTTTATCCTGTCCCAAACATGCTCAATGGGGGACAGATCCGGAGATCTTGCTGGCCAGGGTAGTTGACTTACACCTTCTAGAGCACGTTGTGTGGCACGGGATACATGCGGACGTGCATTGTCCTGTTGGAACAGCAAGTTCCCTTGCCGGTCTAGGAATGGTAGAACGATGGGTTCGATGACGGTTTGGATGTACCGTGCACTATTCAGTGTCCCCTCGACGATCACCAGAGGTGTACGGCCAGTGTAGGAGATCGCTCCCCACACCATGATGCCGGGTATTGGCCCTGTGTGCCTCGGTCGTATGCAGTCCTGATTGTGGCGCTCACCTGCACGGCGCCAAACACGCATACGACCATCATTGGCACCAAGGCAGAAGCGACTCTCATCGCTGAAGACGACACGTCTCCATTCGTCCCTCCATTCACGCCTGTCGCGACACCACTGGAGGCGGGCTGCACGATGTTGGGGCGTGAGCAGAAGACGGCCTAACGGTGTGCGGGACCGTAGCCCAGCTTCATGGAGACGGTTGCGAATGGTCCTCGCCGATACCCCAGGAGCAACAGTGTCCCTAATTTGCTGGGAAGTGGCGGTGCGGTCCCCTACGGCACTGCGTCCATCCGTGCGTTGCTGCGGTCCGGTCCCAGGTCGACGGGCACGTGCACCTTCCGCCGACCACTGGCGACAACATCGATGTACTGTGGAGACCTCACGCCCCACGTGTTGAGCAATTCGGCGGTACTTCCACCCGGCCTCCCGTATGCCCACTATACGCCCTCGCTCAAAGTCCGTCAACTGCACATACGGTTCACGTCCACGCTGTCGCGGCATGCTACCAGTGTTAAAGACTGCGATGGAGCTCCGTATGCCACGGCAAACTGGCTGACACTGACGGCGGCGGTGCACAAATGCTGCGCAGCTAGCGCCATTCGACGGCCAACACCGCGGTTCCTGGTGTGTCCGCTGTGACGTGCGTGTGATCATTGCTTGTACAGCCCTCTCGCAGTGTCCGGAGCAAGTATGGTGGGTCTGACACACCGGTGTCAATGTGTTCTTTTTTCCATTTCCAGGAGTGTATAATAACACTGATACAAAACTGTTTTCTTGATGATGTGACAACTAAGAAGAAGTATATGTGAATTTAAAGAAGCGTAATAAAGTCGTGGTATTGTCAGAAGGGTCAATTGCCACTTTTCGCACCATAGAGACATCTTATATAAATCATTTTGCAATTCGTTTTGGTCATTTAACATAGATCAGCAAGAATAGATGGCCTATAACACTTCGTTGGAGAACGCCGGATATTACTTCCGTTTTATTCTAAGACTTTCCGTCTATTACTAGGAACTGTGACGTTTCTGACAGGAAATCACGAATCCAGTCGCACAAATGACGCACCCAGTTTGGTTGGAAGTCGCTTGTGAGGAACGGTGCAAGCAAATGTATTCCCGAAATTGCATTGCCCCACATTAAATACTTTTTGGTGTTGCGATTCTTCTTCCCTGAGTGTGTTACATTCACCTTAAGACAGCCACCCTACTGACGTGTTCTACATCTGGAGCGGATTATGCAAACTGTGTTGGCTACCTTCATGTGCACGAAATATTTCTCTGGCCGGTTTTGTGTTGTCCACCCTGTATGCAGCTCTGACTTGAACGGACGTCAGGCAGCAGTGCTCGCCTGCTGCCTCTCCCAGAGTGAGCGGTGGGTGATCGCTGAGGCCTGGTTCCGCAGGGTGAGCCCGGCTCGGTGGCGCCGGGGGGCCGCAAGGCGAGCTCCGGCAGCGTGGGCGGCGTGGGCGGCGTGGGCGGCCGCGGCGGCTCGTTCCTGAGGAGGCTGCAGGCGGCCGCCACGCCGCAGCCCTCCTCCTCCTCGTCCGCCGACTCGGCCCGGTTCGTCGAGGTCATCCCGCTGTCCGAGCTGCGCGTGCTGCCCGCCTCGGCGAGGCGCCGGCCCAGCGCCTGGTCAGTACCGCCGCCACGCCACCTACCTCCTGTCACTTTCCGTCACACAATCTGCACTGGTTACCATCTGCTCTCTTAACTCTGCACTGTGCGTTTTTCCCATCCTACTCAGCGCAGTGAAACGCACAGACGAAGAGACGAGGAACGAGCATGCTATTCCTGTGTTTGATCACAGCGGAGTTCACAAAGCAAACAGGTAGCCGGAAACAGAGTCCACAGCACAGTGATTGTAGTCATAACCGTAGGCCGAAACTTTGCTGCGAGGGATCCGAATCGAATACGTGAATTTCGGCAAGTTCAATGATTATAATGTCAATCTATCTACAGGGTAGTCAATTGATCGTGACCGGGCCAAATATCTCACGAAATAAGCGTCACACGAAAAACTACAAACAACGAAATTCATCTAGTTTCAAGGGAGAAACCAAATGGCGCTATGGTTGGCCAGCTACATGGCGCTGCCATAGATCGAAATGATATCAACTGCGTTTTTAAAAATAGGAACCCCCATTTTTATTACATATTCGTGTAGTACGTAAAGAAATATGAATGTTTTAGTTGGACCACTTTTTTCGCGTTGTTATAGATGGCGCTGTAATAGTCACAAACGTGTAAGTACGTGGTATCACGTAACATTCCGCCAGTGCGGACGGTATTTTCTTCGTGATACATTACCCGTGTGGAAATGGACTGTTTACCAATTGCGCAAAAGGTCGATATCGTATTGATTTATGACTAATGTGATCAAAATGCGCAACGCACGTGTGCTATCTAAGTTGCTCGGTATCCTGGACGAAATAATCCAAGCGTCCGGACCGTTCGCCGGATAGTTACGTCATTTAAGGAAACAGGAAGTGTTCAGCCGCATGTCAAACGTCAACCACGACCTGCAACAAATGGTGATGCCCAAGTAGGTGTTTTAGCTGCTGTCGCGCCTAATCCGCACATCAGTAGCAGACAAATTGAGCGAGAATCGGGAATCTCAAAAACGTCGGTGTTCAGAATGCTACATCAACATCGATTGCATCCGTACCATATTTCTATGCACCACAGAATTCATGGCAACGACTTCGAACGTCGTCTACAGTTCTGCCACTGGGCACAAGAGGAATTAAGGGACGATACCAGATTTTTTTCACGCGTTCTGTTTAGCGACGAAGCGTCATTCACCAACAACGGTAACGTAAACCGGCATAATATGCACTATTCGGCAACGGAAAATCCACGATGGTTGCGACAAGTGGATCATCAGCGATCTTGGCGGGTTAATGTATGGTGCTGCATTATGGGAGGAAGAAAAATTGGCCCCCATTTTATCGATGGCAATCTAAATGGTGCAATGTGTGCTGATTTGCTACGTAATGTTCTACCGATGTTACTACAAGATGTTTCACTGCGTGACAGAATGGCGATGTACTTCCAACATGATGGATGTCCAGCACATAGCTCGCGTGCGGTTGAAGCGGTACGGAGTAACATATTTCATGACATGGCCCGCACGTTCACCGGATCTGACTTCCCCGGATTTCTTTCTGTGGGGAAAGTTGAAGGATATTTGCTATCTTGATCCACCGACAATGCCTGACAACATGCGTCAGCGCATTGTCAATGCATGTGCGAACATTACAGAAGGCGAACTACTCGCTGTTGAGAGGAATCTCGTTACAATAAAATGTTCAAACATACCTACGTTCTGTATTTTAATTAAAAAAAAAAACTACCTGTTACAAACTGTTCGTCTAAAATTGTGGCTATTACAGCGCCATCTACCAGAAAGCGAAAAAAGTGGTCCGACTAAAACATTCACGTTTCTTTACGTACTACGCGAATATGTAATAAAAATGGGGGTTCCTATTTTTAAAAACGCATCTGATATCGTTTGACATATGGCAGCGCCATCTAGGGCGCCAGCCTTATTGCCATCTAGTTTCCCTCTTCAAGCTAGACAAGTATCGTTCTCTGTAGTTTCTACGTTTGACGCTTATTTCGTGAGATATTTTTCCCAGTCACGATCAATGGACCACGCTGTATAGGGGAGAAACATTGTTGCCATACATCTCGAAAACTGCTTGACTTCAAAGCTATTGGTCGATTTACTTCAAACTACTACATTCAGACGAAACACTGAAGAAAATTAATGGAAAAGTATGTGCCTAACAAACTAAATATATTATCATGGTAAACTGATCGTAATCCTATCGGGAGGATAAATTACAGCGGCAATACCTTCTGGGAGATAGTACCGCCGACGTCACTAGATCGTGGTACGAGCGAATCATGAATGCAAACTGTTTCATGTATTGATTAGTTGCCGCTGTCAGATATGACATACACCCTTATTTTAGTCCGTGTTGTATTATTAAAATTCTTGTTGCTATACAAACGCTATGGCACGTCGTTAATATAGTACGAATAAAAGTCACTATATCGCGGGCCGCTCAGAAGATCTAACAAAATCCGAGATTTCCCGAACTGTGACGTGAAGCTTTAAGACTTCTTGAGTGGTGCTGAAACAGCCCTTCATGAAACAGTGAAAACTGAGCTCAAACAACAGAAGATGAATTCTACAAGTACACAATAAGATACCTACCGCAAAATGTAGCAACAGATAAGGCAACTACTCATCTTTTCACACAAGTAAAATACAAAGTTTGCGAAAATTTGCTCGAAGAAATTAATTAAAAGTGGTAATATAAAATAATTTATTTCGTATAGAAATTTAACAGTAATGTCGAAATTCTGTTTAGCGAATTTCTGTTTATTGAATACTGAAAACAAAGCACAACTCAATCTCCTCTTGAAGCGCAGGTGCCTTACATCCCTATTTCTTATTTAACTGTTGCTTAGTGTGGTCATTACGGAACGTGGCTGTTAGCTTGAAAGAGGTTATAAGAGATCTTCGTGTACAGAATCAGTGGTATGAGAGCTTATCCGTCTAGGACAAGGGAAAGAGAGCTGTATGTACAACTGACGTGGACACTTCTTAGTAAATTTGCTATCTTTACTGTTCTGCAATATGAGGTGTGGCAACAAGGAAGCATACTCTTAACTCTACAGATAAAACGTACGCAGCTGAAACATCGTCCCCTTCAATGTAGTCCATTCCTCGATCCCTGCACATCCCCATGCGAATTTTCCATTGCTGGAAGCAGTGCAGTAAGTCTTTCTTGTTATACTGTTGAAGAGGCTCGTCGCTTTTTCCTTCACTGCCTGCACGGACTCGCACCTGGTTCCTTTAGGCACAGACTTCAGTTACAATAAGGGAAACAAATCGCATGGTGCTAGGTCAGGCGAATACGGTGGATGTTCCGTCACTGGAATGTTGATTTTGGCCAAGAAAACTCTTCACAAACATCGCGTTACGGGCCGGTGCGTTATCCTGACGAGGAATCCGTGGGCGATACTTCTACAGATCTGGTCTCCTCCATCGCACACATTCACGGAGGGCCTTCAGAACAGTTAAATAATAAGCTTGATTGACAGTGTGATCTTCATCCGCCAGGGTAGCCGAGCATATGGAGCCCATTACGCGTGATGAAATCCACGATGCAATCAAAAAAGGTGCTCTGAATAAGTCACCTGGTGTCGACGGATTGCCGATAGAATTTTATCACGCTTTCTTCACATTAATGGCGTCACGGTGGACAACGATGTTTCATGAACTGCTGACGATGGAGAACGCCGTACCGCCGTCCTTCGTCACGGGAATTATTATACCCATCCACAAACCGACGCCAGGTGTGACGACTGCACATTACCGTCCCCTGACTCTGCTTAACGTAGACTGTAAACTTTTTACACGCCTACTAGCAACGCGATGCCGCAATGAACAGACAACTCCGGGCGGCTCAGTTAATATACAAACGGCCACAGGAGAACGTCGCGACTTAATTGCACTGGCAGCGGCGTGCAGACTCCGCGCCGCAGTGGTTGCCATTGATTTTGACAGCGCATTCTACAAAGTGCGGCATCCTTTTCTGTTCTCCGTGATGAACCGCATGGGTTTTCCACCAGCCTTTATCGACGTGATCCGGCGCCTGTACGGCACCGCCGAATCGCTGATTCACGTTAATGGCCGTGTGGCGGGACCAGTGGCGATCCGGCGTTCCGTACGGCAAGGCTGCCCACTTTCTACCCTACTCTATGCCACAAGCCTGGAGTCACTCATCAGGAGTCTGACAAGCCACCTTTCTGGTCTCACTCTGCGACAGCACAGTTTTCGATGTCGTGCGTATGCGGTCGACCTCCTCCTCTTGATCCGCTCACGGAGTGAAACACACACGGTACTTGATTTGATATCAACGTACGGCACTGCAGCGGGCAGTAACATGAATGTGGCTAAATCCGCGGCGATGCCCATTGGACGCGGCCTCTCACAAGACGACTTAGCACCTCTCCCGTGTGTACAAAAACTACGATACCTTGGTATCATTTTCACCTCCACCGCTGCCATCAATTTTCGGTGTGCACTCCAAACTATCCGCACAACGGTGTGACAAAATCTTCTCCGACGACTCGATTCTTTACAACGTGTCCAATACTTGAATCAACATGTGGCGTCCAGAATGGTCCACATTGCACAGGTCCTCCCGCTGCAATCAACTATTAGAGGCAGCCTCCAGGCAGCCTTCGGATACTTCCTTACGGCCGGTACGCTCCTTAAGGTCCGCTACGACACGCTCACCCTTCCCCCGCGAGCGGGTGGCCTCGGTCTTGTCAATGTGCGACTCCGCGCGGCGTCCTTGTACATGTCTACCATGCACAAGCAGTGGCACGGGGGCACCTCCCTTACGCGGAGCTTGCTGGAAATCCTTGCGCCCGCGACCATAACACCACCAGTACCAGTCGGACACGTGAAGCACCGTCTGACGCCCATTTCTGATTTCATCGTCGACTTCAGTTATGCTCATACACACTTACCGACCACGCGTTCTCCTCGACCTAAAGATTGTTACACCCCACTCCTTCGTTCCATATCCACAACAATATCGAACTGAGACATCCGTCCACGCGGTGGCCCACGGTTTGGCGTCACATCCACCAGCCTTTTCTTCCCTCCAACGTCCGGGCCACATGGTGCTAAGTCGCAAATGAAAAATTCGCCACAAATCATCGTCTTCACGCCATCGGACTAAAGGACTCTCCACTTTGTTCCATTTGCCACCTCGTGGATGACGATGTCCATCAACTGACTTGTGCTGCCAGCAGTGACATCTGGAAACTTGCCTGACAGTTCGTTGCCGCCACCAAAAATCATGCGATTGTATGGGTCAAGGGATGGACGACTACCTACATATATAATGATGGTGACAAATCACTCCTTGATTTCTGGCAGTACTTACAAACCGCCCACAGTGAAGTCGAACACCGACCGCGCTACCGCGCCTTCTTCGCCAATTACCTACATGCGATCTTTACGTCACGCCCGCTCAGTTGGATGGTGCCACACGCCGACAGCGCTCCCGCAGCCCCCCCCCCCCCCCCTGCTGACATCTGAAACCCCCCCTCGCTACTTTCTACATTGTAACCCACAGTGCAGTAGGCGCATGGACACGCGCCCCCTTTCTTTTATGCACTATACCAAAAAGCACTGGTTTTTCCCTCACTCCACTGTATATTTCTTCACACCTCTTACCTTACATCAGTATTATTATTCTTTTTTTCCTACACCTTGTTCATAATTTAAAAAAAAATTGCTCGCCTTGTATGAGTATAGTGTCTTGCGTTATTTTCGCCGGAAGGATGACATTTCTGTTGTATTTCAGTTTGTACCAATAAAGATCTTTTGTTCATTTACCCTGTTCCTGGTGAAAAAATCATAATAATAATAAAAAACGTGCTAATGCGCTGCTTCATGGACTCGGATAGGCGCGCTGGCTGTGGATCGAATCCGCCTGGCGGATTAACGACGAGGGCCGGTATGCTGGCCAGCCTCGATGTGGTTTTTAGGCGGTTTTAGTCACCCCGCTAGGTGAATACCGGGCTGTACCCCACGTTCTGTTTCAATTACGCGATTCACAGACATCTGAAAAAGTTCACACTGTTTCATGACTTAGACTAGACGCAGACAGCTGGGGTACACTGCGTCCTGGGGACGTTTGGGGTGGTGGCATGAGTGGCATCTGGTCACCCTCTGCATCTAGCACTGCTAAATTCGTCATAACACGGCCGACATCGCGTGACGTGGGACAAAGAATTGATAGTCTGACCTTCAGGGACGCAATCAATGTAGGTAACCCCTCGGATATCGAAGAAAACCGTTAGTGCTTTTAATTTGGATTTGGTCATGCGCACTTTCATCTTCTTATGGTATTGCGGGCTGTTCCGACACGTGGATCGTGGCTTAGATTACATTAGTAATGATAGAATTCCTTGACAAGATCGTTAACAATAATCCTCAATCTCGATAACCGGTTTCGGTAATCAAAGGTACCATCTTAAGATCTCGACTGACAGTTTACTGTTTATGCCTGAAAACAACACAAAGTTCTCAATATTTCAGCCTCTCTCCATCTTAAGAAATTTTTCTTTTTCAAAAAACACTTTTCCTTACATTGCTGTCTGCATTTTAGCAAAAAACGCAAAGATTTTATTGCCTCATTTCTTAAGCTACTCCCCTGAGCATCGTCTTTTATTTTGCACCAGGTCGGCATGTCAACTGGTAATGTCAGAGGGTGGCTAGATGCCGTTCCTGTCGCCACACGTTTTGCCTCTGGGGTGGAATCTGTGTTTCCTTAAATATCTGTGTCTAGTGCCATGCATAGGGAAATGTTTGTTTTCTAAATGTTTGTGAATCGTGTAACTGAGGCTTGACATAGATACCAGCCCGATATTCACCTAGTCTGATGTGGGGAGCCAAATTGCCCTATTCAATTCGACCACTTTCCGTTGTCCATAATTTTCCATCCTCAAAGGCCAGCTTCGAATTCGTTTTATGACACTAAAAATTCCGTTCAATCTTTCTTCGAAGTCCTTATCTATGTCTGACGAAGTCGAAATTTTATTTGCAAACCTCGAAGTTATTTGTTCTTTTCCGTGAAATTCAATTCCTTACCCAAATTTTCTCCTTGTGTTCCTTTGCCGTTTGTTCAACATTCAGATAAAATCACGCCAGGATTAAGCTACAAATATGACCCCTGTTTCAGTAATCCCAGAGGAATTGAGTCTTAGTACAGAGACAGACGAGACCTGTACGACAGCTATAATAACTAAAGTTTAACAACAATGTAAGACCAACTGCCAGTTTATGATTTGCTAGACTTTTACCTGTGACTCCTCCATGTGCATGTACGGCACCTACAATTCTCGTCCTCCTATCTCTACCTATCTCTTTCTCCACCCCGTATTTCTGTCCATCTCATCCTCCCCCTCTCACTATATGTCACTTCCTCCCCCAGTCTTTGTGCTCACATGTGCCAATCCGCTTGGATAGCCAATCCAATTATAGCTGGAGCACGTGGCTCTCAAGCAGGGCAGCCGCTCCTAAGGGGTCTAGGAGACTCTAAACCCTGGAGTACTGATTCCCATACAGCAAGTAGTGTATGCACCAAATTTGGTACAATCGATCCGGTGCAGATGCTATATGTACATGTTGCTTAATACATGTGTCCACAAACCTGTTGCGGAATCATAATTGATTTGAAACCAGCAATAATGAGACAAGAGTCTGAGAGCTTAATTTCTCCCTGCGAAGTGAACTGTCAAATAACTTACGGATTTGCTGGCAGGTAACATCGTCGACCACCGCCGATGTTTCGACAGGAGCACACCCTGCCATTCTCAACGCACAACTGCAAGGAGGAAGCAATGTGCAAGGGAATTTAATACCTCGGTTCACAGAGGACAAACAAGGAAGACACCACACATAGAACAAGTGACCGCAGAGTCAACCAACATCAGAAATATAAGAGGCAGATCAAACGTGCGTTGCGTAATCATCCTTCTGTGCAACGGGTGAGTGACGATAGCAACGAAGTGGCACCTACGTATACTGCCTTTTTGCCTCGCGCAGGAAGCATTTCCAACACAATTGGTCGTATTTTGCGGAGATATGCAGTGAAATGTGTTTTTCGACCGCTTAAGTTTAAGGCCCTTTTGGCGTCCGTAAAAGATGGTCTTGGTTTGCGTAAGGCTGGTGTCTGTCGTATTCCTTGCAGCTGTGGCACGTCATATATTGGTCAGACAATGAGGACTGTGGAAGACCGGTGTATTGAACATAAGCGTCACACACGCTTACAACAGCCGAGCAAATCCGCTATTGCAGAACATTGCCTTGACACAAGTCGTCCCATGCAATACAACAACACGGAGATTCTGGCTTGCACGTCATGCTATTGGGATAGTGTTATTAAGGAAGCTGTTGAAATCAAACTGTCAAGCAACCTTACAAACAGAGATGGTTGATTTTTTTAAAATGCTGATTGTAATCCGGCTCTGTCTCTCATCAAAAAACAGAGGGACAGAATTAGTGCTACCTCACCTGTTGATTAATAGTCACTATCGATACATCTACATACATACTCCGCAATCCAACAATACGGTGCGTGGCGGAGGGACCTCGTACCACAACTAGCATCTACTCTTGCTGTAACACTCCCAAATAGAACTATGGAAAAATGACTGCCTATATGCCTCTGTACGGGACCTAATCTCTCTTATCTTATCTTCCCGGTTTTTCCGCAAAATGTAAGTTGGCGGCAGTAAAATTGTATTACAATCAGCCTCAATTGCTGGTTATCTAAATTTCCTCAGTAGCGAATCGCGAAAAGAACGGCTCCTTTCCTCTAGAGACTCCCACCCGAGTTCTTGAAGCATTTCCGTAACACTCGCGTGATGATCAAACCTACCAGTAACAAATCTAGCAGCCCGCCTCTGAATTGCTTCTAAGTCCTCCCTCAATCCGGCCTGATAGGGATGCCAAACGCTCGAGCAGTACTCATGAATAGGTCGTATTAGTGTTTTATCAGCGGTCTCCTTTACGGCTCAACCACATGTTCCCAAAATTCTACCAATGAACCGAAGACGACTATCCGCCTTCCCCACAACTGCCATTACATGCTTGTCCGACTTCATATCGCTCTGAAATGTTACGCCCAAATATTTAATCGACGTGACTGTGTCATGTTGGTTGTGTGTTGACTCTGCGGTTACTTGTTCTGTGTGTGGTATCTTCCTTGTTTCTCCTTTTCCAAACGAGGTATTAAATTCTCTTGCACACAGCTTCCTCCTTGCAGTTGTGCCTTGAGAATGGCAGGGTGTGCTCATGTCGAAATGGTGGTCGACGACGTCACCCGGCAGCAAACCCGTAAGTTATTTGAACAGACAAGAGTCTGTTGTTTCTCGCTCATATTACCTTACGATGTCATTCGTCAAGCACTGTATTTTCGCTCGACTGGAATGTAATGTGTGGAAATAAAACTAAGGTGCCAACAGCCAGAAATGCTACATCATCCAAAGCCGTTACGCTTCTACTTGTTCTGTTTCCAAGCTGTGCCATGTGCGAGTTTCCTGTCGGTCGCTCTGCCGGCAGCAGCAGCAGCGGGCAGTACAGGAACGCTCCTGTGGGGTTCACAGGTCCGTGTCGTGCCTGAGCCGCCCCCCGGAGGCTTCCCCGCAGCCCCCGCTGTCAGCCGGCGAGGCCGGCGGCGGCAGCGTCGCCGTGTCCTCCGCGTCCGGGGGCGGCGCGGCGCGCGGCGACGACCACCAGCTGCAGCAGCCGCAGCTGCAGATGCAGCACCAGCAGCTGCAGCTGCAGCAGCCGCACGCCTGCCGCTCGGCGCCCAGGAAGAAGCGGCGCACGCCGCGCTTCAACTCCGTCTCCAAGATCGACCGCGCGTCGCGCATCGTCTTCCCGCTGTGCTTCCTCGCCATCAACATGTTCTACTGGTACTCCTACCTGTGGCGCAGCCGCCGCCTCTACCACGTGCGCGCCAGCGGCGACGCGGCCGCGTCGTAGCGCCGGCAAGCAGCAGGAAGCCGCTGGCCGCCGACGAACTCACAGAAGTGGGCGAGCTGTTCCAGGGACGCAAGGAAGCTCGCCGCCCGACATTATCTCACCCTTTTCCTCAGATAACTGAACAGTTTCTCAGCAGACACGTGCTGTTCAGAACTTGGCGGCTCGCAGAGTGTACTGGACAGGCAAAGCTTGGGAAGAACCTTCACGACCAACTACGTAACTGTAAACTTCAAAACGTGTAAGCTGTTCGCGTCAGACTGTAAACGAATGGTTTTCTACGCGCTTATGAACCTCAGTCACTTGCGTATAGTTTCGTTGTGGGGCATATTTGGCAATGGAAGAGCTTTGTAACTAACTATAATGGGCAGTCAAACTGAAACGACACATTGGAAAGAAAGTATTTAAAGTTTTTATTATTTCAAAAGTTGCCGCCATATTATTAGACAAGATGGTCAGTTCCCTCATGGGAAAATGCTTACGGCTGCCTACAGACTCATGATTGCACCTAGAAGTACCCCTCTTCGTCCAAAATAAATCGTCAGCCACGAACGTCTTTCTTCAGGGAGCTTTCCTCAGAGCTCCAGAAACATGTATATCACATGGGAAGAGATAGGGACTGAATAACGTACGTGGAACTGCTTCCCAGCGAAACTTTTGTAATCTACGAGGTCTGTTCAAACAATTTTCTGCGCTTACCTTTTACTCATTGTGCATGGTCTCCTACGAGACAGTTTGCTCAACAACTGATACTCCGCTCCCAACCCCTTTTCCACTTCCGGAGGTAGTCTTCGTACACCTCTTGCTGCATCGTGCGAAGCGCACCCTATGAATTTTGTTTTAACCCGTCTATCGCTCCAAATCTTCGTTCTTTCATCACAGTGTTCAACTTTTGAAATCAAACAAAAGTCCGCAGTGGTCACATGATTCTCTTAAGAAACATTTCGTTCTCATTGTCGCGATGCAAAACACTTCACAGGTTGCGAGGCGAAGGTGTTTCTAGCCTTGACTCATGAGTCGTGGGACGAATTTGGCGGCAAGACAATGCAGTCGACGTTGCTGTGTCAGGAATTCATGACATGATCCAACTGGAATGTTACATTCTTCGGCAATCTCTCGGGTAGTCAGCCTTCGATTGGCAGGTGTCATTTCGTTTACGTCCCAGACATGAGACGTCGAAGGTCGTCATGAAAGACTGTCATCTTTAACTTCCGTCCGGCAATTTTTAAACCTTGTGAACCATTCAGAACACCGAGTACGGCTTAAGCACTGATCACCGTAGGCTTCCTGCATCAGTTGGCGTACCTCTGTAAAGCTTTTCTTGAGTTTCAAGCAAAATTTAATCAAGGTTCAGCCCGCCTTTGTAGCCGAGCGGTTCTAGGCGCTTCAACCTGGAACCGCGCGACCGCTACAGTCGCAGGTTTAAATCGTGCCTCGGGCATGGATGTGTGTAATATCCTTAGGTTAGTTAGGTTTAAGTAGTTCTAAGTTCTAGGGGACTGATGACCTCAGATAATGCTCAGAACCACTTGAACCATTTAATCAAGACTAGTTGCTCCTCTGACTTGGCCTTCCCAAAATTCGTGAACTGTGTGACACAACGTTACTGAATATATCACTGGACAATAACTAGCAGGCATACAACAATGAAACTTCCGTCAGCTATACATTAAACGCACGTGCGTGCAGGGATGCCAACCGCATTTCGCTCCAATACAACACTCCCACGAAACTACGAATGTTACGGAATTTTCTGAACAGATTTCGTGACCGAAACGGCTGGCACTAGAGCTCCAGAAAAGTAATGACGACCTTTTTCCTTCAATGAAAGTGCCTGCTGGAGTGACTTTCTGGAGTCCTGCACCACAATTAATACACAGAGATACGTTGACACTTCATAAAAACTGAAGTATGCCCACGTGTTGCCTAGGTTGTTTATACTACGCTGTAGAAGTTTCGCTCTGAAGTCGTTACACATCCTCCATACAGCCCCAATCCCTCCCGATACGATTTCCAAATTTTTGTCGTCCTGAAGAAACACATTCGTGGCCGTCGGACGAAGAGCTGCACGCCTGGATAGAATCATAGTTCCGTAGGTAACCACCAACGCTTTTCCATGCCGACACTCTCCATCTTCTCTCACAATTACATAAATGTATTAACAATTACGGCGGTTACTTTTAAAGTAATAAACAGTTTACTTACCTTTTTCCATGTGTTTCGTTTTTACGTGTGTGCGTTTTATACAAAAGCACGATTGTTATTCTTCATAACTTAAAGTAATCTTTCAGTATATCTACCACATTTCATCTGAACGTCAAAGACAACATTTATCACGCACACAAGAGGATGTGTCTCAATAATGCTGTCCATAAATTTCTCAAACGGAAACGTCCACAGTCTTTATAAATTACTTTTTCTTCACTTTTCTGGGGGCTAACCAGTCAACCACTCACTAAAGAGTATGCTGTTGACTCAATCGCCTTTTAAGTCAACCTGGCAGCTATCAAGCGACAGTTTACTGCTCGTCGATCGCTGTGCCTACTTGAAGTGATGTATTTGACTGCCACTGGTACACACATCAAAACACGGCGTTAAATAGAAGCAGCTGATCTCTGCAGCTTGTTAATTTTCTGAGTCCTGAAAGTCAAAAATTTTCTATGTAAAACGCTCACTGATACAAGACAACTGTCATCACTGCTAAGACCCAGAACAACCAAAACCAGTTGTAAAAAACAATAATAATCCATATGTATGCCACTATCTACTTGACATTAATAGGCAATTAAGAAATAATTGTAGGTTCACAAAGTACCGAAGTTCTAGACCAACACATTTAACTCTTGTAACGTCATTGCAACTACAAAATCCTGTATGAGCTATATGAGACATACCACAAAGTCTCTGGTCGCAATCAGTACTGAATGTTACATGTGTGTACTTCCGATGGTTTATTTGAAACTGAAAGGTGATTTGCTTTCTGTGTCTGCTTCCTCGAAGTCTCCTTCACGATGGATGAAGGTAAATATACCCACACATTTTCAGGCACACATGTCTGATTGTGGTACCCAACTGAGATGTAACTGTACGGTGGTGATGTGTATTCATTTCATTGATATAAAGTCACTTACAGAGCGGCATTCACCTTCCGTACCATTTAGGCGAATATAATTACTGTATTTAAGTAATGATGCTGTCAGTATTATTACGATTACTGTCGTCGACAGAATCTCTTAGCTAAGAAATATGGTGGTTTTTTTCGGCATCGTAAAGAGTGTCACTGAACTTCCATTTTCGTCTGCTCGATTCTCATCTAATTTACTCACATGTCTGGGGCTAAATAAACTGTGAGAAAACTGGGCGAACAGAAGCACAAGTGGTGAAAAGACTTACTGGGCAGCCGAAGCAATTTTGGGAGTCTTCCATTGTGATCCGGTGTAAGAAATGCGACACCCATATTAATTGCGCGTTTTCCTGTAGCCGAGCCACAAATCAAATTCAGAGAAAAGCAAAAGCAGTGTTTTATTCTGCTGCACATTCTTTTTCGCCGTTCTTAATAATGTTGTGTGAGGTGTTCCTAATGGTGCTTACGGTACTAAATGCAATTCCTACTCTCTTTCCGTGTGATGTTACTCTTACGGACACTGTTAAATGTTATTATGGTTGTGGCGTTAATGCTTAAACATTTCGTGAGAAGAATTATATGAATGGATTTTAATTTGTGCGTAATTTTAATAATTGTTCTCTTGGTGTCCCCATGCTTGTCTAAAATGTTTGTGTCTCATGCATTTCCTTTGAATTTCCCTCAAAGTAGCAACCGACTACTCCAGTGTACATGAAAAACGTTTAGACGTAATAAGAGTACTAAAACAGACGTGTATGACACGACAAACGCATGTAAATAGAGATTAATGGTGAGCGTTGCATAGTCAATGCCAGTACAGGAATTGGTCATATCTGTGAGAAATGCAAGGACATTGACGTCCTGTGTCACTGTATCGGTTGAAGAGATGTACGAACGATGTGTAGTTTAGCGCATTAACATAGCATGTATTTTTCCCCGCTGAAATTGATGTTCCGACAAAGCCCTTTTCAGGAAATGGAACTGTTGTTTGGAACAATAACAAAACATTAATGGCTGTAATCAGAATATTTGTCAAATAGAGTTTATTTTTGTTTGTCAATAGAGAGCATTTAGTGGGACCAAGCTGTATTATCGATGTTGCTATAGAAAATAAAATATTTATCTGGTTATCTAATTTGCGTGTTCCTCATTGTGTGTGTATTCATCTGCCGCCATAGAAGGCAGTTGTCATTTTGAAGAGCACATCTCGTCTTGAAAGGAGAGCAGATTGTGCACCATATCTGGGACGAGCGTTGCAGTCTATGGAGTAGCAACGACTTCTTCATGTATCTACATTAAACTCATCACATTTACTGCGTGTGTTCATTTAATATATGGTTTTCCAAATACAGTTGCGACACTCCTCTACATTTTTGTGATACACTCCGGCACTAACGTGCTAAGTGGGTTAGTAAGCTACATTGTTTGATATTAATATGCAAAGAAAGAGAATGGTATCGCCTATATTGATTAGAAATGTCGTTTTTACCACAGGTGTGTTTAGTGTGACAAATTGTAACAATACCAAGAAGATTACTACAAATTTGTCATTCATAAGGTTCCTCAGGGCCCTGACACATATGAAACATCACATTGCAGGACTGTTGGGCTACGATACACTTGTAACCTACAAACAAATCTGAAAAATAGTAGTTTCTTTTTGGGAACAAACTGCAGACAAATAAAGATCTCTGCTGTAAACAATGGTAAGAAACAAGTTTTTTCTTTAAATATACAAACATCGCAAATAAAATCTTTCAGTTACATCTAATGTGATTTTTTTATTCGGAGCAGCCACTGTGTCCACATCTATCTACAGTAACTACATATTTTTAAAATGTTAAATTCTACCAAAAACGTTATCCTTAAAAATTTGTCATTGGTACCTGTTTACTTGCAACGTACGTGCTCTTAACATGGGCTAGCATCGACATACCGCTGTTTAACTTGCTGGGTTGGTTAACGGAACATTGTTCCAAAGCTTCTCGTGAGTACAAGTTAAAGGTACCGATTGTTTCGGTTTTTGGCACTAAGATTTCTAGTACCAATGTTTGCAATAATAAGGTCCGACAACGTCAAAATATTATCCATAATTTAACACAATATAAAATTTAAATTTACACTCCTGGAAATGGAAAAAAGAACACTTTGTCACCGGTGTGTCAGACCCACCATACTTGCTCCGGACACTGCGAGAGGGCTGTACAAGCAATGATCACACGCACGGCACAGCGGACACACCAGGAACCGCGGTGTTGGCCGTCGAATGGCGCTAGCTGCGCGGCATTTGTGCACCGCCGCCGTCAGTGTCAGCCAGTTTGCCGTGGCATACGGAGCTCCATCGCAGTCTTTAACACTGGTAGCATGCTGCGACAGCGTGGACGTGAACCGTATGTGCAGTTGACTGACTTTAAGCGAGGGCGTATAGTGGGCATGCGGGAGGCAGGGTGGACGTACTGCCGAATTGCTCAACACGTTTGGCGTGAGGTCTCCACAGTACATCGATGTTGTCGCCAGTGGTCTGCGGAAGGTGCACGTGCCCGTCGACCTGGGATCAGACCGCAGCGGCGCACGGATGCACACCAAGACCGTAGGATCCTACGCAGTGCCGTAGGGGACCGCACCGCCACTTCCCAGCTAATTAGGGACACTGTTGCTCCTGGGGTATCGGCGAGGAAAATTCTCAACCGTCTCCATGAAGCTGGGCTACGGTCCCGCACACCGTTAGGCCGTCTACCGCTCATGCCCCAACATCGTGCAGCCCGCCTCCAGTGGTGTCGCGACAGGCGTGAATGGAGGGACGAATGGAGACGTGTCGTCTTCAGCAATGAGAGTCGCTTCTGCCTTGGTGCCAATGATGGTCGTATGCGTGTTTGGCGCCTTGCAGGTGAGCCCCACAATCAGGACTGCATACGAGCGAGGCACACATGGCCAACACCCGGCATCATGGTGTGGGGAGCGATCTCCTACACTGGCCGTACACCTCTGGTAATCGTCGAGGGGACACTGAATAGTGCACGGTACATCCAAACCGTCATCGAACCCATCGTTCTACCATTCCTAGACCGGCAAGGGAACTTGCTGTTCCAACAGGACAATGCACGTCCGCATGTATCCCGTGCCACCCAACGTGCTCTAGAAGGTGTAAGTCAACTACCTTGGCCAGCAAGATCTCCGGATCTGTCCCCCATTGAGCATGTTTGGGACTGGATGATGCGTCGTCTCACACGGTCTGCACGTCCAGCACGAACGCTGGTCCAACTGAGGCGCTAGGTGGAAATGGCATGGCAAGCCGTTCCACAGGACTACATCTCCATGGGAGAATAGCTGCCTGCATTGCTGCGAAAGGTGGATACACACTGTACTAGTGCCGATATTGTGCATGCTCTGTTGCCTGTGTCTATGTGTCTGTGGTTCTGTCAGTGTGATCATGTGATGTATCTGACCCCAGGAATGTGTCAATAAAGTTTCCCCTTCCTGGGACAATGAATTCACGGTGTTCTTATTTCAATTTCCAGGAGTGTATATTCATTTACTCATATTATATTCATTTATTCATATTATATTCATTTAATCATATTATATTCATATTCATAGCAGCACTCTAATTTCATACTCTGGTTTATGCAAATTTGTCAGAATGTAGGCAGCGATAAGTGCCAAGAATGTGACTGCCAGTAGTAATAACGCCTGGGATGTGCATACCGTGCAAAATTTTCAGGCATGAATTGTACGAATCTGATGATGTTATGGGTAACTACGACTCACAATTTTCAGGCATGAATTGTACGAATCTGATGATGTTATGGGTAACTACGACTCACACTCACGGATTTTGATGAGTGGGCTCAAAGGGCTCTGAGCACTACGAGACTTAACTTCTGAGGTCATCCGTCACCCAGAACTTAGAACTAATTAAACCTAACTAACCTGAGGACATCGCACACACCCATGCCCGAGGCAGGATTCGAACCTGCGACAGTAGCGGTCTCTCGGCTCCAGACTGTAGCGTCTAGAACCGCACGGCCACTCCGGCCCACATTTCGATGAGTCTTGGGTATGTTGTAGAAGGTCCTCTTCAGATTAGCAGGGCAGCTGCTTTTCTTGCGACGAAAGCTAATTTCCGAGAAAATCGATGTTGATGTTTACTGATGTTATTTTGATTCATGTGTCGGCAAACTGAGCTTTGCACAATAGCTAAATTCAACACCTATCACGCTGGCGGTACGGGTTCAAACAATGCCTGCGTACTTTGTTTTTCAGTTTCGTCGTACAGATTATCATGTAAAATTATTCAGAAATAGTAACTTCATTACAACAGGCTTCCTTCAAATGTGTATTCAGTTTGTTACAGAATTATCTTAATCGCTGTCGCTTGCACCACTTGCAGTGCTAGAATTTCTTGAAAAAGCAACCGAAACACATTCGTAGAGTACAACGCACGTTTTCTGAAAGCTTATGTTACACGCATAGGGATTTTTCAGAAGTGATATCGAAAAACAGAATTCGATTGAATTCGAAAAGGTTGTTGTTCTTCGATCAAGATGCATGCGAAACACTCGTACTTCATAATTCCTGTGAAAGCAGGTTCTCAAAATTGATGCAAAATTAAAGAATATATTTTTATGAAATATTCCGCGAACCAATTTCTATATTAACCTTCAGCAAGTGGGTAGCATTTTGAATTTAATACGTGAAAATGTTAACCTGCCTCTAAATGTAAATATCATATTGTTGGCAAAAAAATGTACATATGGATGGGATAATTTATATGGCGCAGGTACAAACTTTCCTTTCGTCTATAATGTTTGATCGTTAAGTGTCTAATCGGTCTGTCCTCCCCATGAATCGATAGTGCAAAGAAATTTTTCTTGTCCCACGTATGAAAGAATGACAAATTTTAAAAACTCATCGTACAGTACTTTCGTGAACTTCCCTTATTTCGTGCCGGTCACAAGTACATTTTGTGTTTTATGAGTCAAAATGTCAACTCCTTTTCCTGCAATCTGACAAAATTTCCATGATGGTCCTTGCATACATAAGAACACATAAGGGAATATTTTCCTTACGCACAATCGATTTTCTCGCAAACTAGGGGCCATCGAACAAAAAGCCATTAGCCAGATAATCAGGACAGGTCCCTCTACAATATACCTAAAACTCATCAGAATCAGTGATTAAAACGTCTGGTGATCTCCTTCTCAGATATACACTCCTGGAAATTGAAATAAGAACACCGTGAATTGATTGTCCCAGGAAGGGGAAACTTTATTGACACATTCCTGGGGTCAGATACATCACATGATCACACTGACAGAACCACAGGCACATGGACACAGGCAACAGAGCATGCACAATGTCGGCACTAGTACAGTGTATATCCACCTTTCGCAGCAATGCAGGCTGCTATTCCCCCATGGAGACGATCGTAGAGATGCTGGATGTAGTCCAGTGGAACGGCTTGCCATGCCACTTCCACCTGGCGCCTCAGTTGGACCAGCGTTCGTGCTGGACGTGCGGCCGCGTGAGACGACGCTTCATCCAGTCCCAAACATGCTCAATAGGGGACAGATCCGGAGATCTTGCTGGCCAGGGTAGTTGACTTACACCTTCTAGAGCACGTTGGGTGGCACGGGATACATGCGGACGTGCATTGTCCTCTTGGAACAGCAAGTTCCCTTGCCGGTCTAGGAATGGTAGAACGATGGGTTCGATGACGGTTTGGATGTACCGTGCACTATTCAGTGTCCCCTCGATCACCAGAGGTGTACGGCCAGTGTAGGAGATCGCTCCCCACACCATGATGCCGGGTGTTGGCCCTGTGTGCCTCGGTCGTATGCAGTCCTGATTGTGGTGCTCACCTGCACGACGCCAAACACGCATACGACCATCATTGGCACCAAGGCAGAAGCGACTCTCATCTCTGAAGACGACACGTCTCCATTCGTCCCTCCATTCACGCCTGCCGCGACACCACTGGAGGCGGGCTGCACGATGTTGGGGCGTGAGCGGAAGACGGCCTAACGGTATGCGGGACCGTAGCCCAGCTTCATGGAGACGGTTGCGAATGGTCCTCGCCGATACCCCAGGAGCAACAGTGTCCCTAATTAGCTGGGAAGTGGCGGTGCGGTCCCCTACGGCACTGCGTAGGATCCTATGGTCTTGGCGTACATCCGTCCGTCGCTGCGGTCCGGTCCCAGGTCGACGGGCACGTGCACCTTCCGACCACTGGAGACAACATCGATGCACTGTGGAGACCTCACGCCCCACGTGTTGAGCAATTCGGCGGTACGTCCACCCGGCCTCCTGCATGCCCACTATACGCCCTCGCTCAAAGTCCTTCAAGTGCACATACGGTTCACGTCCGCGCTGTCGCGGCATGCTACCAGTGTTAAAGACTGCGATGGGGCTCCGTATACCACGGCAAACTGGCTGACACTGACGGCGGCGGTGCACAAATGCTGCGCAGCTAGCGCTATTCGACGGCCAACACCGCGGTTCCTGGTGTGTCCGCTGTGCAGTGCGTGTGATCATTGCTTGTACAGCCCTCTCGCAGTGTCTGGAGCAAGTATGGTGGGTCTGACACACCAGTGTCAATGTGTTCTTTTTTCCATTTCCAGGAGTGTAATATGAATAAAGCAAATCACTTACCATGTTTTACATGCAATAACTCCGTTTCTACAAATGTGTCTCTTGCCAACTCTCAGAACAGTGTGTATCGCGTTTGTATGTGTCACACTATGGCTCTACTACACCATTTTCATTCTTATGATAACGTTACTCAGTTGAAATTCAGTTGATGCTGTGACATAAACGGAAGTGGATGTTGTCGAAGACTCGAGAGTAAACGTGACAAAAGCACCTAGAATATTTCCAGCAAGTTTTGGAATAAGTAGAAAAAAAGTCCGACAGTTGACTTGTTATTTGAAGACCAGTTCACGCGAATAAAAAAAATCATTCACAGCAGTGGGTCAGTGTTGACGTCATGGACTAGGAAACATGAACTATATTACATGTTGCAGATGGATGGTCACTGGTTCCAGAAATTTAAAATGGATTTTTCTGATTTATTTGAAAAGGTAAAACAAGAACTGGTGAGTAGTACGCAAAGCGATTTAAATGTACGTGAGGTGATGTACATTGAAAAAAAAAACAGTGAAAGAAAGGATCTTATCAACAAAAAGATATGTGCCAATGAAACAATTGATGAATCTGGAGTATTAAGTATTATCATAAGATTGGATGCACTTTATGCGGTATGGAAAAGCATGTATAGTCTTTTATTTGAGAAAATGCAAACTTGTAGATCACACATAGTGCAATCGCAGTTCTGAAACAAGACCACACGTCGTTAACTTAGTGCAGATCGTGTAAAATATTACTTAATGAGTGATAATTAAGTTAATATCATAGAAAGTAAAGAAACTGTTCAAACGATAAAGCGATCTCTACAAATGGTTGCAGGATATTATAAATTAAAATCATCTGTTTCTAGACGAAAATTAGTTATTTCAAAGGCAACTATCCAGTTACATCAAAATATGTGACAAGTGACTGGTAGACTAAAAATTTTACTAGTTTTAATAAATTATGTTCACTGACTTGGTGTGGTGAAGAAAGAAAGCATCGCCTCTCCAAATTCTCATAATTGAATAAATGGGTGGGAGTATTTAGATAAAGTTTTAAGAAACGAGAGCGGAAACCAACAGTATTAAAAACAGTTGTGTCTGACATGAGGTATCGAAGCAGCAAATTTTCGCTTAGCAGAATACTCTAAAGATGGTTTGCAGTCGTATCTTGAGAGGGCACAGTCGACGTTCAATTTATTGGTGATCATAGAAGGCTGCACATGCCAGTGACAAGACTATACGGAAAGAGATTGTATATATTGGTGTTAAAGTTAGGGAACGTAACGTCCAGGTCATTAGGCTTAATAAACTATTTCGCCTCACTTGACTTCATTGCAGGTGTATAACGGCAAGGAACTACCCCACTTCTAACAAAACTGAATAGAAATGATTTGAAAATACGAAGATGCGTTTATTCTAACACCTTTCAAATTCAATCGTCACTAAATCTCTGCATCTGTGTAAAATCGATGTTGAAATGTTAGTGAACCAGAATAGCGTAAAGGCACAGCTCTATGCCGAAAATTATAGCAGTAAATTCACTAGTTTTATAAATGAGGTATTACTTGGCAGTGGTGATGGGAACATCCGAACAAAAGCAGTCGGGGCAGTCGGTTGTTGAAGAACAATCGACTGATTCAGTTGTAGCGTTACGTGTCGGTTGGACTACTCATTCGCTCTTTTAAGTGTAAGTGTGTATGCAACCGTATGAAAACAGTCGTCGATTTCTCCAGTTTTAGATTTATGATCGGCCTACATCTACATCTACATCTATACTCTGCGAACCACCGTGAGGTGCATGGCAGAGGGTACGTCCCATTGTACCAGTTATTATCCGTAGGATTATTATTGATTCATAACCTTCGAGTAAAACTAGTCTGTGGGTGCAACCGAATGAAAGCAGTCTGAAGTGATGCGACGCATTGAGTTCTGAACGGAAACATTCGATCGTTTTGCCATAGTTAAGTCATTATCGTTAAATGCACTCTGGAATCGACTATCATTGTTGTTACTGTTCCGACATTTCATTTTCATTGAAAGGCAATAAGATTCTTGTATCAGTTGGACGTCTAACATACACAACCACTCAAACCCGGAGAGTGACTGAGAAGCATTCACATAGGTAATGTCATTCGATTGTTTCACTCGACTCAAACAACAGACAGAACGAAAAAGCAATCGACTGACCAATCTGTTATCCCGTCACTACTTAGCAAAAACGCTATAAATCTGTATAAAAGAGCATGTTCTAATCCACGCAGTACTTACAGAGTCGTATATCCGAAAACATAAGTTGCTTTGTTGTCTTTTGTTCTTGCCAAGGGCAACATGCGGACAAACTAAATGATTTTCGGTGTATCCGCTCTGCGATAGGCCAGTATGAAGAGCTACACGGAACACATTATCCATATCTTTACCCTGAGAAATTGTTTCTTGCATAGAATGGCCTTTTTTGAACAGCCGAGTGTAACAGTCGCGACACTTCGCCTAGTTTTTGTTACCGCCAGCGCCCAAAGCGGCCAGCAAGCGACACTTCTGAATACGATATAGGATGAGTGCGAACACTAACAATTTTACCAATTTGTAACATAATTCTTAAAATAGGGAGTGTATGTAGTGCCATAAAAATCGACAATGAGTAAAAAATTACACCACATTACTGATTCTTCAGTGTCCTAACGACTCTGGGAGATATGAAACCGTGCATTACAGGACAGTTTATTTACAGTTCTCTTGTAAGGTACAGACATTTGCTGAGTAATATTGTTTTCCTCTAATAACAAAAAATTGTTAGTAAACACCAGAAGATCGGATCTTTTACAGAAAGACGCCATACGTGATCCAAAAGAGCTGATTTTTATTCGCTACACTTTGTGCCAAATCAGTGAATGTGCAACTTAGGAAACCTAGGTGGAACGCAATACCTATGTCTTTTAGCGTATCAAATAAGCCACCGCAACTGAAGATTAAGGAAACGTCATACAAATGTAGTAAATTGTTAAAAACAGTAAAACTGTTTCCAAACACAGAAGAAACCAATTCAAAATTGGGGCTAGATCTGAGTCACATACCGCAAGAGTCTACAATACATTCACTTTTAAAGCTGAAGTAATTACATTTACAAAAATATACGTGTGTTAGACAGTCGAGTGCAGTGTAGGAAAGAGCGAATCATTGGTTTCCATAAAAAATTTTTGAGTAACAACAGCGTCTATGATAACAATAACAGACGACAATAGAAATATACGCTTCTCAGCCATGAAACGTGTTTATATTCTCTTGCTTTCGACGGAATTTGCTGCAGATATAGACATATTCGAAAGTATTTCTTCGTGAATGAGTTGCAACTTATGCAATGGGATCACTGTGATTCGGCTGTTTTTGCAAATATTTTACTATAATTCACGTCTCTTGGTGACTTACTAACGGATGGAACGCAAAAATGTAACAACTAATCGGTTAAGTGGAAAGAAATTAAAATTAAACTTTATCGTTACTACGTATGTGACTATATGCTTTCCCAACGCTTAGAGCGCTGGCGTCGCTCCAGCTGTCAAACGGTAAGAACTTACGCACCAGAGAGTTTTGTGACTCTATTTCCTGTACTGTGAGTATTTAGATTCGTTGACACTTGAAACATGGACTGCACACAAATCCAGAGTTTTACAGATAAATGAGCTTGGTGGCTGGTAGAAGAGACATATCCCCCTGTTTTAAAATAATTTTTTTCAACTTAACCGAACACGCAGCGGTACGACCCTTGCAATATGTAAAATTATTAACATAAATGTGATCCAAGATGTTCTATACTCAGTCTCTTACACATAAATTGTCCTCTATATCACTGTATAAAATTCAATTTTAAAATGCACCGTGACGAAACAAATATGGAACTAACGATAGTTCATCCAGAGAATGACCATGAATACGTAAAAGTTTTGTTGAAATGATGTTTCAGATAAAGCAAAATAGGGCGAAATGGCAGAAAACTGTCTTAATGACGAAGAAACCTGTTTCACTACTATCGCAATAAACAATTTTCAACATATAGGCAAACAGAAGCGTACTCGTACAAATTCAACTATGTGACAAATATTCGCTTTAAGGACCGGAAAAGTAAGAAGCAAATCTGCACCTCGGCTAACTGAAGAAGTAAACTAGTTCATGAATGTCATAGACGCGGCACACCGCGCATACTATCTATGACCCACACCTGAAACTCATGTCACTAACGCACAGAAGCGGAATAGAGTGAGTCAGGCTATGAGAAATGCAAAACTCGGGCATGTTTATACACAAACCGATAACAGAAATATACCAGCTCCTACTTAGAAGCTTATGTGGTCTCGATATAGGCACAGTATGAGCTGCAGCTGATCCCATTGTCCCAGCCCATGACCTGAACCGGTACTTCGCACTACCTAAAACCACAATCAAACCACAAAAGGAACATAGACTCATTGATTACATCATGCGGGCAAATGACTCCAGCAACGAAAAATTCCATCTAAGGTATGTTACTTGAAGTACCTTCAAAAAATGCAATCCAGCGTAATCATATCTGCATCTATTGGACACTATGGCATCACTGTCTAAATGATTGTTATTAAAGTACTACTGGCCGCATTAAAAGGTATCTTTAACCTAACCATAACCATAAGTGCTTTTCCAGCGGCATGTAAACAGGGACTGGCCAACACATTACATATGGAGGACGTTGTCACAGCACAGTCTAATTACCGATCTATTTGAATTCTTCCTGTAATATCCAAGGCCTTAAAATATATACTGCACGACCGGCTAACAAAGTGCTTAGCTACAAAGAACCTACTAGACGAATACCAGCCAGGCTTCCGTAAACATCGCAGCACAACATCCGCTTTAATGAAGGTAACGGATGAAGAGGAGAGTATCATTTTCCCTTGCCTCTAACAGCGTCAGAGTTGAGTTGACTGCATCTAGGGTCATAGTTACCCATACCATCATCAGATTCGTACAAATCACCACTGAAAATTTTTCACGGTATGCCCACCCCAGGCGTTATTACTATTGGCAGTCACGTTCTTGGCACTTACCGCTGCCTACATTCTGACAAATTTGCCATAAACTAGAGTATCAAATTAGGCTGGTGCTGCCACTTATCGGCTTATCAAGGAACTATCAAATAACATGAATGAAGCACATCACTTACTATGTGTTACAAGAAATAACTCCGTTTCTAATGGCGTGTCTCTTGCCAACTGTCACAACAGTTAGCATCGCGTTTGTATGTTTCATATTATGCCTCTACTACACCATTTAAAGTCTTCTGATAATGTTAGTCGGTTGAATTTCAGTTGCTGCTGTGACATAGACGGTAGTGGATGTTGTCGAAGGCTCGAGAGTCGACGTGACAAACGCACCCATTTCATGCAACTTTTGCAATAATTTAAAAAAAAACGTACGACACTTGACGAGTTATTGTAAGACCAGTTCACGCTAATAACAAAAATCATTCACAACAATGGGTCTGTGTTGACGTCATGCAATAGGAAAAATGAACTATATTTCACGTTGCAGATGGATGGTCACTGGTTCCAGAAATTTAAAATCGATTTTTCTGATTATCTGCAAAAGGTAAAACAAAAACTGCTGAATAATACGCAACGCGATTTAAATATGCGTGAGGTGATGTACAATGGAAAAAACAGTGAAGGAAAGGATTTTATCAACAAAAAGATATCTGCCAATAAAAAATTGATGAATCTTGAGTATTAACTATTATATCACCAGATTGGGGGCGCTTTTTGCGGTATGGTGATGCATGAGCAGTCTTTTATTTGAAAAAATGCAAACATGTAGATCACACATAGTGCCATCACATTTCTAAAACAAGACGAGACGTGGTTACCTTAGTGCAAATCGTGTTAAATATCATCTTATGAGTGATGATTAAGTCAATATCGTAGAAAATAAAGAAACTGTCTTAGCGGTGGCATGTTTTCTACAAACATTCGCCAGTCTCAAACTCTTCCATCGGATTGCCGCTTGCCACAGGCTATAGTACAGCGTGATTTGCCACTCCAGGTCGCTCGTTTCCTGTTATCTACTATCCACGTGATGTCGTTGTTTACACCACAGCAAGCGCCGGTTATCACTGACTACGGAAATGTGTGGTTTACGAGGATCACTTCGACGATTGTACTCACTTTTTACTGTCTAATTACGGCCATTGTGCTATCTATACTGTTGGTAGCACTTTGGAACTCACGACTGATTTTTTTCGCTGGTTTCATGCGATCTTTAACAGACAAAATATGCAGCGCTCGGCGGTTTCTCTATGCCAGTAACTGATCTCTCTGTTATCTTAGTTTGTCTGTGGTTCTGTCGTTCTGGTCAGCTTTTGAAAGGTTGACATGTCCCTGATGGATTTGTTACTCAAGTGCCATCCAATAACTACTTAACGTACGAACTCACTGAGTTGTCCTAACGACCCATTCTGTTGATAAATTTCGTAGTGAAAACTTTTCTTAGCGCAGTTCGCTACTTGTTCGGTCAAATGACAATTATCAAGTTAGCTGTCGTAAACGGCAGGAAAGTTATACCATTTCCTGCCTTCTATGCCAGATACCTTGACAATGGTCATTTTACCGAAAATAGTAGCGAATTCTGCAACATAAATGACGGCTTAGGGTTTCGCCACCTGCTAATACACGTAAGCCATTGTGTTCTTCCTGCTTATCTAAAAGCTATAAAATACCCCACCTCGTACCCTCATTTTATTTATGGCCGGTCCGTCTGTCGTGCATCCAGTGGTCAAATTTGGATTACGAAAGGGTGTCCGTTTACTTCTGATCAGATATTCAAGATCTAGCTACAGCATAGTTACAATGCTGATCATTAAAATTGCTACACCAAGACTAGATACAGATGACAAATGGGTATTCATTGGATAAATATATTATACTAGAACTGACATGTGATTTAATATTCACGCAGTTTGGGTGCATAAATCCTGAGAAATCAGTGCCCACAACAACCACCTCTGGCCGTAACAACGGCCTTGATGGGCCTGGCCATTGAGTAAAACAGAGGTTGGATGGCGTTTACAGGTACAGGTAAACCATGCAGCTTCAACACTATATCACAGTTCATCAAGAGTAGTGACTGGCGTATTGTGACGAGCCATTTGCTCGGTCCCCACTGACCAGATCAAAGTTTGGAATTGGTGAGAGATCTGGAGGATGTGCTGGCCAGAACATCAATCGAAGATTTTCTGTATCCAGGAAGGCCCGTACAGGACCTGCAACATGCAGTCGTGCATTATCCTGGTGAAATGTAGGGTTTCGTAGGTATCGACTGCAGGGTAGAGCCACGGATCGTAACACATATGAAATGTAATGTCCACTGTTCAAAGTGCGGTCAATGCGAACAAGAGGTGGCCGAGACGTGTAACCAATGGCATCCCATACGATCGCCCCGGATGATACGCCAGTATAGCGATGACGAATACACGCTTCCAATGTGCGTTCATCGAGATGTCGTCAAACACCGATGCGACCGTCACGATGCTATAAACAGTGTAAGTAGGCTGTTTAGGTTTTCTTATTAGTAACGCCACGAAGCGCTCTGTATGAAAATCACTGGCTTTGCTGTGTGCAGTCTGTGGCTAGTTTGCATTGTTGTCGGCCATTGTAGTGTTGGGCAGCTGGATGTGAACAGCGCATAGTGTTGGCAGTTGGAAGTGAGCCGCCAGCAGTGGTGGATGTGGGGAGAGATATGGCGGAGTTTTGAAATTTGTAAGAATGGATGTCATGAACTGATATATATATTATGACTATTAAGGGAAATTCATTGTTTGTTCTCTATTAAAATCTTTCATTCGCTAACTATGCCTATCAGTAGTTAGTGCCTTCCGTAGTTTGAATCTTTTATTTAGCTGGCAGTAGTGGCCCTCGCTGTATTGCAATAGTTCGAGTAATGAAGATTTTTGGTGAGGTAAGTGATTTGTGAAAGGTATAGGTTAATGTTAGTCAGGGCCATTCTTTTGTAGGGATTTTTGAAAGTCAGATTGCGTTGCGCTAAAAATTATTGTGTGTCAGTGTTGTATAATTTTTCTAAGGGGACGTTTCAACAGAACATGGATTCATCCTTAAAAATGACGTGTAACCAATGGCACCCCATATTATCACGCCGGGTGATATGCGAGTATGGCGATAACAAATACACGCTTCCAATGTGCATTCACTGCCATGTCGCCAAACACGGATGTGACCATCATCATGCTGTAGACAGAACCTGGGTTCATCCGAAGAAATGATGTTTTGCCATTCATGCACCCAGGTTCGTCGTTGAGTACAGCATGGCAGGCGCTCCTGTCTGTGATGCAGTGTCAAGGTTAACCACAGCCATGGTCTCTTAGCTGATAGTCCATGCTGCTGCAAATGTCGTCGAACTATTCGTGCAGAAGGTTGTTGTCTTGCAAACGTCCCCATCTGATGACTCAGGGATCGAGACGTGGCTGCACGATTCGTTACAGCCATGCCGATAAGATGCCTATCATCTCGACTGCTAGTGATACAAAGCCGTTGGGATCCAGCACGGGGTTCCGTATTACCTCCTGAAATCACCGATTCCATATTCTGCTATCAGTCATTGGATTTCGACCAACGCGAGCAGCAATGTCGCGCTACGATAATCCGCAATGGGGATAGGCTACAATATGACCTTCATGAAAGTCGGAAACTTGATGGTACGCATTTCTCCTTATTACACGAGGCATCGCAACAACGATTTACCAGGCAGCACTGGTCAACTGCTGTTTGTGTATGAGAAATCGGTTGGAAGCCTTCCTGATGTCAGCACTTTGTACGTGTCACCACCGGTGCCAACCGTGTGTGAATGCTCTAGACGCTTAAAGTGTCGCATCTGGAATGAGCTACAATATACAGAAATTTGGCAGAGACAATACGCGAAAACAGGAAGTACGATTACGACGTAGGCCTTCTTGTCTGCTAAAACAAATAAGTTATACCATTCATTGATTGGGTACTGCAGAACTGCATTCCATGTAAGAGACAAAATGCTTATTAGAATATGGAATCTCTACAAATGATCCATTAGACAGGGAATTTAGCATACTGAAAAAGAAAGGATTAAATTCTGCAAATTTGAACTGACAACTTGGAAAGGTCTGTAATTCATTAAAATCAGCTGAGAATATTTCAAGGACCGCTTCTCCCACGTATCTATCAGTTCCCAACATAGCTGTCCCTTACAATACATTTAGGTCGTCAACTACATGCACAGAGACTTTTTTTTTCTACGATCCACCAATGGAAGGTGGGGAAGGAAGGCTGGATATGACATACCTCTTGTTACGCGCTTTACAGTGAATTACAAAGTATGTATGTCGGCGTAAAAAGTTGTGACTGAGAGCAAATGTCGTCATCGGAAATTTTCACTGCGACGGTGAGTCATACAGTTTTGGTTTCCGCCCACTCAGGGAGAAGCAACAATATGACAATTTTAGGCGCTACTGTATATCGAGGCTAACCGCGAAGGCCCCCAATTTGTCACACAGACTGTCAAGTTGTGCCTCGATTGTTATCAACGGAAAACAATTTTGCCCTCAATTGCGTTCCGTTGATTCCCACAGACGTTTGCACTGTCGGCTACATCTCCCGACAAAATACAGAGTCACAGTTGTTCTGGGCGACGCGACCCAATTACGGCGGTGCTTTGTCATCCGCACGGAGTCTGTAACAGCTTCCTATCCCCCACGGAAACTCTCCACTCCCGTGTTTCCAGAGAGCAAGCGGCAAACATTGTGGCTGTCGGACTGGACGGCAGAGAATCTGCGGACAGCTGCCGATCGCCCGCTGGCGCGCCAGCGAATTTGCGCGGCGCCGCACGCCAGCCAGCTGAGCCGATAGCTGGCGCGTGACGAAGCCCCGCCCCACAAACAATTGACATACGATCGATCCGGCTTCTTGCTTCGTCCGCTGTTCCTGCTTGCTTAGTTGGCGTCGCGCGGGGGTGGTGGGTCGGGGGCTGGGGTGGCAGCTCGGAGGGGGTGAGATTTGGGAGCCGGGGGTGGCGTGGCCTTGACTGCGAAGCGGAAGGCTTGCGGCGGTGGCGGGGGTGTGGGGGCCCCCGAGTAATACGAGAGGCGCGCAACCCGTCCGGACCCGACTGCCGAAGGCATCAGCCCCTTTAAAAGGTCCGGCGGCGCCCGATTTTCGAAGCGCTTCGCTTACGCGCGTTATCCCCGCGGGGGAAATTGGTCACGCTCACTACACGTGTAGCGCAGCTCAATCAATTAGCCGGCCACGCGGACAAACGTGCGCATCGGTGCGTTCTGAACGCGCGGCCGCGCCCATCCCTACACGTGCGAGCGCGCAAAATTCGACATGTTTTCGGGTGGGACGTTTACGCGCGGCAGTAATAATCTTTCCATTCACGCTTGTCCGGTGCGAATGCGAAATTCATTTGTCGTCCGGCCTTCACTTGTCTGCGAGTTCAGACTGGCGTGAAATAGTAGAAAATAAAAATGGCAGCCGCCATGACTGACGAGTGAGTGCCGAAAAGCTTCGGGATACGGGCCGTGTCAACATGGGACAGGAGAAAACTCTCGCCAACTGGTTTCGAAAAAATTGTCAGCTCGGTCTGCGAGTTCGCTCGCACGTTCGTACCAGCCCTGCAGTGTTTGTTTTCACTAATTTGGGGAATAGTTCGAGTTACCTAACATGGCAACTCTGAGCACGTACTGCATTCTGCCGAGGTTCTTCTGTCGTCTGAATGATAACTACACTCCTGGAAATTGAAATAAGAACACCGTGAATTCATTGTCCCAGGAAGGGGAAACTTTATTGACACATTCCTGGGGTCAGATACATCACATGATCACACTGACAGAACCACAGGCACATAGACACAGGCAACAGAGCATGCACAATGTCGGCACTAGTACAGTGTATATCCACCTTTCGCAGCAATGCAGGCTGCTATTCTCCCATGGAGACGATCGTGGACGACGTGGAACGGCTTGCCATGCCATTTCCACCTGGCGCCTCAGTTGGACCAGCGTTCGTACTGGACGTGCAGACCGCGTGAGACGACGCTTCATCCAGTCCCAAACATGCTCAATGGGGGACAGATCCGGAGATCTTGCTGGCCAGGGTAGTTGACTTACACCTTCTAGAGCGCGTTGGGTGGCACGGGATACATGCGGACGTGCACTGTCCTGTTGGAACAGCAAGTTCCCTTGCCGGTCTAGAAATGGTAGAACGATGGGTTCGATGACGGTTTGGATGTACCGTGCACTATTCAGTGTCCCTTCGACGATCACCAGAGGTGTACGGCCAGTGTAGGAGATCGCTCCCCACACCATGATGCCGGGTGTTGGCCCTGTGTGCCTCGGTCGAATGCAGTCCTGATTGTGGCGCTTACCTGCACGGCGCCAAACACGCATACGACCATCATTGGCACCAAGGCAGAAGCGACTCTCATCTCTGAAGACGACACGTCTCCAATCGTCCCTCTATTCACGCCTGCCGCGACACCACTGGAGGCGGGCTGCACGATGTTGGGGCGTGAGCGGAAGACGGCCTAACGGTGTGCGGGACCGTAGCCCAGCTTCATGGAGACGGTTGCGAATGGTCCTCGCCGATACCCCAGGAGCAACAGTGTCCCTAATTTGCTGGGAAGTGGCGGTGCGGTCCCCTGCGGCACTGCGTAGGATCCTACGGTCTTGGCGTGCATCCGTGCGTCGTTGCGGTCCGGTCCCAGGTCGACTGGCACGTGCACCTTCCACCGACCACTGGCGACAACATCGATGTACTGTGGAGACCTCACGCCCCACGTGTTGAGCAATTCGGCGGTACGTCCACCCGGCCTCCCGCATGCCCACTGTACGCCCTCGCTCAAAGTCCGTCAACTGCACATTCGGTTCACGTCGACGCTGTCGCGGCATGCTACCAGTGCTAAACACTGCGTTGGATCTCCGTATGCCACGGCAAACTGGCTGACACTGACGGCGGCGGTGCACAAATGCTGCGCAGCTAGCGCCATTCGACGGCCAACACCGCGGTTCCTGGTGTGTCCGCTGTGCCGTGCGTGTGATCATTGCTTGTACACCCTCTCGCAGTGTCCGGAGCAAGTATGGTGGGTCTGACACACCGGTGTCAATGTGTTCTTTTTTCCATTTCCAGGAGTGTATATACTACGACTGCTGTTGCACGATGTGAAATTTGTTAATGCAGTTCGTTATAGTAAATTAATTGTTTACTATTTAATGTTTTCTCTGTATAATTAGAGCTGTTATTAATGTTCATTCCCTATAAATGTCAATGCTTTTACTTTTTATTTGGGAACCGATTGCATATTTTAACGATTTAATCTGACTGCAAAAATCTGCTATGTGCATTATCTATTACTGAGAGAAGAATCCCACAGTCTTCGTGTTATAGAGGATGTCGTGATACATTTCTACACTTCAAGTGAGTTTTTCCGAAGCATCCAATGGTTAATGTGCCCTGTTTCACTCACAACTTGGCGGCTAACGTTGGTTGAGTGTGACGCCTCTTTCATGCGGACGCTTTGTGGGAATTTGTTTAATTAAAATAATAAATCCACAGTTAATAGTTTTGCATTGTAAATTCTTCTTCTTTTGTCGTTTTACCCCAATTCACGGTATGTTACATTAACCAGTTATTACCTTTCTATTATCCAGGCACGGTTTTATTGCTTCTGATCTGGCTTTCCTTTCTGTTTCAGAGTTTGGATTGTTTCTTTGGCTTTCATTTTCCCTTAGAATCTCACCTTTTTGTCTTGTCTTTCTTTTCATTTTTGTCTATTAACATATTTTCTGTGAGTTAGAGCTCCTTTAAGTCCTTCTCCTATTCCTTAAACCACTTCTTTGTGCGGAAGTAGTCAAAAATATTTTGTTAAACTTTTTGGGATCATTCTGTGGATAAGTCCAGTTCTTCATTTCCGCATTGTGTCTCAGAGTTTTCTAGTAGCTTGGTAAGGGATTTTATTTCTAGTAGGAGTATGTTGTTTTGGATGGTTCAAATGGTTCAAATGGTCCTGAGCACTATGGGACTTAACATCTATCTACATCTACATCTACATCCATACTCCGCAAGCCACCTGACGGTGTGTGGCGGAGGGTACCCTGAGTACCTCTATCGGTTCTCCCTTCTATTCCAGTCTCGTATTTTACGTGGAAAGAAGGATTGTCGGTATGCTTCTGTGTGGGCTCTAATCTCTCTGATTTTATCCTCATGGTCTCTTCGCGAGATATACGTAGGAGGGAGCAATATACTGCTTGACTCTTCGGTGAAGGTATGTTCTCGAAACTTTAACAAAAGCCCGTACCGAGCTACTGAGCGTCTCTCCTGCAGAGTCTTCCACTGGAGTTTATCTATCATCTCCGTAACGCTTTCGCAATTACTAAATGATCCTGTAACGAAGCGCGCTGCTCTCCGTTGGATCTTCTCTATCTCTTCTATCAACCCTACCTGGTGCGGATCCCACACTGCTGAGCAGTATTCAAGCATTGGGCGAACAAGCGTACTGTAACCTACTTCCTTTGTTGTCGGATTGCATTGATCTGTGATCATCAGTCCCCTAGAACTTAGAACTACTTAAATCTAACTAACCTACGGACATCACACACATCCATGCCCGAGGCAGGATTCGAACCTGCGACCGTAGCAGTCACGCAATTCCGGACTGAGCACCTTAACCGCGAGAGCACTGCGGCCGGCTGTTGTTTTGGAATCTGTGGCCAAGGATTTATCCTGATATCATCCGTTCTTTGATCTCCAGCCTTGCAACTGGTACATAGTTAGTTAGCGACAGTGTTTCGGTTGCATACATGGTCTCCGGTTTGATCACTATGTCGCAATGTCATATTTTTGCATTCTCTAAGGAAGATTTTTTATTGTATGTGTTTCCATGAATCTGAATGCCATTTCCACTTTACTTCTTCCGGATTCCATCGCCATTTTTTTCAAGGCTACTCTAGCTGATATTTAAATACTTTGACGATCTCTATTATTCCCCTATTTGAATGTGTTTTGGTGGGTTCTTTGTGTCTGTCATTATTTTGGTCTTGTCAAGGAGATTTTGAGTTATATTTTTCGTGCTTCTTTTTGTGGTCCGAGGGTGTGCTCTTTGGCTTCTTGCCAGGCCTTGGCTAGTAGGGCCGTTTCAACAGCAGAACTTAGACAATAGGCCTTTCTTTTTGTTCCTAGTCAGATTGCACTAGGATTCACTGCCTGACTACATTTTCTAGGGTGCAGTTAAACAGCAGTGCGGGGAGTCCATCCCGTTGCCGTCCACCAGTTTTTTGCAAAAGGGTCTGCGAGTTAGACCATGAATATCACTTTGGAGTTCGGAGTGTTTATTGGGTTTCTCTGAATGAGTTTGTGGTTTTGTTGTCTAGGCATAATTTTGTTAGTACGCTGATTCACTTGAATTAGGATTTGTGTATTCTGAAGAGATATTCTTATTTTGTCTGTCGCCCTTTGCTTGCGACACACCGTTGTAAATTCTCAAAGTTAAGCGTTCCCATTTATCTTACTGTAATAAAAATTAATTAATGCTAACTTCCTGGCAGATTAAAACTGTGTGCCCGACCGAGACTCGAACTCGGGACCTTTGCCTTTCGCGGGCAAGTGCTCTACCAACTTTTTTTTTTTTTTTTTTACCTTTGCCTTTCGCGGGCAAGTGCTCTACCAACTTTTTTTTTTGTTTTTTTTGTTTATTCTCGTTTTTTTTGTTTTTATTTTTTTTAATTTTTTTTTTTAAGCCTAAAAACAAAAACAAAGATAGTGCCACCGCCACTTTCATCCTACAGTTAACTAGGACGGCCGTTCGCCACCACTTTAGATTTTGCGAACGAAACAAAAATTAAATATGCCTCTGAACTTTTAATATAAAAAAAAAATAATAAAAGGAGAAAGGAAAGGGTATAATACGTTATTATATTTGATTTGTTGTTCATTTTGTTCTTGTGTATTTATTAGGATTCTAAACGCAGGTCTCCTGCCCACTTTTTTTTAAATCTTTTTTTTTATTTATTTATATAGGTATCAATGTGCGAACAGTCATAGTTAATCAAGCCTGGAAAACTAAAACAGAATGAAGACACCATCGAAGATATTAAACGTAAATAACATGAAAAAGAAAACTACCACGTCGTAGTTAGGCTTCCCATTGACTGCGCCCTCTGATAAAGATTGTTCAATATATGCTCGTTTGCAGTTTGTTCTGACCTCATCTGCCACTGCCTGGAACATTCCAGCTGCACGGGGGGCTGTGAAAGGCGCTCCATAGGTAGTTTGCGAAGCATTGTCGATATCTGGTATGCCCTGAAATAGCATGATGTCTTTCTTGCAAATAGAGCCAGAAGTCAAGGAAATTCTTGTGTCCGTCACGACAGAGGTAATGGACCGCATGTCCACGTATCCAGGTGACGGAGTTGGTTCGAGTCTTGGGGTAAAATGTCTCATCCGGAAACAATAACGTGCGTGCAGATATATGCTCCGGCCTAACTCGCAAGACATAAGCCAGCATCTGCCGCACTAGGTGCCAAACCGGTTCCGCCTCTCCGCAGCTGAGGCGGTGCTCGTCAGAATCTACAGTGTTACAACCCACACAATTAGGAGATTCTGCCATGTGGATATTGTAGAGACGTTCTTGCGTCACCAGCTTCCCATTAACGACTACGTACCATTGGGAAACAACGTCGGAATCAAGCATGGCATCGTGTACAGTCTTCCACACAACGCGCCACCGTACGTCAGGATATTTTAGTTCGACCACATTTAGGGGGCGGCGTTGCATCATGTCGTGATAGATACGTCGAGTCGTGGCCATTTGTGGTGTCGTGAGCGCTACACTGCAATAACTTTGTTCTAAATAGAAACGTCCTATATAAAAGAGGGGCGCTGGGATGTCCTGTAGTGGCACCGGCGCTCTTAGTGAAGTAGGTCGTAGCGCCGTCAGAAGCAGACTCGTGAGGCTCGTAGGACAACGGCGCAGCAGACATAAATGTGAGCTAACATAGAGGGCAATGGCCCTATCATGGACGTTGACTAGGCCGAGACCACCTTTTTCCTTGGGGAGAGTAAGAGATACGTATCTGATCTTCAGTAACATACCAGCTGTGACGAAGTATCCCAGCGCTGCCATAATGCTACGAGCCAAGGATTTCGGAATGGGTAGCGTTTGGGCGACATGCGGTATGCGGGACGCAAGGTATACATTGGCATAATACGCCCGCTGAACGATGTTGAGGGACCGCAAGCGCTGATTTGCAATTCCGGCCCTAATTTGGTGAAGAAGGCGTCGATAATTGAGCGTCGTCGCGCGTCGCATGTCGTTCATGAAATCTAAGCCCAAGCAGCGGACAGTATCACTGAAGTGTAAGGGGGCAATGTGTTCCTGCGGTAGCCCAATCCCGATGCTCAAGGCGACAGATTTGTCAATGTTGATTTGGCTACCAGAAGCTGTACCGTAGGTTGCAATCCAGTCCAACGTCGCGGCCATATCGTCAGCTCCTCGTATGACGATCATCAAATCATCCGCATATGCGGTGCAGCGATAGATGGAGCCGCCGAACTGTATCCCAGTGAGCCTGTCTCGGAGACCACACAACAAGGGTTCTAAGGCCAATGCAAATAACAATGTTGATAATGGACATCCCTGTCGTACTGATCGGCGGATCGGCATGGGTGCCGTCAGTCTTCCATTAACAAGAACTCGAGAAGTAGCCCCATGCAGAAGGCGTGTCAACACTGTGATAAAGGGGTCGGGATATTCCATGCGCCGTAGAACGGCAGTGAGGAAAGTGTGGCCCACACGGTCAAAAGCCTGGCTAAAGTCGATAGACGCCAGGGCTGCCGGCAAACGTCTCACCCGTGCAAGGGAGATGAGATCTCTGTAACGGCATAACGCAGTTCTGATGTTGTTTGGTCCCCCCAAGGACATCTGATCGCTGGACAGGACGTGCAATAGTGTGCCCCGAAGACGTTCTGATAGTAGCCTCGAAAAGATCTTGAAGTCGCTGTTCAATAACGTTAAGGGGCGATAATCGCGGACATGATTCCGTCCCTTCGGCTTATGGATGGGGACAATCAGTCCTTCCAAGAACGGTGCAGGCAGCGGTATACCCGGGGACATCAATTCCTGACAAATTTCAACCCAACACGGTACCAACAGTTGTTTAAATGCTCGATAGAACTCTAATGGTAATCCATCGATTCCTGGTGATTTATGGGGAGCACCTTTACCAATGGCGTCGAGCACTTCCTCTTCTGTCACTTCCCCCAGTAAAGTCGGTACCATGTCTGGTGGAACTGTACCGTGGACATGTGCTGAAACGGAGTCTACCGTCGCCATATCAGGGAGCACTGCTGAATAAAGTTGAGCGTAATGCCCATAGAAGGCTTCTGCTATATCTGCTTGTTCTGCCACGTGTCGTCCGTCGTCCGTTATCATGTCGGTTACCAGTGCCCTACGGCGCCTCCTGCGTTCTAGGAGCACATGGTGCATAGATGGCCTTTCTGATTGTATCATGTCTGGAGCACGCGACCGTATAACAGCGCCTTCTAAATGATGGCGTGCTAAGGAGATGAGTTGCGCTTTCGCGCGATTGACTATGATCTGCCGGTCAGGTGAGGGCTCCATAGCAAGACATTCCCGTAGGACGGTGTAATAAAAGTTTTCCGTGCTCCTCCTCCATGCCGCCGCTTCTCGGCCGTAAACCATGAAGGTGCGCCTAAGAGCAGGCTTGGCACATTCAATCCACCAACTGAGGGCCGATCGGTAACGACCACGACGCTGTAAGGACGCGTTCCACGACTCTTCGATAGCACGTTTACATGCCGGCTCGTCCAGATGGGCGACGTTCAGTTTCCAGGGGGGCCTACTGCGCCACACACGTGCAGCTGGAAGGGCAATGGTGCAAATATAGGCTGTGTGGTCGGTGAATGCAGTGGGCCAGAGCTCTGCTCCTCTCGTCGCCGTCGAAAGGGTGCTTGTGACGTAAATCCTGTCTAACCGACTTGATGAATGACTTGTATAGTGGGTGTATCCAGGAGCTGGGCCATGGATATGGCGCCACGTGTCAATCAGGTGGAGGTCACGCACTAGCATTTCCAATTCCGCACACGGGACGTGATGTGGCTGCTGATCAGACTGAGATAATGTACAGTTAAAATCTCCTCCGATCACCATATCGTCTATGCGGCCCATAAATAGACGTGTGATATCTTCCGAAAAGAAGCGGGCCCGGTCTCTCCGTCTCCCTGATCCTGAAGGGGCATAGACATTGATGAGTCGTACACCGTTGACAGTTACTGCCATGGCTCTTGCACTCGGTAAGTACAGTACGTCCGTAGCCTCCAAACCGTCCCGTAGCAGAACAGCCACACCACAATCGGTAGAAGAGGCGTGGGAGATGTGGGCGGTATATCCGTAGAAGTCAGGGAAACTAGCGACACATACTTCCTGTAAGAGGGCCACGTCGACGTCCGCCGCATCAAGCATGCTTTGTAGCATTGTCAGTTTGTGTGGTGCCCTTATCGCGTTGATATTGATTGTGGCTAGGCGAAAGGTGTGCTGCCTAGCCTCTTCACCTAGGGTAGACCCCATGGCGATCAAAGCTAACCGCAAGAGATGCCGGACCTACCAAATTCGTTACAAATTATGCGTCTTTTACGATAGGAGTGGCATCTCCTATGCCACCCCCTCCGCTGTCACCCGTGCCCTCTTTAGGAAGTTCCTCAACATCGTCCGACCACAGTGGCTGCAACACGGTGCTGTGTAGCTGATCAGCACCTAAATCTCCCGCACGTACGTCGTCTTTGTTAGAGGTAGACGGAGCGCCATCCATCGACGCGACCTGCTGAATCCGTGGTGCAAGAAGTAACTTGGCACTCGTGGTATGGGCAAGTGAACCGTCTACACCACTTAGATTCTCAGCAGGCGCAGCATCCATGCCGTCTGAGGAGATGTCACCGTCTTGACCGGCCGTGTGTAGGAGGCAATCGTCTGAAGGGGTCCGCCGACGTCGCTTCCGTCGTCGAGGCGAACGTTGCTTGCGAACGTGGACATCCGTATCCGAATGTGGGAGGCAATCCAGCGTCGTATCACCTTCCGCTAGGAAAGCCGCGGTCGGGACAATGTTCGCGTCCACGTCCATCGCGTTCTGGATGTTACGTTGCGTCTGGAGTCCATGGGACTGCTGCTGCTGTTGTTGCTGTGGAGGGGGCGACATATGGGTTGGCATCGGGGGTCCTTCCTCTTCCTCCCTTGGTGCTTCTGGCGTCGATGGGTGTGTCTGATCGCCCGTTTCGTCCTCAACTATGGTGCGCATCGTCGTCTGAGCGTACGTGAGGGGCAGGATTGTCGTCCCCGTCGGGGAAACGGAGTCTCCCACTGGTATCTGCGTAATTCTACGTTGTAAGCAGCTCGATCGAACATGGCCTTCCTGCCCACATCCGGAACAGGTACGCGGCTGACCGTCGTACATGATGATTGCACGACAGCCACCGATGTTCAAATAGGACGGCACATGTTTCTTGAGCTCAAGTTTAATTTGGCGCACACCATTGTAGACCTTATACGTCGAGAAAGTTTGCCACTTTTCTGCAACGTGGTTGATAACATTGCCGTACGGTCGGAAGGCGGCCTTCACAACTTCCTCTGGAACCTCGAAGGGGAGCTCAAAAACTCTTACAGTCCTTAGGCCCATGCCTGCATGATCCACCGTCACTGCACCGATATGCCCGTCAGAATGTTTGAATCTGAGAGAGTTCGAGTATTTAGACACCACTGTCGCGCAGACCTCTGCACTGGTCATTTTAACATAAACCACGCTCGCCGTTATAGAAAAATTTATTCCGACGACAGTCGCCGGATCTAAACGTAGATCGTCTCGTATGAACTGTTCTATTTCATAGGCTCGAGGACGCGCGTGATCTGGTTGGAAGGTAATTTTGATCGTATCGTGGCGCCATGTGTGTGCCATAGTCGCACCGAACTTGAAACTAATACAACTCGCGCCGCGAGAAGGTAAACACAAGCAAGCGCTCACGGTCGCGCACGGCGGGGCGCAGCGGACGTCCTCGCCCCACCGCAGCCGAAAGCAGACTGACCGTGTTAATATGCACGCCCACCCATACAGTTTGGAACATCAGAGACGGATACTTGGAATCAAATGGTTCAAATGGCTCTGAGTACTATGGGACTTAACATCTATGGTCATCAGTCCCCTAGAACTTAGAACTACTTAAACCTAACTAACCTAAGGACAGCACACAACACCCAGCCATCACGAGGCAGAGAAAATCCCTGACCCCGCCGGGAATCGAACCCGGGAACCCGGGTGTGGGAAGCGAGAACGCTACCGCACGACCACGAGATGCGGGCGTCCACTTTACTTCTTCCGGATTCCATCGCCATTTTTTTCAAGGCTACTCTAGCTGATATTTAAATACTTTGACGATCTCTATTATTCCCCTATTTGAATGTGTTTTGGTGGGTTCTTTGTGTCTGTCATTATTTTGGTCTTGTCAAGGAGATTTTGAGTTATATTTTTCGTGCTTCTTTTTGTGGTCCGAGGGTGTGCCCTTTGGCTTCTTGCCAGGCCTTGGCTAGTAGGGCCGTTTCAACAGCAGAACTTAGACAATAGGCCTTTCTTTTTGTTCCTAGTCAGATTGCACTAGGATTCACTGCCTGACTACATTTTCTAGGGTGCAGTTAAACAGCAGTGCGGGGAGTCCATCCCGTTGCCGTCCACCAGTTTTTTGCAAAAGGGTCTGCGAGTTAGACCATGAATATCACTTTGGAGTTCGGAGTGTTTATTGGGTTTCTCTGAATGAGTTTGTGGTTTTGTTGTCTAGGCATAATTTTGTTAGTACGCTGATTCACTTGAATTAGGATTTGTGTATTCTGAAGAGATATTCTTATTTTGTCTGTCGCCCTTTGCTTGCGACACACCGTTGTAAATCCTCAAAGTTAAGCGTTCCCATTTATCTTACTGTAATAAAAATTAATTAATGCTAACTTCCTGGCAGATTAAAACTGTGTGCCCGACCGAGACTCGAACTCGGGACCTTTGCCTTTCGCGGGCAAGTGCTCTACCAACTGAGCTACCGAAGCACGACTCACGTTCGGTACTCACAGCTTTACTTCTGCCAGTATCCGTCTCCTACCTTCCAAACTTTACAGAAGCTCTTCTCAGTTGGTAGAGCACTTGCCCGCGAAAGGCAAAGGTCCCGAATTCGAGTCTCGGTCGGGCACACAGTTTTAATCTGCCAGGAAGTTTCATATCAGCGCACACTCCGCTGCAGAGTGAAAAATCTCATTCTGGAAACATCCCCCAGGCTGTGGCTAAGCCATGTCTCCGCAGTATCCTTTCCTTCAGGAGTGCTAGTTCTGCAAGGTTCGCAGAAGAGCTTCTGTAAAGTTTGGAAGGTAGGAGACGAATACTGGCAGAAGTAAAGCTGTGAGTACCGGACGTGAGTCGTGCTTCGGTACCTCAGTTGGTAGAGCACTTGCCCGCGAAAGGCAAAGGTCCCGAGTTCGAGTCTCGGTCGGGCACACAGTTTTAATCTGCCAGGAAGTTTCATATCAGCGCACACTCCGCTGCAGAGTGAAAAATCTCATTCTGGAAACATCCCCCAGGCTGTGGCTAAGCCATGTCTCCGCAGTATCCTTTCTTTCAGGAGTGCTAGTTCTGCAAGGTTCGCAGAAGAGCTTCTGTAAAGTTTGGAAGGTAGGAGACGGATACTGGCAGAAGTAAAGCTGTGAGTACCGGACGTGAGTCGTGCTTCGGTACCTCAGTTGGTAGAGCACTTGCCCGCGAAAGGCAAAGGTCCCGAGTTCGAGTCTCGGTCGGGCACACAGTTTTAATCTGCCAGGAAGTTTCATATCAGCGCACACTCCGCTGCAGAGTGAAAAATCTCATTCTGGAAACATCCCCCAGGCTGTGGCTAAGCCATGTCTCCGCAGTATCCTTTCTTTCAGGAGTGCTAGTTCTGCAAGGTTCGCAGAAGAGCTTCTGTAAAGTTTGGAAGGTAGGAGACGGATACTGGCAGAAGTAAAGCTGTGAGTACCGGACGTGAATCGTGCTTCGGTAGCTCAGTTGGTAGAGCACTTGCCCGCGAAAGGCAAAGGTCCCGAGTTCGAGTCTCGGTCGGGCACACAGTTTTAATCTGCCAGGAAGTTTCATATCAGCGCACACTCCGCTGCAGAGTGAAAAATCTCATTCTGGAAACATCCCCCAGGCTGTGGCTAAGCCATGTCTCTGCAGTATCCTTTCTTTCAGGAGTGCTAGTTCTGCAAGGTTCGCAGAAGAGCTTCTGTAAAGTTTGGAAGGTAGGAGACGGATACTGGCAGAAGTAAAGCTGTGAGTACCGGACGTGAGTCGTGCTTCGGTAGCTCAGTTGGTAGAGCACTTGCCCGCGAAAGGCAAAGGTCCCGAGTTCGAGTCTCGGTCGGGCACACAGTTTTAATCTGCCAGGAAGTTAGCATTAATTAATTTTTATTACAGTAAGATAAATGGGAACGCTTAACTTTGAGGAAGTTTCATATCAGCGCACACTCCGCTGCAGAGTGAAAAATCTCATTAATTAATGCTATTTGCTTGAATTGTTGTCTAGCGTTCCGGGAAGCAGGTTTCCTAGGTACTCCATTTTCGACGAGGAGGAAGGACACAACAGTGTTAGCTCACCTGTGCAACACAATACAGCAGAGATTCTGCATCTTATAGGTTTGAGAAGTGAATGGTACATTTCCAGAGATATGAGACGCCAAGTGTGTACATACGGATGATGTAATTTGTGGTCACGTAGCTGGCGCCCTATCGAATTCGAAATGTCAGGCGAATTTGGTGGTCAAGACATCATCATGATTCCATTATGTTGTTTTTCATACTACTGTAGCACAATTCTAGCCTTGTGATACTGACAGGTATCCTGCTGGAAGATGCCACCGCCGTCAGCAAAAACATGAAGCATAAAGATATCCAAGTCCGACAAAAACTGACGTGTTGCCTTCGATTACTAACATAGGTCCCACACAGGCCTAGGTGAATGTCCCGCATAGCATCGGTATGCATGCGACAGTATGCTTTCCTAATGTTCTAAAATCTAAAACACCGCGCAGAAAAACAGGATTTTATTGTGCCCATATGTCGAGTTCTGTTGGCGATAAAACGGTTGGCTCGAGTGTTTTGGACAAGACCATTTGTATACTCTCTTCTTAATGTCACTGCTCATACTACAGGATCAAAATATGAATATTACACACGTCCTGCTGCTTAGGTGAATGGAGCAAATGGATGGGTGCTTTTCACGTTTGATGCGGTCTACGGTGGGCCTGGTCGGACATATGGAGGCGCCATTAGTTCCTAGGAAAACAGAAAAGTGACTTTTTTTTTACTACACTTTCTTCATCGGCAGAGGAACAACACCAGCGAAGCATTCCAAGACAGCTATGCGTGGAAAATGGCTGTATTTATGTATTGTTAAGATCCCCATCTCGAACAACCTTTACAACTTTTTTCATACGTTTATCCGTTTCCGAGATAAAGAGGTTCGAAATTACCGCACTTGTACAGGTAAAACACGCACGTAAAATCCGGTGTGAGGTGATGACAGTTTATGAAGTGACGTGGCACGCAGAAAAATGCTGTAAATTGTCTCCGTTAATTTTCTATAGTACTGAAGCACATGCGAAAGTTTTTCGGGCGTAAAATCCGGTGTGAGGTGTAACATTAGTTGAATATCACATAAGTTATCGGTTTAAATTATTCTGACAAATACATTTCTTTTACATGACCTGCTGCAGCAGGGAAAAGAAGGGAACCGGCAGAAAGTTGGCAGAATAAATAGCAGCCACAAGAAATGCGAAAATGTTCCTGTTTATTTAAAAGACTCTGACTGAAAAGTGGGCTTGCAGCCGCTTCATTCTACCTCCCTCACTTGGTTTTTAAAAAATTTCCCAAAATTTTGGCATGCAGACATGTTTGCGCTTTTACGTGCTGAGAGAGAAGAAGATAGTGGCAGTGGCAAAAAGATGCAAAAGTAATAAACATTGGGGGATTGTAGACTGTAGTTTTGTTACAGAAAGAGCGAATGAGACAATGGCAGTGCAAGAAGAAGAGAGGGGCACAGTGGCTGTGGAACGTAGTGGACAGTGACCAAATAGTACTAGGAAAAGAGTGGTGGAGACACTACCAGGGACAGAGGGGTGGGGGAGGGGGGGGGGGGAGGAACAAAGAGAAAGTCTAACTGGCTGAGAGCCGCATTTAAAGAGAGTATACGACGACAATGACAAAGAGGAAGAGAGAGATAGTCTGAGGAGACAGTAGCAGTAATAAGGAAGGAACGACATACTAGCAGCAAGGGAGAGCAAGAGGGAGACAGTAACAGTGAGAAAAGTTTGCAGAAGTAGGACAGGGCGAAGGGGACTGTGGCTATGACACAGGAGACAGTGACAGAGAGACACAAAGAGATAATGACAATAAGTTGCGTTGAATGAATGAGCGAGAAGGGCACCGGCAATTGGATGGTATGAGCAGGGATGGACTAGCGGGTATGAGAGAGTTACCGTAAGGGTAGCCTGAGGGAGTGAGAGGTGAGTTACATGTTAAGAAATGGGAGAGTATGGTCGCATGCCCAAATTTTTGGGTGTGTGTATCCGGAAAAGACCATCGACCTAGTCTTACAAAAAACATGGTTCAGTCTATCAAGACTTTTCCATTGGTCCATCGTGCAATCTCGACAATATGAACTGAACGATTCGGCCCACAACACTTTTGGCTGCACCACCATGGTACTCTAGCGTCAGATCTGCCACTGGTCACCGCCTGTTCTGCACGACAGAGCGGGCAAGGCTACGACCTCCAAGCTTCGTGAGCAGCCGTGGACGACCAACAGCTCGTCGCCTACTCGTGGTTTCGCCGTTCTTCATGTGCTTCACATGGACGCTCATGACGGTAGCCCGCGAATAGGGGAACAGCTCCGGCGTTTCAGAGACGCTGGTATCGTTGCTACAATGATTCCCCATCCATCTCTGTCCAACTTATATACTTTCTTTGGTGCGTTGTCTGCTGGCGACATCAACAGACGTCATTCACAATCGCAGTGAGAGGGGTCATAAAGTTTTACCTCATCAGTGCAAAGAAATAAACATTTGCATCAATTATGAAAGTATTCTCGTTCGTAGAAGTTACATATAGACTCATATGTCTATAATTTCATGCATATAGATTAAAGTGGTGAGTGAAAATTTGTACCAGTGCAGGGAGTCGAATGCGGGTCTCCTGCTTATAAGCAGGTTCGTTAGCCGCTAAGCCATATTAACTGGTGGTTCATACACCTACACGGACTATCACAGTAATGTGAGGGTGGCTGATGCACCTGCCTCGTAAGCAGGACTCTCGGATTCGATTCTCGGCATTGGTACCAATTTTCACTTTCCTGTTCAGTGTATATATATAAAATGATATTTTTATGAGATCAGTAAAGGCCATGGAATTGTGTTATTTCAACTGCATAAGTACCTGAACCTGGTTTCAGGCTTTTACAAGCAATGCTGAGGTGCTATTCCAGAACATGGACAGCCCCGGCGATTCTGTTCATTCGTAGCAGGGAATTTAAAGCAGCCTGTGGAGGCAGTGAGAATTGGATCGAGCAGGAAGGCGTGCCAAGATAATCCGTGCAGTTGTGTGAACCGCTGTGCCAGGCTGTCTTAGTGACTAACGCACCTGTATCGCTTTTGGTACAAACTTTCCCTCTCCGCTTCAGTCTATATACTCGTACATATAATTGCAGACAGCATGTGGTTTTTTTAACGGTTACATCACTTAGAAAGTACGTCGAGTCGTAGACACTCAAATCAAGAAGTTATTGTCGTCGGCGACGGTCATCCACGTTGCTAAATGCCGAAATCGGTCACTAGGTCACACAATCCCCGTTGCAGGATGCCTGTTTACCGCCTCCCAGGGGCAACAAAAATTTGGTTTTTAGTATTTTATGTAACTATTGAACAAATTCAAAAATTTAAAAATCTATCATAATCTATTCGTTAGGAGGTATAGACTAACGTTAAAGGATTAATACGGTAAGTCAGGTGTTAAAGTTAGAAAGTATGTGTACGTACGGAAGCAGCGCAACTCAAGGCGCGCAAATTACCCAGGCTATATTCATCCAGTAGTTGAGAATGTGACCACACAGCGTCTTACAGCTAAACTGCACTTAACTTAAAACCATTTCGAAACCCTCCATACCTCCCCCGCAAAATAATGATAGGAAAAAGTTATCGCTTACTGGAATTTCGTTATTCCGGTAGTAAAACTTCACAATCGGACAAGACGTTCTAATTTATTACCTACTTACTACTAACTCTATTCGAAACTTATCTGCAGACAGTTTCTGCATATACAGTTAAATCTACCCACAAAATTACGTCATTGTACAGCACAATTTCTAGGAGATAAGCTGTCATAAACACTGGGATGTATGAAATAATATATTTTCGTGAAAGGGGGCGTCTTCATCCATAGAGGTTTTACATGTTCAGCGTCAGACGTTTAACGCATTAACTACTCAGACATTTTAAACTGTTCTGTACAGGGGAGTTTGATTGTTTAAGTAGCCGAGGGTGGGGTGATTACTGGTTAAACCATAATTCTCCTTCCTTTGATTCCCTAGAATGGCAATTCAGACCACTATCCGCACTAAGTGGTGACGTTTAGACTCCATACGGATCGCCACTGTAAATTAATCAGGATCATACACTACGCCAGCTCCATATTCGCTTACTACCTTCTTTCATTCTACAGTAGCGACCGGCAGATGCGTGCGATCTACGTGCAAAGAACGAAATTTACTACCCTTTTCGGGGTGTGTCAAAAATATTTTGTGTACTAAACTGTAAGCTAGTACTTGACCAAATTGGACCACACAATCTCCCTCTTAGTAGGCCGAGTGTTGGCCTACGGTGAGTGCAAGGTTTAGCCACTTTGAGTATCTCAAGCGTTTTCTAAATGGCAAGAATCGAAACCTTGCGTTATATAGACACATTAATTTCCAAGAGGGCTGAGACCGATCCCGTAGGTATTTATTGTACTTGTTATGAAAAAGAGTCATAAACTGTACTGTTTTTTTATAAGGTTCATAACAAAGAGGTTGAGAGTTATTATATGAATTATTTTTTGTTAGGACCCTCTGTGGGTGACTGTAGCTACAGACCGAACGACACCTTTACGACCAATACAGCAAGAGCGTACGTAATGCAAAATCAGCACACACTGCCAGAGATGATGGCTTTAAAAACTGGGGTGAAACCCGGTTGGTGAAACAAATACTGCTTTATTAGATAGGATACAGATGTTCTTCACCTGAAAATCTTATAAATAGTATTAACAACTGAGAATTGACAGATCAACAACTTTAAATTGAAAGCTACGTTTCAACATGTCTTTAAACACGCCAGGCTTAGGAAAGCAGTGGTTTTTGTACAATCTTGTTTTATTGCCCCACACAATGATAGTTTAGAAGCTGCACGAGATACGACTTGAACGATCATCAGAGGACTTATCGAGAGTGGCTACAAATCGCCTCGCAATGCACTTAGTCTGTGTTAACAGTACGGCGCCTGTTGATATAGACTGCAATCTAATCACATCGATTAGCTGCAATGGAGCTCTCCACGCATGCCGAAGTCTGGCGCCAGATTTGTGTTTCAGTGTATAGTTGTAATCTGTCCCTGAAGTTTCAGACATTTTTATGTGAGTGTAGCACCACATTAGGTTTGTAAAGGAAAGACATCAACAGTTTGAGTCGAAGATTTGTAAAGGGTCCAAATCAGCTATTCACCTGTAAGGCTGAACATTATGACCACTGCCCACCGCGGCCACAGAATGTCACCTGTCAGCTTTATCGACTGGTGACGCATTTACGGATGTACCGTACGTAAGGAGAGACCAAATGGGAATCATTGTACGACTATGCGAGGCGTAATTGGGTAGTCCACTAACATAAGCGACTTTGACAAGTGACAGATTTATATGACACTGTGCGGGCAACGTGCATCTCGCAAAGGGCGGAAGTTGTCTGTCGTGAGCATGTACGTGAAACGTCTGAGGAACGATAAAACAACACGAAATCTAGCACTTTGTCCAGAGCTCTTGCACTTTTATAGAATACTTACGTGATTCTTAAACCGAGTGTCAGCGAAGATTAAATTACGTGCGCGCAAAATTCTCCAAGTCAGCTTTCGCTTTTATCCCTTTTCCCCAGCCCACGTTCTATTGCTACTTTTCCTTTGCTATTACCGAATTCCAGTCCTCCATCGCAATTAAATTTTTGTCTCCCTTTATTAGCTCAAAAATTTGCTTATGTCATTATAAATTCTTTCAATTTATTCATCAACTCCGAAACTAACTGCCATATAAGCTGTAACTGCTTTGGTGGCTGTTGCTTTCGTGTATAAATCGGCCACGTCATTGCGTTCTTTATGCTGTACACAGTAGCTCACCCGCATTCCTATTTTCTTATTCATTGTGAAACCTGCTCCTGTATTAGCCCTATTTGATTTTGAGCTGATAACTGTTTACTGACCAGACCAAAAGTCCTGTTCTTCCTGCCATCACTCCTAACCCCACTTCACCACCATCTGCCACTAAATCTAACTTCAGCCTATCCACTTCCCATTTTTAATTCTCTGTCCTGCCTAACAGACTTCGGGATGCAACATTTCACATTCCGTGCTCTAGAATGCCAGATTTCCTTTACCTAATCACAACATCTCCTTGAGTAGTCTCTGTCAACATATGAGAATGGAAGCTAGTTTACCTCCTGGATATTTTACTGAGGATGACGCCGTCATGATTTTACCATACAGTAGAGGTTCATTCTCTCATGGGAAATAACGACTGTAGTTCCCCACCGTTTTCAGCCATTCGCAGTACCAGTAGAGCAGCGTCAAGGCCAATTGACGGGGTCCATTGTTCATGAGGTGAAGGATACGGTGGGTTCAACAGACTATACCGTACCGACTGATGATCCAAGAGTAATTGGTTCACTTTCATCACAAATGTTTAACACAGTACTTGTGCGTCGTCAGTCGCAATACGAACTCCTTCAAATTAAATTGGTACTGGCAATCTGTTTTTCATATTTTTACTGAGATTCTCGTATATAATAGGATTTAAAGTGGACCGAAAATAGTTATAATACTTTGAAACCGGTGAGCAAATAAATAAATTTTTAGCTGCTTAGAAAAAAAATTCTCTTGTACAATAAAGAAGGCTGCCACGGAAACAGCTCATTAAAATCGCAACGTGGAAATGTCTAACTTCGTGCAGATGCCGTTGTCAAAAGAAACATATTTCACTGAGGATATCCGTTTTGCAACATATAAAAATGTGTTATAGGTACGTCACAATTTTGTAACGTTGTTGCTCATTCATTATCGCGAGGAAGCGAAACTGAACGGTAAATAAGTCAAATAAAGGGACGAACGACCACTAAATTGTGGTCAGCCATTTACATGCAGATGAATGTGCATACAAACTGGCGACAATTTGTACGAGCGACGAACTATCTGCATACTAATGGGGTGGTATTTAAAGCGCGGGCTGACTTCACGAGTTGATGAGAAAAGTCGGAAGCTTTTAAAACCGCAATAGGGCACCCCTGTGGCAGGGGCAGTGTACCATTATGTCACGGGGACGTCTGTTATAACACATTTGACACCTTGTTACGTATTTAAAAACAATAATCTTCTATTCAGGTGTGCGTTAGAGGGACAACCGTGCACGCCTATACAACGATGTGTAATGAACGTTTCAAACCTACTCAGGCAACGTTCTGCAAATTACGAGAAAACGATGCCACAACTGTCGATTCTGTTCATGAAGGCCTACTGTCTTTCTTTTGCAGTTCAATATACGCTAATCTTCTAGCAGGGAAGCATTTCGCCTTGTGTCTATAGATCTAATGCCACGGGATATAAACAAGAAGCTCAAATGTAAGTTTTGTAGTCTTTTTTATAAATACCTGAGGAAACGTCTTATGTTGCATTCACACATTCAGTTCTATAGCAAAACTCTTGTAAGTTGACACAACGTTTGATACTACGCCTTATTTCATTTACAGCTGCCAACATGAGTGACGTAGAACTGGCTCTGAGCACTATGGTGCTTAACATCTGTTGTCATCAGTCCCCTAGGACTTAGAACTACTTAAACCTAACTAACCTAAGTACAGCACACAACACCCAGTTGACGTAGAAGTAAATATCCTCGGAGTAGTGAAGCAACTTCAATCACTTAATAAAAGCAAGTCTTCTGGTCCAGACTGTATGCCAATTATGTTCCTTTCAGAGTGTGCTGACGAGTTGGCTTCATACTTAACAATCATATACAACCGTTCGCTCAACGAAAGATCCGTACCCAAAGACTAGAAAGTTGCACAGGTCACACCAATATTCAAGAAAGGTAGCAGGAGTAATCCACTAAATTATAGGTCCATATCGCTAACATCGATATGCAGCAGGATTTTTGAACATATATTGTGTTCGAACATTATGAATTAGCTCGAATAAAACCATCTGTTGACACACAGTCAACATGGGTTTAGGAAACATCGTTCCTGTGAAATACAACTAGCTTTTTGTTCACATGAAGTGTTTACTGCTATTGACTAGGGATTTCAGATCGATACCGTATTTTTGGATTTGCGGAAGGCTTTTGACACTGTACCACACAAGCGGCTTTTAGTGAAATTCCATGCTTATGGAATATCGTCTCGGTTATGTGACTGGATTTGTGATTTCCTGTCAGAGAGGTCACAGTTCGCTGAAATTGACGGAATGTCATCGAGTAAAACAGAAGTGATTTCTGGCGTTTCACAAGGTAGTGATATAGGCCCTCTGCTGTTCCTTATCTATATAAACGATTTGGGAGAGAATCTGAGCATCCATCTTCGGTTGTTTGCAGATGACGCTGTTGGTTTACGACTAATAAAGTCATCAGAAGATCAAAACAAACTGCAAAACGATTTAGGACTAAAACTCAATGGTGCGAAAAGTGGCAGTTGACCTTTAATAACGAAAAGTGTGAGGTCATCCTCATGAGTGCTAAAAGTAACTCGCTAAACTTCGGTTACACGATAAATCATTCTAATCTAAAAGCCGTAAATTCTACTAAGTACCTTGGTATTACAATTACGAACAACTTAAATTGGAAGGAACACATAGAAAATGTTGTGGGGAAGGCTAACCAATGACTGCGTTTCATTGGCAGGACACTTAGAAAATGTAATAGACCTACTAAGGAGACTGCCTACACTGCGCTTTTCCGTCCTCTTTTAGAATACTGCTGCGCGGTGTGGGATGCTTACCAGGTAAGATTGACGGCGTACATCGAAAAAGTTCAAATAAAGGCATTACGTTTTGTATTATCGCGTAATATGGGAGAGAGTGTCACAGAAATGTTGCAGGATTTGGGCTGGAAATCGTTAAAAGAAAAGCGTTTATCGTTGCGACGGAATCGTCTCACGAAATTCCAATCACCAATTTTCTCCTCCGAATGCGTTAATGTTTTCCTGACACCGTCTTACATAGGGAGGAACGATCACCACGATAAAATAACTCAAATCAGATCTCGCACGGAAAGATATAGGTGTCCATTCTTTCCGCGCACTGTACGAGATTGGAATAATAGAGAATTGTTAAGGTGACTCGATGAATCCTCTGGCAGGCACTTAAATGTGATTTGCTGACTATCCATGTAGATGTAGATGTGTTATGGAATAACACAGCTGCCCCTACCGATGTAATTTTTTTGCACCCTGCAATGTTACACCCAGCCTCCAAAACCCATGCTCGGGATTTTAATTTTCTCTCGCTCGCTACACGAAAATTTTTATTCCCACAGAAAAGATGAACAGCATCTTATTGTGGGAAATTTGAAGCAGTTCAATTCTGTACTGCGATGCGTTTTCACTAGACGTCTTTTTTTCGAGTTATTCGAGAAAAACGTGGAGGAGAGACCTTGGAACGATCCCCCGGCCCCACACTCATCCCTCACACAGGATGTTTAGTATCTTGCTCGTGACGCTCCCTCCTGCCACAGTACAAAGATGTTCGGCTACACGATCTGTTCCCGATATTCCTTTTTTGGTCTGTACTGCTTCGGCTGTTAAACCACCACCATAGTCGCCTGTTTTCTTAACGTTATTAATTTGAACGTTTGGATGAGGACAACAAATGAGAAATCACTTTTGTAAACGTTACTCTACAACTAACTACGCTGACAATTCGATCTAAACCTAAGCCTTACAAGGACAGTAGCCTTATAGTCAAAAGGCCTGACGAATGCAAGTGTGTAATTGTTCATTTTATGTTCTTACCATTCAAAAAACTGTAGGGGCTGAGTAAGGGATGGGGGTGCGTCTGAAGGTCACTTCTGTACATTTGTCTTGACTATCTCGGAAACTACAACCTTTAGTGAAAATGTATCACGCACAAAATTTCAGTACATTAAATTTCCGACCAAAATATCATGCACCTTTTTTCTGTGGGACTAATAGTTTGCACGTAGAGAGCGCGATAATATGACAATTCCGCACGTGCTTTTTGAAGGCGAGGTAGAACATTGAGAGTTGCATAAGATGACATCTGTAGAGGGGGGGCTGAATCACCTGTATACTTCGGCAGATAATTTCTCAGAGGGTTTTAGATGTCCCTGCAAGAACTGCTAAGGCAAGAAGGAAAAGGAACTAATACTATCTTTCACACCACAATACTATAACTTTAATAAATAAAGAGATAATCGATGTTGCAAGTATGGGCCATATAATAACCAAATATGCTGATGATGGTGATGCTGATGCTGATGATGCTGTGGTGTACGGGCAGCTGTCGTCGTTGAGTGACTGTAGGAGGATACAAGATGAATAGGACAGGATTTGTGATTGCTGTAAAGAATGGCAGCTAACTCTAAATATAGATAAATGTAAATTAATGTAGATGAATATGAAAAAGAATCCTGTAATATTTGAATACTTTACACTTGACACAGTCACGTCGATTAAATATTTGGGCGTGACATTGCAGAGCGATATGAAATGGGACAAGCATGTAATGGCAGTTGTGGGGAAGGCGGATAGTCGTCTTCGGTTCATTGGTAGAATTTTGGGAAGATGTGGTTCATCTGTAAAGGAGACCGCTGATAAAACACTAATACGACCTATTCATGAGTACTGCTTGAGCGTTTGGGATCCCTATCAGGTCGGATTGAGGGAGGACACTGAAGCATTTTAGAGGCGGGCTGCTAGATTTGTTACTGGTAGATTTGATCATCACGCGAGTGTTACGGAAATGCTCCAGGAACTCGGGTGGGAGTCTCTAGAGAAAAGGAGGCATTCTTTTCGTGAATAGCTACTGAGCAAATTTAGATAACCAGCATATGAGGCTGACTGCTGTACAGTTTTACCGCCGCCATCTTATATTTCGCGGAAATACCTCAAAGATAAGATAAGAGAGATTAGGGCTCGTACAGAGGCATATAGGGAGTCATTATTCCCTCGTTTTGTTTGGGAGTGGAACAGGGAAAGAAGATGCTAGTTGTGGTACGAGGTACCCTCCGTCACGCACCGTATGGTGGAGTACGTATGTAGATGTAGATGTAGATGCAGATGAACAATATTTCGACTTACGTAACGTTGTCTTCGAAAAATTGAATAGAGTTAACTCTTAGAGAGCCAGCCGGGCTGGCCTATCGGTTCTAGCCGATACAGTCTGGAACCGCGCGACGGCTACGGTCGCAGTTTCGAAACCTGCCTCGGGCATGGATGTGTGTGATGTCCTTAGGTTAGTTAGGTTTAAGTAGTTGTAAGTTCTAGGGGACTGATGACTTCTGGAGTTAAGTCCCATAGTGCTCAGAGCCATTTGAACCATCTCTTAGAGGTAAATCATTTCATGATTGGGAAGAGTTCAACTTCTCCACTCTCTAACACTCCTCTAGGCTTTTCCGAACATGTACAGAATACTGATTCTATGCAGAATAGATTATGATAGAGTTTGGTTCGAAAAATTCAGGCAGGCTTACGAAAGATGAATCTCAGTGTTGAGATGTAAAAACCTGCCTTTGAACAATGAGGAGCATTCTTGTTAATGTATTGTTAATGGGACCATCACAGAGATTAAGAAGTGAATGGCGGAATGATAAATATTTTCTTTTAATATTGTCGGTTAAAGAATACCCACCTTAAGCATAAACCGCTGCACAGTGGACCTCCCACATCGAAGAGGAACTAAAATACTATTAATACAATTGTGTTATTGATATTTGGTATACCATCTTCTAATACATTTTGTAGCTGGTTAAGTTCTACACAAATATAAAAAGCACTTATTCAGTGTCATCATTGCAATTACCGGCTCTTCTTTTGGAAGCTGACGAGTTTCCCGAACCCTCTGTTGCAATTACATGTTTTTCCCCATGTCTCTAATTTCGTTCTGAAACCCAGAAACCTTTTTAGCTAAAGTCTCCCGTCCTTTACCTTAATTCTTTACCCCTGTTTCAAATTTCTTCCTATTTCTAGGTTATTTGTTTCTCTTTATACATCACTTTTACAAGTTTCTTTTTGCACGAGCTACAACGCTGCAAGTGTCTCCATTGTCATTTGCTAGCACCTCACGTGTTACAGTTACCAACACAGATTTCATTTAAGTGTCTACTATCACCCCTGACTGCTTCCTCTCTTTTCATCTTTCATTCTTTGTTGACATCTACATCGGTTCTTCTTACTCCTTACTACCACAATTCCTTCCAAAGTACGATCTCAGTTTATAAATGTAAGAAGGAATTGTTAATTAATCATGTTAAGACGCAGCAAGAAATGCAACATTATGGCAATTATGTTACTTCTTTAGTGAACTCGAATAGTAACATTTTCTGGTGATCACTAGATATCACCTTCCACGTGTACGTGCAGCTGTAATTAACCTTCACCTGTTGTTTAAGGACCGATTATGATCAGCATGGGGGGGTGGGACAGGGGGGGGGGGGGCGAGGTAGGCTACAACTGAGTGCAAAAAAGCGTTATAAGTGTAGTAAACAGAAATATTGATTGAAGTCGAAATTAAAGACACTAGAAGGTAACCAGTTAATCTAACAGTACTGAATTTAACGTTAAAACATGCTGAAAGTGTAAGACGTTCTTGCTATTGCACTGGCAGGCATCGCTCAGTAAAGATAAGAACGAAACAAATAAATCAGTTTTCAGTTGTTCCTAAAGAAATGAAAATGCAAGGTATCGCCGAATTTAGTTATCGCGCCACTGCAGAGATGAATGGTATATTAGTGTAAGTGGCGTTGAGAAACATCTGAAATTGGTATAACTGAACAAAGGTCAGGGCCTCTGTGCAACTGTATTCTAATTCTACTCAGAATTAGCCGCTTAGTTAGACCCTATTTTAACCTTGATATACTACAGATACTTTGAACAAGAAACCAAGCATAGTAGCTGAAGAAAGGATGTATACACACGTCTACGGGAAGAATGGCAGAAGTGATCCACAAAACTGCCATCCAGAATCTTTAAATTCCATTTCTTGCAGATTGTTACAACACTTTCGGAGTTCAGACGTAATGAGGTATTTCAAACAGAACGACATTATGTCAGTCAGAATGGATTCCGAAAACATCGTTCATGTGAAACCCAAGCGACACTTTTTTCACAAGATATCCTGAGAACATTGATCAATACAGAAGTATTTAGGCAAGATATCCGGAAAGAGATGGATGCCCGGGACACAGACGCTCCTAGTTTTGAAGACTGGCAGAAGATTAATTCGCTTCTTACCTTTACGGCTGGAAATGTGTTCCGTAATCTGGAAGTAGAATCCCAGGATTCGTTCATCGAGAACCCATATCTCCTGAAACCTCTCCCTGAGGCTAAGCGTCAGGCCACTGTCATCCGACATAGAAACCCATGCAGTTCGACATGCAGGGAACTAAGCAAAGCCAAGGCAGCTGTTCAACGCACTGCATCAGTTCCTATTGGGAGCAACTTTGTACTGGCATACAGGAGTGTTTCAGTGCTGGCGGAATCACTCGGGCATCAAACGGGCCATTGGACCCATTCCAAAGAAGAGCATTCCACTCAAGGAAATAGATGGGAAAGTCATCACACATCGAAATCGTCAATTGCGCCGTTGAGTAGAACTTCACTCCAGCTTCTCCTCACATCCCACAAACATTAGTCCAAACGCAATGGATGAAATTCCTCAGCTGACACCTTACTATGACTTACACACTACGCCTAATATGGAGGAGCTTGAAAGAGAAATTGCACAGCTGAAATGTGGAAAGTGCCCTGGCCAAGACATCATCTCCACAGAAATTGTAAAACTTAAACCAGTTTTTCAGCTGCTTTTTAACCTATTATGGAAATGTTGGGCTGAGGGTACCGTGCCACAAGAGATGCGCGATACCAATATTGTTACTTTATAATAAGGTATAGGTGATGGCGGCGATTGCAACTGTCACCTGGAAAAACATTTGCTCGTGTGTTGTTGGGCACACTTCAGCAGCTTGCCGAGCGCATATACCCTGAGGAACAATGTGGGTTTTGTCCCCTCTACAGTTGATATGATCTACACACTCCGTGAAATTCAGGAAAAGTGCCGATAGCAGAAAACCCCTCAGTTAATTGCCTTTATCGACCTAAACAAAGCTTTCTACTCAGTTAGCAGAGAAGGACTGTATACAGTGCTTTTGAAGATAGCGTGTCCTCCAAAGCTCTTAAAGATGATCACGGCTTTTCACGAAGATATGGAACGTGCATCGACGGAATCACATCTGACCCGTTTGCTGTGAAAAGAGGGTACGTCAAGGCTGCATATTGTTTCCCAATCTCTTCAATATTTTTTTCTCAGCGCTCCTCAAAGTCGCTTTTGGTGAAACTAAGCTGGCCATTAATTTGTATATCAGAGCTTATGTGAAGCTCTGCAGCATTTCTCTATTCAGATCTAAGCGCTTCCGAGGAGACTTGCTCGTAAATAAGCTTTTATTTGCTGACGATGCTGCATTTGTAGTGCATACTCAAGACAATCTGCAAGAGCTTGTGGATAAATTCTCTACTGCATGCAAGCTCTTCTCCATGTCCACAAACGTAAAGCAGACGGTTGTTATGGCACAGGGATACACAGATCCGCTTCGACGGCTCCTTGTTGAAGGTAGTCGATAAATTCTGTTATTTTGGTTCAATAATGACAGAAGATCTCCCCCGGGATGACGAGATAAATGCATGGGACAACAAACATCGGACACTGTCGACATAAATACTTGTGTCAATCATGTGTGCTGAGTACTCTCCTGTATGGAGCCAAGATTGGACGTAGTATGCTAAACAGAAGCGAAAGCCCAAGGCCTTTCACCGGCGGAACTTAGGGAGCATCTTGGGAATATCATGGAAGGATCATGTGAAAAATGATACGGTTCTGAAAAGTGCAAAAAGTAGAGTATCACTTCTACGCTCAAGCAACGTCGCCTACAGTCGTTAGGACATCTGCACTATCAGACGGACTAATTACCGGACACTGTTCTGTCTGCCACACAGAATACGTAAGTGTAATGTAAACATGGGGGAAAATTAATAAAACCGACAAACTGTAGGGATGGTTTCCAGGCTGTAAATGGAGGAAAAAAAGTTCTATGAAGATGTGTCGGGAAACGCATTTTTGCCATGGTAGATGGCGCTGACCAATGGATGTTTCTCTGACCACGTGCCATGGGTTGCTTGTATGTTACAGGTTGCGTGGTTGACGCAGCGTACAGTAAGCAACATACTGGTCCGTTATTCACGTCGGGAACAAGACGAGATAGTATATGTGTGAAGCCAAGCACATGGAAACGGGCCAGAGGCAGCACAGATACATCAAAACCAGGTAACCTCACAGGCACTAACCACACCACTCAACATTTGAAGCCCGTTTTGGGCATTTGTGTAACCAGGGGTCCTTCCAGACGAAAATGCAGGGAGGAGGTGGGCAGTGGGTACACCAGATTTGGAGAACAGGGTACTACAGCTAAAAACATTCAACAGCCTGGATCGCAAGCTATTTCCTCATTTGTGACAACCGGACTCCCCAGACTTTGCTGTGATTTACAGGTCTTGAAAAGTCTTTTTGTTGTGGAACGTGTTCATTTTATGTTGAACCTCACGCCAAGTTGTCATGTGGATGAAGATCTAACGTAGAATGAACAGCTTTCATCACAACAACATTTGATAAGAGATGAAGTCGACAGCAGTGTCCGTCGAAATCGATTCTCTTGAATAAAAAATAGTTTTGCGATCTAGTCGAATGTTTTAAACAGGTAATCAGATCGCTCCTTCGGTCTTCTCAAAATGAGACAATTCATTCGAATTCTACAAGATACTGAGAGGAACCCTAGTATAAGCTCCAGGCAACTGGACCGCCAAAATTGTGTAAGCCAAAGTACGATTCTGTGCAACGTACATGTCATCCGCTACTACCTCTATCACCTACGAGTGCAAGGATAGTCAGCAGCGTATTTCCCTCTACGGAAAGGATTTTGTTGATGGTTTTAGCATCACAATTATGGAATTTTTGTCATGAGTCATCTTTACTGACAAAGCAACCTTTTACCATCATTCTGCATAACCGTCATTTGTGTGCTACAGACAATTGTTGAGGCATCTCATCAGCTTCAGTACGAATTCAATTTGTTGGCAGGAATTCTTAGCGACCACATAATTTGACTGGTTATTATTCCACTATGCCTCTACGCCGGAATGTGCCTGACTTCATGTCGAATATTTTGCATGGGCTGCTTGAGAATATGCCTTGCGCAGTACGACAGGTTATGTGCTCTCTGCATGGCAGAGCACCAACCCACTTCCGCATTCCCTTCGCCGACACCTCAACATATTCCCCCTCGGAGGCCCTGTACCATGGCCTGGTGCATCACTGGACTTAAGCCCCCTGGTTTCATTACCTCCGGGAGTGTCTAAAAAGCGTCGTGTATACTGATGTGCACACCATGTACACTATTGGTCATTAAAATTGCTACACCACGAAGATGACGTGCTGCAGACGCGAAATTTAACCAACAGGGAGAAGATGCTGTGATATGCAGATGACTACTTTTCAGAGGATTTACACAAGGTTGGAGCCGGTGACGACACCTACAACGTGCTGACATGAGGAACGTTTCCAACCGATTTCTCATATACAAATAGCAGTTTTCCGGCGTTGCCTGGTGAAATGTTGTTGTGATGGCTAGTGTAAGGAGGAGAAATGCGTACCATCACGTTTCTTACTTTGATAAAGGTTAGATTGTAGCCTATCGCGATTGCGATTTATCGTATCGCGACATTGCCGCACGCGTTGGTCGAGATCCAATGATTGTTATCAGAATATGGAATCGGTGGGTTCAGGAGGGTAATACGGAACGCCGTGCGTGATCCCAACGGCCTCGTATCACTAGCAGTCGAGATGACAGGCATCTTATCCGCATGGCTGTAACGGATCGTGCAGCCACGTCTCGATCCCTGAGTGAACAGATGGGGACGTTTGCAACACAACAACCATCTGCACGAACAGTTCGACGACGTTTACAGCAGCATTGACTATCAGCTCGGAGATCATGGCTGCGGTTACCCTTCACGCGGTATCACAGACAGGGGCGCCTGCGATGGTGTACTCAACGACGAACCTGGGTGCACGAATGGTAAAACGACAGTTTTTCGGATGAATCCAGGTTCTGTTTACAGCATCATGGTGGTCGCATACGTGTTTGGCGACATCGCGGTGAACTCACGTTGGAAGCGTGTATTCGTCATCGCCATACTGGCATATCACCCAGGTTGATTGTATGGGGTGCCATTGGTTACATGTCTCGGTCACCTCTTTTTCGCATTGACTGCACTTTGAACAGTGGACGATACATTTCAGATATGTTATGACCCGTGATTCTACCCTTGATTCGATCCCTGCGAAACCCTACATTTCAACAGGATAACGCACGACCGCATTTTGCATGTCCTGTACGGGCCTTTCTGTATACAGAAAATTTTCGACTGCTGTCCTGGCCAGAACATTCTCCTGTTCTCTCACCAACTGAAAACGTCTGGTAATGGTGGCCGAGCAACTGGCTCGACACAATATGCCAATCACTACTCTTGATGAATTGTGGTATCGTGTTGAAGCTGTATGGGCAGCTGTACCCGTACACGGCATCCAATCTCCCTGAGTCAATGCCCAGACGTATCAATTACGTTATTGCGACCAGAGGTGGTTGTTCTGGGTACTGATATTTCAGGATCTATGCACCCAAATTGAGTGAAAATGTAATCACATGTCAGTTCAAGTAGAATATATTTGCCCAATGATTACACGTTTATTATCTGCATTTCTTCTTGGTGTAGCACTTTTAATGACCAGTAGTGTAGCAGCGTGTTCACAACACCTGGGACGCTATTCAGATACAGGACGGAACGTGTAAAGAGTGCGGGAATCCATCCATGATTAGTGTGTGAGGTCGTGTGTTGTGACATGGAATTCGATGCAGCTCTGTACAGTGTACCGGGACAGTCTGTTGTCGTTGGACAAACACCGTCTATTTCCGGACACATGTTCATAGGACCTTTTCTCCTCTGTTTCCAGTCCCAGGATACAAAGAATATACGTTTTCAGTCTTAGTGTATATTTTCCATGGAATGTGAATTATCACAGTAACTGCTGTAGCATACCAAAAGGAAAATGTACAGATTCATCATGTGAACTAGTGATTTCCATGATCCGTTATTGAGTAAATAATTTATTGGACCCCTTCACATGGCATGAAGTATTTATATGTAAGAAATATCAATTTGTCTGCCCCTTCTTTCACATCTGAAATAAATGAAGTCGTAGCTTGGTCTGTGAAGGAAATGCCTTCTCCACTAATCGCTTACACATATGTAACAGCACGGTTTCGGACTGAGGCGCCTAGAACCGCTTGGCCACAGCGGCCAGTGTTCAGAGTTATATGAGTGATAATATCATTAACGTTATGTATCCTTTGAATGATTACATTTTATTAAGCACTTTGTAATTTTAAAGTAAGTCATCTGCTTTGATTTTCTACATTTACATCTGCATGGATACTCGGAAAAGCACGGCAGAGGGTTCATCGAACTACCCTCAAAACAATACTTATTATTCCAGTCTCGAACAGTGCGCAGAAAAAACGAAAACATATATCTATCTGTATGAGCTCTGATGTCCCTTATTTCATTTTGATGATCGTTTCTTCCTAAGTAGATCGTGGCCAGTAAAATATTTTCCGATTAGGAGGTAAAATTGGTGATTGAAATTTCGTGAGAAGATTCCGCCGGAACGAAAACCGCCTTTGTTTTCATAATGCCCACCCCAGATCCTGTATCACGTCAGTGACGCACTCTCCCCCGTTTTTCGCTAAGGATCCCATACTGCCCCGCAGTACTCCAAAAGATGACGGACAAGTGTTGTGTACGCAGTCTCTTTACTAGATCTGTTACATTTTCTGAGTGTTTGCCAGTAAAACGCAACCTTTCTTTTATCTTCCCCCACCTACTTTAATTTGTTCTTTCCATTTTAAGTTGTTCGCAATTGCAATTTCTAGATATTTAGCTGAATTCACAGCCTATAGATTTGCCTGATCTATCGTGTAACCGAAGTTTAACGGATTCTTTTATCTCTCATGTGGACCTCAAATGTTTCATTATTTAGTGTCAACTGCTAACTTTCGCACCATGCAGATTTCTTCTCTAAATCATTTTGCAATTTGTTTTGATCTTCTGATAAGAAGACACAATCATTTGCTAACAACCTAAGACGGCTTCTCAGATTGTCTCCCAAATCATTAATATAGATAAGGAACAGTAGAGGGCCTATAACGCTACCTTGGGGAACAAATCACATGTTTTACTAGATGACCTTTCCTCATTTACTACGAACAGTGGCCTCTCTAATAGAAAATCATGAATCTAGTCACACAACAGAGACGATATTTTATAAGCAGTCAATTTTGCTACAAGCCGCTTGTATGGTACAGTGTAAAGAGCCTTCTGGAAGTTTAAAAGTACGGAATCAATTTGGAATCCTTTGTTGGCAGCACTCAACACTTCGTGTGAGTCAATAGCTAGCTTTGTTTGACAAGAATGATTTATCCTAAATCCGTGTTGACTGTTTGTCAAGTGACCGTTCTCTTTGACATGAATCATAATATATGTTCCAAAATATGTTTCAAAATTCTACTACCTTTCTTGAAAATTGGTGAGACCTGTCTGTGGGTACGGATCTTTTGTATATTATTGTTAAGTACAGAGCTATTGCATCAGCATAATCTAAAGGGAACCTATTTGGTACACAGTCTGGACCAAAAGACTTGCTTTTATTAAGTGATTTAAGCTGCTTCACTACTCAGAGCATATATACTTCTAAGTTACTCATGTTGGTAGCTGTTCTTGATTCGAATTCTGGAATATTTACTTCGTCTTCTTTGGTGAAGGAATTTCGGAAGTCTCTGTTTTGAAACTCTGCTTAGGCAGCACTATCGTCGATAGTTTTTCTATCTTAAGAAGGCACTGAGTGTGTCTTTCCGCTAGCATACTTTACATACGATCAGAATCTCCTTGGATTTTCTACCAGGTTTTGAGACGAAGTTTCGTTGCGGAAGTATTATAAGAATCTCACATTGAAGTCCGTGCTAAAATTCGAGCTTCTGTAACAGGTCGCCAATCTCGGGGATTTTGTGTTCATTTATTTTGGCATGCTATATTCGTTGTTTCCGCTACAGTGCTCTGATCTGTTTCGTGTGCCTAGGTGGATCAGCTCCGTCGTTTGTCAGTTTGCTTGGTATACATCTCTCAATGCTGTCGATACTATTTCTTTGAATCCAATCCATGTCTGGTCTACACTTAGATTGTTAATTTGAAAAGAGTGAGATAGTCTCACAGGAAAGCGTCAAGTGAATTTTTATCTTTTTACAAGCATATTTTCCTATTACTTTAGACGATTTGGGGATTACAATTTTCATTCTCTCTATGGCAAACCTGTGTTCACTAATCAGTGTATCCGTTTTGACGTTAGTTATTAGCTCAGGATTATTTGCTGCTAAGAGGGCAACAACCGTTTACCTTTGCGTGGGCTCATGAATTACCTGCTTGAAATAATTTTCGGAGAGTACGTTTAGCACAATTTCTAATGGTCTGTGCGTACTTCCTGATTTAAACACGTCTTTTCGCCAAAATGTCGAAATCAAAAAATTGTATGAATCAGGTACGTGTTTCAAATTAAACTCGTTTTCTTGGAACCTTTCAGCAATTCTACTATCGCAATTGGTGGTTGGGTAAAAGTATCCAATTATTACTTTATTTCGGTTTGTCAAGAATGGCCTCTGTCCATATTAACTAACAGGAACAATCTATAGCACTTTCTCTACAAGGTAAACTACTAATAACAGCAACAAATAAGCCACCGCCAACTCTGTTTAGCCTATCGTTTCTGAACACCGTGTGGTTCTTTGCAAAGATTTCAGCTCAACTTCGACTTTAGCCAGTTTTTAGTGCCTACAACGATTTGAGCTTCAGCGGTTTCTATTGGCGCTTGGAGCTATTGTATTTTCTTTTTTGTTCTTCCATGTTCTTTCTTTTTCAAGCAAATACACCAAGGTTAATTTTTCTTTAGATACATAGATAATATCGTCCTGGCCTACCTGAATAGTGAAATTCAACGGGATATTAATGTTTTAAGACTTCAGAGCAGAGTCGAAGTAATGTCATGGTGAGGAATCTATTGCTTATTGGTACTACCGATATATTTCCTACTGAATTATGTACATATTTATCCTGTAAATATTTTGCCTGAGTTCTGCTTCATCAAAATATTGGGATCTATGAGCATGAAATTAATGAAATATGTACTGAAAGATTGTGGTAAAGTGAACACAGTCTTAAAAGTTTTTTGCAGTGAGTGCATGGGGAAGTTATAGGACCCTGGTAAATGAGTAAGACGGTAGAGGATGTTGAAGTGGACAACTAAACTAGTTCACTGACAAAAAACTCTTTGAAAAATTTTGGCAATTACCAGAGTTGAAATTAGCAAACTGCTACATTGCTTTTGGTGCTGTGTAGGAGGTTAAAATCTTATTCGAATGAGACGAGAAAGTTTTATGCGGACCGCCGCTCGTTGAGTGACTATGATGGATGTCTACCAGACACTGTGTTCTGGCGTGTAGCTACCGATAATCCCGTCTGCCCCCATCAAAACCTGATTGCCGAAGCGGTGTAACGTGTGAGCTGTCATTATTGATTAACTGTCCGAGTAGACATAGACAAAAGTTTTGTCGATAGATTCACTATCAGTACATGTTGTGGACATTAGCTATTTAAAACTGATACTGACCAACTTCGGCCGGCCGCAGTGGCAGAGAGGTTCTAGGCGCCTCTGTCCGGAACCGCGTGACTGCTACGGTCGCAGGTTCGAATCCTGCCTCAGACATGGATGTGTGTTATGTCCTTAGGTTGGTTACGTTTAAGTAGTTATAAGTTCTAGGGGACTGATGATCTCAGATGTTGAGTCCCATAGTGCTGAGAGCCATCTGATCTCAACTTCTGATTCAAAGCCGGGATGGTTCCTTTGAAAGGGCACGGCCGATTTCCTTTCCAATCCTTCCCTAACCCGAGCTTGAGCTCCGTCTCTAATGACCTCGTTGTCGACGGGACGTTAAACACTAACCACCACCATCACCATCTGATTCAAAGCTATAATTGATTGTTGAATTGCAGTACACTGCATGCTACTGCTTTAAAAAATGAAATATGGGAGGTCTCTACATAGTTAAACCCAGATTCATTTCACGTATTTTAGTTAATCTCTGTTATCGTTATCTATGTGAAAGATTACATATTTGTTAACGAAGTTCTTGTCTTCAGTACAACTTATGTAAACTGTGGATTACTTTGTTCTGATTCCTTTGTGCAACTGTGACATGTAACTCGATTACGCGTGGCTACCTGATATCTCTTTAAGATGCAACCCAACTACGCTGAGGCATGCTACCTTCTGTTCCGGTCATCTATCTCGGTGTCTGGATGTCAACAACTAGGTGTCCTTGGATCCATCTCATCTCGTCTTCGCCAGCTGAGCCATTCGACCATTACCACAATCTAACATCTCCAGCTTCTGAATGCCTTCATTATAACATTTGAACTGAGTTTATTTTCGCGATGAACCTGTACCGCAAGTCATGCATCACTTATGCTATACTGCACGTCTGAACAACAAACTCAAATCAAATATACAGCTTAGATATTCATACGTCCAAAGTGGTTGTATAAAATGATAAATATTCTTCACATACAGAGACTTTTAAAATCCCTGGTAAACATCACTTTCCTAAGCAATAAGTTTTGATAAATTTATTCATCACAACAGCAACACGTAAAATACTCAGTATCTGCACTACATTTTGTACAAAATTTTAGATGAATTTAGATTTACTTTGCAATGACTTGTAAAGCTTTTAATCCTTTAAAGTGTTACAGTTTGAAGACCATGCTGCAGTTTCTTTTCCTCAGTTTTCCTGATGATAAAGCACAAAATGGAGGAAAAATTCATTTAAAATATTCCTCAGAGTACAACTAATTCCAGACTTCAACACCAATTCATGACACCTAGTATTCCGCTGCAAGTTTTATTAAATCCCTGCCTCTCAGGACACTTCAGGTATGTCATGACAAAGAAATCAGTCTTCATTATAATAATTTACTGAACTATTGTTTTAACGAAAATACTCCATGTTTCTTTCTCAGCGCCTGCGTGATTACTATTACTGTGCATCGACTGTTTCGATCCCCCTGAGCGAAGTGGGCAAAGTGAAGTTAAATGGCCGATCCATGTCCTATAACACACATTCTCTCCGTCATTCAAGTGGGTGGGGAAGCCAAACAAAGTATTACAATGACGTTAGCGACAAGAAAGGTTCAAATGGCTCTGAGCACTATGTGACCCAGCTGCTGTGGTCATCAGTCCCCTAGAACTTAGAACTACGTAAACCTACCTAACCTAAGGACATCACACACACCCATGCCCAAGGCAGGATTCGAACCTGCGTCCGTAACAGCAGGCGGCTCCGGACTGGAGCGCCTAGAACCGCACGACCACCGCGGCCGGCGTTAGCGACAAGACTACATCTCAGTGTATGACCTTAATCTCAATGTCATAATTATCAACGAAAATTGTAATTTTTCTGATGTTAAAAGGTAAGACAACTATGATTCAGCCTTTCTTCTTCTAGTCTGAGCCTCAGTATTCGAAGGTTGTGTCATTCCCTGTGCGATGAAATTTATTATGAATTAATACGTATTATCTCTCAGTAAGTAACAATATTTTTTAAAGTTGAGTTCATAACCCTGTTCACCTTTAGTATGAAATCTTTTGTATATTTTTCAGCTATTTAGATTTGTTAAGGTAGTGAAGGTAGTGACGTCATAAGTGCGTTACCGTATTCCCAATTCAGCATTCATAGTTCGAACCAGCAGTCAATGTTTTTGAAGAAGTCCGATTGTACTTATTATTTATCACGCAAAGAATATCTGTGCGATTAACAACTAACACTAACACAGTCTTGTGACACCAAGTTAATTGCTTACCAGTGAGGTCTTCTGGACCTGCAACAATACTCCTATGAGCAGTGAAATGCTCTCTTGCAGAAATATTTTTAGCCACGAGGAGCGTGGCTGATTTTCAGATGCACAAGTTTCCTGTTCTTGCTGTGAGTACCAGATTTCCTTCCTTCATCAACATTTTACTTTGTTATTTAACAGTAAAATCACAAAAATTAACGCCCTAACACGGAGGCAACATAAGAGGCTGTGCTATAAGGTGTTCATGTACTCAGTTACAATGTGTAATATCGGGAAAGTCACTGATGCGCACCTATGTTTGTTATGGTTATTTCCTTGTTTCAAAGCCGTTTATTCAACCCTTCCGTTTCTGCCTACGATAGGCAAGCGCACTGTATAGACTAAATTTTTAGTGATCCGTGATTAGCCGAGCGGTCTAATGAGCTGTAGTCATGGACTGTGCGGCTGGTCCCGGCGGAGGTTCGAGTCCTCCCTCGGGCATGGGTGTGTGTGTTTGTCCTTACTATAAGTTAGGTTAAGTAGTGTGTAAGCTTAGGGACTGGTAACCTTAGCAGTTAAGTCCCATAACATTTCATACAATAGTGATGCATACGGTACTTTACATTCATTATATCAATTTTCTCGGGTCATTTCAGTCCACAGAGGCTGTAAATACACGGTGTCCAAAGTTAAAGCAATAAACCGCTAGTTCCCCGACCTTTGCCTACTCCGTGATGTAATCATACGAGCTGTCTACATATGTCCGTACGGTCGTGTTCTGCATGGAAGATGGCGTCCCGGTCAATGGATAACCATGCCGACGATGACGTCAGGACCCCTATGAAACGAGTTTTTGCCGAGTAGCCCCAATTCACAATCGCTGTCTACACAGTAACAGACGGTGCAGTATGACACACAGAATATGCCTACCATACTCGCTGCGTTGGAGGGCCGTAGAAAGAAAGGAAGCAGGATAATCGCAAACTGATTTGGGCCGATGGTTTAATGTGAATCTCTTTGTTGTTTCTCGGATGCGTCGAGAGTTTATAGAGACCAAAATGGTATCCCGAAGACCAGGGCAGGGCCGGCCACGTTCGACATCAGAAAGGGAGGACTGTTATTTGGCAGTAAGGGCACTACATTACCGCCTTAGTACTGCATGGTAAGTGGCGTGTGAGCTCGGAGCATTAATTGGACGTATTGTATCGAGGCAAACGGTGTGCAGAAGGCTTTAACAGAGTGGCAATTACAGTCAGAGACATGTGGTGTGTCTACGTGTGACGCGTCTTCAACATGGCACTTGGACGGTCGAACGGTGGGCCAATGTTGTTTTCGCAAGTGAGTCCTGATTTCGTCTGGAGAGTGATTCTCGGCGGATGGGCATGCGGGGGAACGTGGAACACAGTTTTGGGACCCAAACATCGTGGAAAGATGTCGAGGTCGGAGAGGTCGAGGCCCAGTTCTACAGCACCTTCAAGACCAGCAACTTGGATAGAAGTGTCTGCTTGTGCGGTCTATTTAAGGTGGACTTCGGAATTGTTATACTGAAGAGATTTCTTATTTTGTCTGTCGCCCTTTGCTTGCGACACGTGTGTGCAACACGAAGAAAATCATTGAATTTTTTCACTTTACAATGAAACTCATTAAAACCATTTTTTTGAATGTTGTCTAGTTATCTGAGAAAGCAACTTTCCTAGACACCCCATATTTGATGACTATGCTGGATTTATTTATTTTATTTACACGTCAAGTTCCGAAGGATCAAACTGAGGAACAAATTTCTACATCTACATCTACATCTACATGACTACTCTGCAATTCACATTTAAGTGCTTGGCAGAGTGTTCATCGAACCACAATCATACTATCTCTCTACTATTCCACTCCCGAACCGCGAGCGGGAAAAACGAACACCTAAACCTTTCTGTTCGAGCTCTGATTTCTCTTATTTTATTCTGATGATCATTCCTACCTATGTAGGTTGGGCTCAACAAAATATTTTCGCATTCGGAAGAGAAAGTTGGTGACTGAAATTTCGTAAAAAGGTCTCGCCGCGACGAAAAACGTCTATGCTGTAATGACCCAACTGTAATCCCAACTCGTGTATCATATCTGCCACACTCTCTCCCCTACTACGTGATAATACAAAACGAAGGTCGTGGAACGTGTCTGTACATGAAATTAGAACATAAATGTAATAACAGATAAAAATAAAATGTTTACGTGCCTGAAGAAAGACAAGCCATAAGTTTCAGTAAACGCAGTCAGCAAAATAACTTAAGAATCAGCTTAATTTTTTAAGCCACTCCTCAACAGAATAGAAGGAGTGACCCATGAGGAAACCCTTCAGTTTCGATTTGAATGCGAGTGGATTACTCTAAGATTTTTGAGTTCTTGTGGTAGCTTATTGAAAATGGATGAAGTACTATACTGTACACTTTTCTGCACAAGAGTTAAGGAAGTCCGATCCAAATGCAGGTCGGGTTTCAGCCGAGTGTGAGTGTAAGCTGCTTATTCTTGGGAAAAAACTGATATTGTTAACAAGAAACGACAGAGAAGAATATATGTATTGAGAAGCCAATGTCAAAATACCCAGACTAGTAAACAGGGGTCCACAAGAGGTTCGCGAACACCACTTATCGCCCGAACCGCACGTTTCTGCGCCATCTGAGATGCACCGGGGAGACGCATCATGTCAGCATCCACCAACAACACTCCAAAACTGCGATCAGTTTTACGGGAAGAATGGGCGTTACTGTCTGAATGTGAGGCTGATGACATCATTCAGCATACCCCGTCATTCTCTGGGTGTATTGCTGCTAGACGAGGCCACACCACATACTGAGCACATTAATCAGTTGTCGGAATGTGTACGCAAACCCGTTAAGTTGGAAAAAAAGAAGAGTACCTTTGTCTACTATTAAGCATGTTGTAGTTGTTTTGGGTTCTGTATTCATTACATAGTTTTTATTTTACTGTCACCTGTTTCTACTCTTTTATGGCACAAGGGCTACCTTGCAAAGTTTGCTTTCGTTGCTTTAATTCTGGACACCAGTGTACTTTGATTGCCAGCCGTTTCGGGTGAGCGGTTCCAGGAGCTTCAGTCCGGAACCGCGCTGCTGCTGCGGTCACAGGTTCGAATCCTGCCTCGGGCTTGGATGTGTGTGGTGTCCTTACAAGGGAACCTCCCCATCGTACCCCCCTCAGATTTAGTTATAAGTTGGCTCAGTGGATAGTCCTTGAAATACTGAACACAGAACAATGAAGAAAACACGAAGAAGTTGTGTGGAACTATGAAAAAAATAGCAAAATATACGAACTGAGTAGCCCATGCGCAAGATAATCAACATCAAGGAGAATGTCAACCCAGGAGCGCTGTTGTTCCATGGTTAGAGTGAGCAGCTGCAGAATAAGCGGTCCTTGGTTCAAGTCCTCCCTCGAGTGAAAACTTCACCTTTTTATTTTCAGACAGTTATTATCTATCCGTCCGTGTCAATTATCAAAGTTCAGGCGCTCACACATAATCAGCTTCGCTCTCAGAAATTCCAGGACATGTTCAGATTTGCTTGGACATGTGCAGGATTTGGTCTACACACGAAAAAATTTGAAAACGTTAAAAACAAATGTTTTGACAGAGCACAGGGAAAACTGTGCGACTGTGAAACTGTTGCATTCATTTGTTGCAGTTTATGTAACAAACTCCTATGTTTTCATCACTTTTTTGGGAGTGATTATCACATCCACAAGATAACCTAAGTCGGGCAAGGTAGAAGAATGTTTTCACCCATTCGCCAAGTGTACAAGTTAGGTGGGTCGACGACACACTCCTGTCATGTGACGCAGATGTCGTCCCTAGTGTCGTATAGAATATGTCATACGTGTTTTCCTGTGGAGGAATCGGCTGAACTATGACCTTGCGATCAAATATTTTCGGTTCCCATGGGAGAGGCACGTCCTTTCGTCTACTCATCGCGCAGTTTTGCGGTGCGGTCACAAAACAGAGACACTAAACTTAGCACAGTGAACAGAGACGCCAATGAACGAACGGACTTTACGAAAATAAAGAACGTAATCGTTATACTCGAGGGAAGACTTGGACCTAGGATCTCTCACTCCGTAGGTGCTCACGCTAACCACGGGACCACGACGCTCTTCATCTTAAATTGTCCTTGATGTTGCTTATCTTGCACATGGGCTATTCAGTTAGTATATTTTGCTTATCTTTTCATAGTTCCACACAACTTCTTCCTGTTTTCTCGATTGATCTGTGTTCAGTTTTTCAAGGCCTATCCACTGAGCCCACTTATAACTAAATTTGAGGGGGTGCCATGGGGAGGTTCGCTTGTTAGGTTAGTTCGGTTTAAGTAGTTCTAAGTCTAGGGGACTGATGACCTCAGATGTTAAGTCCCATAGTGCTCAGAGCCATTTTGTACTCAGAAAGTAGCATGTCATTGTAAATGGATTCCGAAGGGAGAGTGATTTCAAGTGTGCCGCAGGGGAGTGTCGTAGGACCGTTGCTATTCACACTATACATAAATGACCTTGTGGATGACATCGGAAGTTCACTGAGGCTTTTTGCGGATGATGCTGTAGTATATCGAGAGATTGTAACGATGGAAAATTGTACTGAAATGCAGGAATATCTGCAACGAATTGACGTTTGGTGCACGGAATGGCAATTGAGTCTCAATGTAGACAAGTGTAATGTGCTGCGAACACATAGAAAGGAAGATCCTTTATCACTCAGACACAATATAGCAGATCAGTAAACGGAAGCACTTAATTCCATAAATTATATGGGAGTAGTCATTAGGAGTGATTTAAAATGGATGGACCATATAAAATTAATCGTCGGCAAAGCAGATGCCAGACTGAGATTCATTGGAAGAATCCTAAGGAAATGCAATCCGAAAACAAAGGAAGTAGGTTACAGCACACTTGTCCGCCCACTGTTTGAATACTGCTTACCGGTGTGGGATCCGTACCAGATAGGGTTGATAGAAGAGATAGAGAAGATCCAACGGAGAGCAGCGCGCTTCGTTACAGGATCATTTAGTAATTGAGAAAGCGATACGGAGATGATAGATAAACTCCAGTGAAAGACTCTGCAAGACAGACGCTCAGCACCTCAGTACTGGCTTTTGTTGAAGTTTCGAGAAGATACCTTCCCCGACAAGTCAAGCAGTATATTGATCCCTCCTACGTACATCACGCGAAGAGACCATGAGGATAAAATCAGAGAGATTAGAGCCCACACAGAGGCATACCGACAATCTTTCTTTCCGCGTACAATACGGGACTGGAATAGAAGGGAGAAGTGATAGAGGTACTCAAAGCACCCTCCGCCACACACTGCCAGGTGACTTGCGGAGTATGGATGAAGATGTATATGTAGATTATAAGTCGTTTAGTAATTTCCGCTGCCGTAACAGAATGTGGCACCACACCATGATTTCGTACACCTTGCATCACCACGCAAAGTGGCGGGTTTGGGGCGTAGACGCTAGACCGTGACACACACACACAGGGTGTTTACTGGAAGCGAGTAGTCGGCCGACGGCTGCCAAACAGCTTCGCGAGCGCGCCGAGGCAGGAAGAGCGCGGCAGAACTTGACTGCCTGGGGCTTTGACGTCGCCACATGTGAAGCATATATTGTGTTTACCGCCGCTAAGCGAGCCATATTGCCGCCGCCGGCGCGCGCCGCAGGCCGGAAGCCAACCCTGCTGTATTTACCGCTGCAGCAGCCGGGACTTGTTCAGGGCTGGCGGCACTGTCTAACGCCGAACCGCCACGGCGGGAGGCCGCGTTTAGGAGGGCCGTACCGAACACTTCATATAGGAGCAGGCACTGCCGATGGTCCCGGTGCAGCTGATATGAATCTTCCATTCTAGCGCGGTTATGAAACTTCATAAGAGATTAAAAGTGTATAGCGCTCTGGGAATCGATCCACAGTCGATGCCTTTGACGACTAATACCCTTGCCAACTGAGCTATACAGCAACCGGTTACATAAAGGGCGACAATTATTGAACTGCATGAAAGAAAACGTAAATTATTTACAAACTACGGCATCTACACACTTTATTCATACTGTAAACGTCACTACAGATAATCGGATTTAGGTTATGACATGTTCGTCAAGCCTGCCATCCTTGGCGATGATGTGGCCCAGACATATATCGAAACTGCGTATGACCCGCTGAAGTGTCGGTACATCAATGCCGTCGATGACCAACTGAATGACTGTTTTCAGTGCAGCAACAGTTTTTGGGATTTTTGCTGTGGTGTGCGTACTGTAAGACCTTCGGTACACACACCATCAGATTATTTGACTTGTCGTACTAACGAAGTAGGCGAGTGTCAGCAATATTTCTCGTGGTCTTATCGTGGCGTATTTATCTTCTGCCGTTAGGTCAGAGGATAGAAATGCCACTTGCACGCTTAGAGTAGCAGATTGACGGTGACCAACTTTAAACAGAACTTGATTAATTTTCACACACATTTATTAAAATAATAAAAAGCATAAAAATAACTTAACTTGGTTCTGGATCAATTTACAATTGACAATCTGAAGTTCTTTTGGTCTTGGTACGTCAATCTTATTCTCACATATCTCTGATACTTGACAAAGTGTCTATACATTTCTCTTCATGGCGATGTACAGGAATATGATAATCTTATTAGGTGCAGACTGAAACTTGACTATAGGCTAATGCAGACTAATGCAGACTGACTAATCGTGGGTCTGTACACTCGTTATAATACCTCGAGCGTTCAGGTATCACTGCGCGAGTGTGATCCGCCAGGAGAAAAGGTTCTACGTTAGCAGCAATCTCATTGGCTGCGTTACATATTAATACGCGGATCGGCAGAAGCAGAATTTGGTCCAAGACAGCGGCATCTCGTAGTGCGGAGACGGCTGAGAGCTGCGCCTGCGCTGTTGTGCTTAGCGGGGCGCGCTCTATTGGGGACGTTGTGTACGCGCTGACTACGCGGAACTATGTACGCAATTGCTGTACATCTTTAATATAGCCCCACAAAAATGAGACGTACATGTTCAGAACCGGATAATATGGTGGCCAATCGAGGCTCATGCATGTGGCCTCTGGATACCCCAGAGCCAGAATGCGACCCCCAAAGCACTCCTTCAGGACATCAAACACTCTCCTGCTTCCCTGGGGTCCATCTCCGTCTTGCATGAACCGCCTGCTGTCGAAATCAGGGTCGCATTACATAATAGGGATGAAATTGTATTCCAAAACCTTCACGTACCTTTCAGTAGTCACTGCGCCATCCAGTAATATGGCACCTATTATTCCGTTGCTGGACATTGCACACCACACAGTCACCTGTTGAGAGAAAAGAGACTTCTTGATTTCGAAATGCGGATTCTCAGTCCCCCAAATGAGTTAATTTTGCTTAATGTTGCAAATGAAAGTGGGCTTCGTCGCTAACCCAAACCATGCATGCGCGTACTAATTTCCATTACGTCCCTCGGCCAACCATGTATTTTGATAGCCCTAACGTAAACCGTTCAGAAGTTGTGTCGGCGCCAACAAAACATTTTCGCATTCGGAGGAGAACGTTGGTGACTGAAATTTCGTGAGAAGATTCCATCCCAACGAAAAACGCCCTTGGTTTCATGTTGCCTATCTCAAGTCCTGTAACATACCAGTGACACTCTCCCCTATTTCGCGATAGTACAAAACGTGCTGCTCTTTTCGCACTTTCTCGTTGTAGTCCTGTCTGGTAAGTATCCTCATCACTGAGCAGTAGCCCTCGAGATGAGGACGGACAAACGTAGTGTAAGGAGACTCTTTAGTAGATATGGTACATTTTCTACTTGTTCTCCCAGTACAACGCACTGTTTGGTTCACCTCCCCTCCCCCACCCCTCTCCCGAACATTTTCTATGCATTCTTTCGAATTTAAGTTATTCGTAACTGTAATTCCTAGGTGCTTAGCTGAATTTACGGCCTATAGGTTTGGTTGATGTATTGTGTAACCGAAATTTAATGGATTTCTTTTGGTACTCATGTGGATGACCTCACATTTTTCGTTATTTAAGATCAATTGAAAATTTTCGCACCATACAGATATCTTTTCTAAATCCTTTTGCAGTTTGTTTTGAACTTCTGACGATGAGTGACAGCATCATCTGCAAACAACCTAAGACAGCTGCTTCGATTGTCTCCTAAATAATTTATACAGATAAGGAAGAGCAGTATAAACTGCACATCTAAACGCTGTAGAAGACTCGAGCTTATGCTTGTTTGAGCTGTTGAAAATAACTTGTCTTTGTAGTAGTAAATCCAAAATAATAGCTTTGGTTGGCTGCGCGTGAACGTAATAACGAATAAAAATGACATATTCGTATCGCTATTACATTTATTGCACCCACGCACGCGCACGCAGACATACACGCACATAAACACACACACACACACACACACACAAGCGCGAGCGCGCGCGCTTGAGCGCGCATAGAATTTCACGAAATTTTCTGTTATGACATTAGTTTTTAGCAGGATCCTTGGTTTTTCTGGGTTACTTGCATCTTACTTACTGAAACAGTCGAAGTTAGCATTGTTTACTATTATCTATTTCGACCGTAGTAGCAATGAAACTTCCACAGACAGCTGTTGTAGTCTGTTACCAAATACTGCAGTGACACGTACTGTTTTACAATTCCTTTTGCACTAAAATGTGTTTATTGATCCAAAGAATCAAAATTCCAGCTCGTAACCCGTATTGAATCACTCTAATACAAATTCTGAAGCTGTTTCCCAGTTTTGCCGCTGAAGCGCTGTCAACTGACACTTTGTTCGCTAAGTTCACCTATAGCGTTTACAATTTATTAAATTTTAAAGGAATTAAGAACGTTCATATCTTCCACCGTCATTATATAAAGCACTAACACACCTACAGAGCTATGTGGGTCAGCAGAGTGCGATACCCCCCCCCCCCCCATGTTTCTCTAACTCATGTGGTGCCATTGACTATTCCGTACCGTCATTAGTGTGGATTAAACTTACGCAGCAGCCACAAAATAACTTCCAGCCTCCGAGTTTTCGCCATGACAGTAACTTCACACCACTCACGGACCTGCAAAGGCCACTTTTTTCTGGAAAAGCACTCGAAGCAGTCCTTGAGACTACCTGCTGGCCAACTGTCATCTGGAGTACTTCACAGTCAGTATATTTCGCCATAGCAAAGGCTCAGTTGTCAACTGTTGGTCAGACAGACAGCCCTAGACCCTACCTCTTTACCAGCTACGCTCGAATGTGTTTGTACTGGCGACGCACAGCACCGCACAGCGCTGCCTGTCAAGCCAGAGCTGTTCTAGCCATGACTGTCACTCACAGTTTTACGAGGGACGTTCCTAAAGTAAGTTTCGTTACTGTTTTCTCTCAGAAAACTTATTGTAGAGAAAAAAATACACCATGGCATCTCGAGCACCTTACACTAATATTCGGCATTGTCCCCATCGACTCTGATACATTTGTCGCAGCATGCAGTCAGTTTGAGGAGGCCTGCCTGGGAAAATTCGGTGCCCTACGATGCAAAGAATTTTCGCACAGCCTGTTCCACCTCAACATTACTTTGGAAGTGACGTCCTGAGAGTGTGGCTTTAAGTGCAACGAACGAGTGAATGTCTGATGGGAATAAATCGGGGCTGCAGACCAACTGATTCAATCTCTCCAAGCGACGTATCTGATCCTGTGTGGACCTTCCTCTGTGTGATTTGGCTTTATTGTTCAAGAGCACAACTCCTTCGCTCTATACCCCTGGTCTTTTTCGTCGAATGGTGGACATGAGTTTGGTGATGGTCCGTTGCTGGAGCAAATCAGGGAGAGCCACACCTTTCGCGTCCCAGAACAATATGGCCACAACGTTTCTTGCAGAGGATAACACTTTGAATGTTTTCCTCACTGGCGAACTGAGATGCTTGCACGTAATTGAGGCTACCTTAGATTCCGGAGTAAAGCGCCAACCACAAGGTCTGTGTTGATTGTGAATTCGTTTCCCTCTTTTACTCACCAAATCAAGTGATCTGGGCTGATTCCCATTCTCATACCCTTGTCATCCGGAGTCAGGTTTCTCTGTACCGATCTTGTATGCACTGTATACACTTTTCGGTATTACAACAAATAATGGAGCATGTGGTAGCCTTAGCTCGGACAATAGACAGTGTGGATTCCACGTTTGACCTAGTTATGCAAGTGTCTGCTAACACTATGTTCTGTACTCTAGCAACGTTGTTTTCATTAGTGGATGTGCAGGGACACACACTTCGACGTTTATGCTCCTCACTCTGCCTTCCTTCTCTGAACATGCAACACCAGTAACCAACCATTTGACGAGACATGACCTCTTCACTATACACGATGTTCAGTCATTTTGGATCACAGACACAAGAGTCCCACATGCCAGTTCTTACCGGATAACAGCACTCGCTTCCATTGGCGAGCACATTCTCAGTGCATGTCTGTCTGCCATCGTGATTAGTACTTGAATAACCTCGGGCACGTCTGGTTGCTTTTACTCTCTCTCTTCTTCGGCTCTCTGCGTAGGCGTCATTCCTTGTGTGCTGACTCAACTTCCGTTGTTGAATCAGCTGTGGGTGTGGATTCATGTGACCTTTGTGTTTGTCAACTGGTGCACCATCTTCCCTTCCAAAACCAATGGCGAAACTTACTTCCAGAACATCCCTCGTATGAGGTAATGGGCAAGTTGTGGCGCCCTGGAAATATTCGAAGTTCGGTCTTAGCGTGGCCGCGTGGGGGCCTCTTGGCGGGCCGCGGCCTGGCAGCAACCATGTGGTGCCCAACGTTAGCTAAGCATGAGGGGTAGCCCCAGCGCGTGGCCCACTGGCTGCGTGGCTGGGAATTCCATGTGACGCTGTGACGATGGAGGAGACATGCCCGGAGTGCCAAGGATGGCGGACTTTGTGAAACCTTAATGGCAAACATTTCTGGCTACTGCCAGATGAATAATGATACCTCAGAGAGAAACATGTACATCACCGTTATCTGCACTATGATTCTGGTGCTGTAATCAGATTTTCAATATCTTTATTACTTTGAAGTTTATTATGTGACTGTAAAGTATACAAGTAATACCTAGAAACGAATTTCCAAAATCTAAATGTTTCATCCGATTTTGTCGATCTACATGTCTTTAGAAAGCTATTAGTGTAATCCGAAATTGGTATAAATTACAGGCATGTAACTTGAATAGTACATGAGTTATTATAGGTCAAAGAGGAGGATTACTATCGATCCCGTCAGGCCATAACTACTCCACAGTGACAATAAAAAGCGGTGGCAACATGCTTATAAGTATATTTATTCATATTTGTCGTTTTTTTATATCAAATATATGCAATTCTGAAGTAATTGGTCAATTATTTACTGTGTTTTAGAAAGCACAGAGACGTTAGACTACTATTCTACTTTTGCTTGCTATTCCTTTGATGTACGTCTATTTAATTTGTTTATGTCTTTACTAATGTGTGTTATAGCGTGTTTATGGTCCAGCCGTAGGAATATTTATTTCATTTTATGTTATTTAAATGTAAATCCAGTATTACCAAAGCGTTTCATTTTGTTTGTGAATGCGCGTTGGCTTGAAGACATGGTGGAAGCGCTCTAGGCAATCATAGCACTCGTGAATGGAGTTCGAAACAGTGCAGCGTGAGGGACAGTCGCTCAGGACTTCTGGACGGTACGGTGCGACGGAGGGACAGTCGCGGGAGACATACTTCGCAGCACCGACTTGCGAACTTGTGAGATTTCTGTGGTTTCTACTGTGAAGACGTAGTATGCGTTTGTAAGTGAATATCTCGCGAGCTATGTTGTCGTTCATAACTAATTACGTGCAGTAGGAACCTATTGTTTCCCTGTTATTCCGATAATATTTTATTTAATTGCTGGACCATCGACACCTATAAATGCTTTGCAGAAATATACCACATTCTCAACAGTACTTCTACTATCGTACTAATCATTTAAAGTCGTTAAGATAGTACCTGCAGATTTTACTCAATTCCAATCTTTCATTTACACACTTCTACGTTACATTCGCAAGTGCCGAGTGATAGGAACCACTGACCATTCGATTCATGTGTATATTCATATTGTGTACTGTAGACTCAGCTTGTAATGCGGCAACTATGTATTCCAGCCCCTAGACAACTAAACCAGCGAAATCTTTTAATATTTCAACTCAGAGTCGGAGGGTACGTAGTTGAGGGCTACCACCACACCATTCCATCATTTTATTTGAAATCCCGCACTCGCATTAACAAGTGTTTGTGGCGTAAGACTCGTGGAGAGTTGAGAGATAAGTCACTCGCTAAAAATTGCACACTGTCACCGAGTATTTGCATGACCATAAGAATAACTTGTAAGTTAATTATTTCATTATGTCGAAAATTTTCAAGTTATATCCCTCTACATACAACTAAATAAAACTGATCTCATTGATTGTAGTTAGGTGGATAAAAGCATAATTATTTCATTTCTCTTATAAGGTTTATCGTATAATTTGTGCTGATATGTGTCTGGTCGTTTATCACCTGTTTCATATTTTCAGTTACTTTTTTATGTGGTAGTTTTCCTGCACTCAGATAACTTGCGCTGATGATTTTCATGTATTGTTCTATGTTTGTGCAATGATGGTTATGGTGCTTTAAGTGCTTCTTGAAAGTTAAATTGTTTCAAAATTTTTGAAATACCTACATGTCATTCCTGCGTATACTGCATAACATCTTTGGTATTTTAATTTGTATATTCCTGCTCCCTGTAATTTTCCTTCCTTGATGGTTGATGCAGACTGAGTTTGCACAGTTTTATACGCTACATGGAGTCCCTGTTTATTTAGCATGTTTGCCACTCTATGTGAAAGCCGTAGTGTGTCAAGTCCTCTGTTTCTGTGCGATGTTGTCATCCCAAGGGTTTATTGTATACAGCATTGTGTTAAGACTCCGTGAATATTCCTGAATTTTGGATTTGTTGGATTTATTGTGTATGTTCTGTTCCTATGTTTTAATTTCAATAAAACAGACATTGGCAGTAAGGAAATCACAAAATCTATAAAATAATTAATTAGAGTAATAGAAGTTAGAGACTCGATTTGTCTAGATAACGTATGTAAGCGATTAACATTGCAAGATGAAGGGCTAATATAAGGGCGAGATAAGACATTTCGAACGTGAACTTCTGGTACTTTAATAAGCGGTTTATTTGCCAGAATGTTGAATCCAAACATGCAAACATGCTTGCAACGTGTTGCACAGATGGCGGATGTCATTTTCTGGGACGGATTTCCATGCCTGTTGCACTAGGTCGGTCAATACAGCGACGATTTAGCTGTTCGTGGATGAGGGAGGAGTTGTCGTCCGATGATGTCTCATATGTGCTCGATTGGAGCATGATCTCGTACTCGAGCAGTCTAAGGCAACATGACACTATGTGGGCGAGCGTTATCCTGCTGAAAAAACACTACGTAGAATGTTGTTAATGAGTGGCAGTACAACAGGTCAAATCACCTGACTGACAAAATATGTGCAGTCGGGGTGCATGGGATACCCACAGGAGTGTTCCAGCTGTCATGCGAAATCGCTCCACAGAACATGGTTGCAGGCCCTCAACCAGCCTCTTTCTAACCGACACGTGGCCGTCAGTGGCATCGAGACAGAACCACCTTTCATCAGAGACAATGACAGATCTCCACCCTGCCCTCCTATGTGCTCTCATTTGACACTGCTAAAGTCACAAACAGCGGTAGTTTGGGTCTACATCTACATCTACATCCATACTCCGTAAGCCACCTGACGGTGTGTGGCGGAGGACCTCTATGAAATGCACGCGACTGAGCATTTGGCTCGGAGCTGTCGCTGAAGTTACATACTTGTGACAGATCATTGTGTCACTGTGGTTCCAGTTTCTGTGCAGATTGCTGCTGCAGATAAAGTACTATGCACCAGAGCACTAACGCCGACGACGGTGGTCACCCGGAGCCTGGAGCCTGGTCTTCTTGCGACCGTGCATTCACGTGACCACCGGCGCCAGTAGTTATGGACAGAGGCTACAGACCTGCCACGCCTTTCTGCGATAACACAAAAGGAATATCAAGCTTTACCTAGCCCTATTGCACGACGTCGTTCAAATTCAGTGAGGTGTTGATAATCGCGTCTTCATCGGCTTTAAAGGCAATCCTGACTAACATCAGCTCACCGCGTCCAGTCTCAAAGGTGACTAATATTCACGACCGTTGTAGCGTGTACTTAAGGCAACATTTCTTTTCATACTTATAGTAGAGCTATTATCGCCACTCTTATGTGACTGGTGCGAAATTTGAACAGACATCATCTTTCAGATGTAGAAACACGCCTACCAACATTCGTTTATGTTGCACAGTTCCTTCTTGGTGCTACCGTACTTTTTTCGTCAGTTTATGAAAATGTATATATTTCAGATCAATGTTGATGCCCCACAAAAAATAGATGAAAATATTATGGCATAAAAATTTCGTTTTTGTCAGATGTACGTGGCCTATTAGAAAAGTAAGGAACGATAGGCCGCGAAATGGAAACCACAGTGAAAATCAAAACTTTTATTTCCAAAGGTTGGCTACACCTTCCAGCTACTTTTTCACACAGTCGCCGGTCACACTTAGACATCTGTCGTAGTGTTGTACCAACTTCTCAATTCCCTCGTTATAGAAGACAGCCGCGAGTGGTTTTAGACAATTCTCTACTGTGGACTGCAGCTCGTTGCTGTGTGAAAATTTTATCTTCATAGCCAGCGGTTCATTTGAGCAGAGATGAACCTCAGGAGTAATTGGCTAATTACGGTCTGTATTGTGGGTGATGAAACACTTCGCAACGACAACGCTACAGCAGCATTTTCATTGCCCCTGCATAGTGCGGCCGAGAATTGTGTAGAACGAACCGCATGACAGTTATGTTATCTGGATTGTATAGCTTCAGGCAAAATCTTTCGCCAGGCCCTCACACTGGGCTGGAGATACTCATTTCTTAGCCATATTTACGTTCTCATTGCTAGCTCAGAACTGAAAAGAGCGACATGATGCAATCGACGGCGTACTAGAAACAGTGCCCAACAAATCTGTGCAAAGCTTCATTAGATTTTCACTGTATTTTCCATTTCGCCACCGATCGTTCCTTACTTTCCGAATACCCCTCATTTATAGACGAATAAGGTGAATATTATCGACTTAAGATTACACGCAGCTGAGAGCGCTAAAACAATAAAAGTTAAAGAAGTTATCTGTTTGCTTACATTTTGACGCTATTACACACCAATAACAGTTATTGCGGTGCCATAGAGTAGGAGAAGTTCCTTTGCATTTTCGTGGTGACCAACACACTGAAGGCTTTGAACTTCGGAGGAGAGATGGTTTTGCGCCACTCCATGGACTACCGTTTTGTTTCCGTTTCGAAGTGATGAACCCGTGGTTTTATTGCCTGCGACGATGTTCCACAGGAACTCGTCAGGATCAGCTTCGTAACGCCCAAGCAATTACACACAGGTGGTCCTTCTTTGCTCTTTGTGGTCTTCTTTTAGGCGGAGAGCAACCTAGTGGATACACAGCTTTCAGTATCCCAGCTGGTGGACGATTGTCTCACTACTACTAACGGAGCCGTCCAGTTGTGCACTGAGGTGTTTTGCCGTGAACGTAGATCACCTCTAATGAGAGTGTCCGCACGTTCAACCATTGCAGGAGCCACACACACAGCTGTGGGTGGCCCGCCGGCAATCGGGAGATAGGACAGGTTTGCGCGACCTTGTTGCGATGATGACGGACGCCTCACCCAATACCGCGCCGTGCTTTTGTTCACTACCAGGTTTCCGCAGACATTCTACAAGCGCCTGAGAATATCTAAGATGCTCTGGTTTTCCGTCAAAAGACACCCAATCACAGTTCACTACTTGGGGTGCACCTCCGTTCAGACGCCATTTTGAAGGCACCGTATAGCGGCACTACCTACTGAAACTTCATGAAAGTGGCTGAAGCGGGAAAATTCCACGGTGTTCCACAAAGAAGTCTGCAATTTTTTCAACCAAAATTGACCGAGGATAAAGTCTTGCAATACTCATTAATCGACTATCATAGTATAACGTTACTAATGTATATTTATATAGTACAGCAGGTTTGTTTATTTAAAAGCAGACCGTCCTCAATCCTTTATGATTGACTACATATCGTATTAACATCGTGTTTGCATGCAGAGATGTCATTTGCTGCTGCCGCTCGTTTACTATCGTTGATACCCAGATCGACTTTCCTTCATCATAGGGCGTCTAAAAGTAGTTTGCTGTGTTTTATCCTTTCCTAATTATACTTTTTACATGTACTTTTATGATGCATCCTTGCCAGTCATTTAATTCCGATCTGTTTTGTATTTTAGTTATATTTCGCATCGCTTTCCTCCGCCAGCTCACCCAACTGAGCCCTACAGCCACCTAATTAAGTAGCACTCATGGAACTCCTTAGCAGTCATCCTATGCCCTTCCAGGACGCCTGATATGCAACTTCAGGGGATCAAATGGTTCAAATGGCTCTATGCACTATGGGACTTAACATATAGGTTCATCAGTCCCCTAGACTTAGAACTACTTAAACCTAACTGGCCGAAGGACATCACACACCTCCATGCCCGAGGCAGGTTTCGGACTTGCGACCGTACCAGCAGCGCGGTTCTGGACTGAAGCACCTAGAACCGCAAGTTCAGGAGACATATTTATCTCGACTTTCTATAGTGTAACCGACTTTGAGCCGGTGTTATTTTGTTCATGTATCTTTGAGCTAAGCTATCTTTGCTTTTCGCGTGTCTAATCTTCCGGGTTGGCGGGCGAAGCGAGTGGGTTTTTAGCCTTCGACGGTAACCCCTGAGATCTCTGGATATTTCCTTGGGAGACGAGTGTCAACGGCTGCCGAACGAGCGAGATGTTGTGGTGCGAAGCTGGTCGGGCGTTTGGCGACACGGGCAGCTTGCACTTCCCTGGGAAGAAAAATTGAAGTGAAGCGGTGAAGCTGTGGAACCCGCTCCTTCGTATTGTGTACGTCAAACGAGTAAGTGGTCGTAATGGTGTTTTGTTGACCGACGCACTCAGGTGCATTTAAATTTTATTACTATGGTGAGACTTTCATACTCGAACTTTAGATGCTGTCGAAGAGCTCAGCTGAACAAGTCAGATGGTGGCCGTTATTTGAAAGCTTTCTCAGAAGTTTTACTAGTGCTCTGTGTTCCTTGTAATCAAATGATTCTATGTTGGCGTTTTCAAAGCCTGCGCTCTATTAATACAGTTGTCCATGTGTAAAATGCTTAAGGTCAAAGTTGCGAATTTGCCAGTAGTATAACGTGTTCCTGTAAACTGGATTACCCATATATCGAGTCAAAGGTTCTGCGGAGTGTTTCTATGTTTCAGAGTTATTGGAATGTCTTTGTGATTCAAGCAAAAACCTTCGATTGTGCCAGCGCCTTGGCGGGGAGTGAAATGTCGTCCGAGGTCTAGGCCTGGCAGTGTTGAAGAACTTCGCCACTGCCGGGAGTTGTTCACATACCTCCCTTCCGCCAAGGCGGGGTAAGCTGGTAGATGTATAAATATATATTGTATGTGACCTGTTCTTATACGATCCCGTTCCTTATATATTAGCGACTGGTAACTGTCTAAACTTTAAATTGCACAGCATCTGCTGAGTTCCTTGCGCAGCTCTTTCTAGTGGTCTCTTATTAACACATCTGAGCACGCGAACATTCATTTTTAAAGATCAGTATTTCTGTTGTAGTTTTTTTTATGTTAGTGGTTCTATTAGGATATATAACTTGATCTTAGCTTGGTAATAGTGTTGACGTGTCATTAAGTAACCGTTTATTGGTAACTGTTTTCATTATATGTATTTTGAGGGAAATCCTATATGGGAGTTTGAATTTCTGAAGTTTGTCAGTAATTCCGTTAACTTAATAAGGGAAAATAAAGCGTGGGGTATTAGTGCGCGGGAACGTTAAGTTTGTAACTGACCTTCTAACAAGTACTTCCTTAACGAATTGAAATAGTAAGTTTATAACGGTATTTTAGTGAAGAAAGTTTTAACTGTGGCCATATTTATGTAATAACTGGTTTAAGGAGTTTGATGAAGTGGCTATGTGAAGTAATGGATAATTGCTATGCTTAAGGTTTCTATAAATTCCTGGCATATTAAGTTTATTATAGCTTTCTCTTAAGAGCCTGTTTATTTGAGTACTGTGTACGTTTGGTTTCTAACTATATTTGCAAAGCTTTATCTAGTGGCTCGTCCATAATTTGTAATTGTCAACTTCCTTAAAAGGCGTAATGTCAATAAACTGTCTTAATTATAAATTGTGACTACCAACCATGATTCCATCCCGCTTGTTCTTTTATGTTATCTAAGAAATGGTGGGTAAATGTGGTACGAATAAGAGAATCCACGTACCAGACTTCTTACAATTTTTATGTTGTTCTTAAATTCATTGTTGACAAGTTGTCATTCAACATTATTCATAAGATGTAACATTTATCCATTTCAATAATAGTCCGACTTCTTACAATAGTTGTGGTGGTGTGGAGATTTATTATGTTTGTTGACCTGTCGTCTTTCAGCACTCATTAATTTACGTAACATACAAGTACATACATTTCAGTAAAAGATTTGACACTACATTGTATTAGATTATTGTTTTAACAAAACGTGTGGACGAATTGTGTCGAACATTTATGTTTTATAATTTTTGTTGATGATACTTAATGTTACCGTTTGAAAATTGCTGTTGCACTTTAGCAGTTAATACTACGCTGAGGTGATAAAAGTCATGGGATAGAGGCATGCACATGTACAAATGGTGGTATTGCGCACACAAGATACAAAAGGCAGTGCATTGACTGAGCTATCATTTTTACTCAAGTGATTCATGTGAAAAGGTTTCCAACGTGATTATTGCTGCACGACAGGGATTAACAGACCTCACACGAGGAATGCTAGTTGGAGCTACACGCATAGGATGTTCCATTTGGGAAATTGTTTCGGAATTCAGTATTTCGCGATTCACAGTGTCAAGAGTGTTCTGAGAATACCAATTGTCGGCCATTACCTACCACCACGGACAATGCAGTGGCCAACGGCCTTCGCTTAGCAACCGAAATCAGCGGCATCTGAGTGGAGTTATCAGTGCTATCAGACAAGCAACGCTGCTTGGAACACACGCAGAATTCTACGTTGGATGTACGAAGAATATGTCCGTTGCGACGAAATTTGGCTTTAATGGACTGTGGCCTGGTCATAAGCACGACATCACCTGCAGGGCCTCTCTTGGGCTCGTGACCATATCGGTTGGATCCTAGACGACTGAAAAACTGTGGTCTGGTCAGATGAGTTCGATTTCAGTTGGTAGGAAACGATTGTAGGATGCGAGAATGGCACAGACCACACGAAGCAATGCATCCATGTTGTGAAGAAGGCACTGTGGAAGCTGGTGGTGGCTCCAAAATGGTGTGGACTGTATTTTGATGTAATGGACGGGGTTCTCCGGTCCAGTTCACCCGATCATTGACTAAAAATGTGTGTGTGCCGCTGCCTGGAGACTATTGGAAAACATCGATGGAATTTTTATACATGACAATGTGCCATGTCAAAACATTCTGGACTATTCGAACGAATGATCTGGACACCAAGATCGTCCGACATGAATCCCATGGAACATTTATGGGACATAATCGAGAGGCCAGCGCGAGCACAAAATCCTGCGCTGGCAACACGTTCGCCATTATGGACGGCTGTAGAGGCTGCATGGATCCATGTTTCTGCAGGAGACTTCCAACGACTTGTTGAGTCGATGCCACGTCGAACTGCGACACTATGCTGGGGAAAAGGAGGACCGGCATGGTATAAGGTGGTATCCCATGACTTTTCTCGCCTCGATGTATGAGGATATCACAAGATAATGGCCTCGGGGCCAAAATCGGTCGTCTTTTTAATGAAAAAGAAAATTGTAATTGGCTCAAATGGTTCAAATGGCTCGAAGCAGTATGGGACTTAACATCTGAGGTCATCAGTCCCCTAAACCTAACTAACTTAAGAACATCACACACACCCATGCGCGAGACAGGATTCGAACCTGCGACCGTAGCAGCAGCGCGGTTCCGGCCTGAAGCACCTAGAACCCCTCGACCAGAGCGACCAGCTGGCAACTGGTAATGATATTTTCTTCAATAACTCTTAGAATTATTGCACCACCAGTTAAACGTACAAGAGGTTTAACCTCTTAGACAGTTCAACCGACACAGAAATAAACACTTTGCCTATTATTCACTCGCGATACTCGCGCCTTTGCTGCACTCTCGTCCTGACCTTTTGTCTGTCGTTAATCTGAATAAATGCACATAGCCATGACTGCTTGCCTCTCGTTCCCATCCCTCTCTGACATGGCCAACTTCCGAGTGCCCCACTGGAAACCTTTTAGCGCGTTGCCCTCACCTGCCCTCATTCTCTGATCACGTGAGCAGCACACAAGTGATGCAAGAAGGAAAACATTCATTTATCACGTTATAGTCAGCTGAGCACGACACCTGTCCTGACGATTCCCTTTTTGGCAGTAATGCTGTAACAAAACAGTGAAGGAGCATGAGTCCAGGGGCCTATTAAGACACTAATTTTCATATTGAAATATTATTTATGTATGTGTGTCAATAAATATGCAACGTGACCTCTGAGGTGCCCGAGGACATTGTCGCTCTAGAGCACAAACTGTCTCTTGCACAGTAAATTCATCCTGGAGTAACGTTCATGCCACAATGTATATCATTATTTGATATCCGCACCGAATTCCATTCAGTGTTGTTGCTGTGTTGTTGTTGCGAGACAGGTTATCCACTGCACTAAGAAAGATGGTCGTGACAAAAATTAAGTCATGACTTAGATTTTAGCTATCAGTCGTCCTTTGAAATTTTATTCGCAGGTCTAGATTTCAGAAACTAGCCTTTCTCAATGCACTATCATATTTTATCAATGCATATAATTCGTGTTGGTCGGGCTTCATCCACAGTTCATTGAATACTCAATGTATTCAATGAACTGTGGATGAAGCTAGTTTCTAAATGAAATCTAGATCTGCCAATAAAATTTCAAAAGGACGACTGATAGCTGATATCTATTATCTACAAGTCGATTCTAGTTTAATTTAGGATTACAACGCAGCGTATTATTCCTCACTCTTTTGGCTTCAAAACCCTACTTTTCAACGTAATCTCCGTTCAATACCACAGCCGAACGCCACTCTACTGGGAGGGCCTCAATGCCCGCATGTTACCATTCTACTGGTCGACGACGAAGCCAACGCCTTGCTGAGTCAGTAGCCTCCCCATCCACCACGTATTGCTCCTCCTATTGCTCTGTATGGTCTCCCATTGGGTGGCGTGGAAACTAGCAGACACACACATTTAAGTACCTCAGATGGTGGACGAGTGTGTCAGCACAGTAAACAGAGACACCCAAGTGTGCAGTGAGCTGTTTGATTCTGATCCACCAATCACCTCGAATAAGAGTTCCCGCACTCTGCACCACTGCTGCACTCACAGCTGTATGCTGTCGGCCGTAACCTGGGAGATTGGACAGGTTTGCGCGAACTTGTGATGATGACACACGCCTTGCCCAACATCTCACCGTGCTTGTGTTCACTGCCAAGTCCCCATACACATTGTACAAGTGTCTATCAATATCTGAGGTGGTCTGGTTTACCGCCAAAGGAAATTGAATGACAGTTCTTTACTGGGAACTCAGTTCCGCTGTAGGTGCCATTCTGAAGCGCTGTAGGTCAATAGCCCTGCCTGCTATCGGGAGGCGCGAATATTTCACGATGTCCCACAGAAAATTTTTCAGTCTTCAACCGAAATTGGCACAGACAAAAGAAAAAGGGAGGGGGGGGGGTTGCACTTTATGTGTCGCCCCTCACTTAGAGCAGTTATAGTACGGAGCCATTGGATAAAGGCAACAGCTTTGTTTCTTCCGTTCAACGCCAGGCTGAACCGTGGGATCAAGCGAACGACTTTGATCCCGCTCCGGGCTTTGGCCAACTAGTTTCGCTGCGGTCAGTTGGCCAAACTCTTCCCTTTCGCTGGCCCCACATTCCGAGGGAGGTGTTGGGCGCGCCGTTACGTCGGCGCTGCGACCTCAAGTTGGCCTCTGTGGTCCGGAGATGCAGTTACCGGCGGGCTTGACGACTTAATGCTGTTACACGAGTTTCGGTCGCGGTCGCTTCACCGGTAATTGGCGGTGCGGCTTTGCGCCCGTGGCGCTGATCCCCCGGCGTCGCCAGACCGCGCTGCGGCTAAGTCCTCCTGAAAGGGTCGCCGCGCTTTTCCTATCGCGCCACGCCGTTGCGCTACGAGCCAGTTTACCTCGGCCGATCTGAACTGCGGACTGGGACCGGCTTTCACGTCTGGTGTTTGCTGCAGGTTGGCAAGTGACATCGTTTTCTGCATCTCGTAAGCGGAGTTACGCAAGCAGCAAACTACTCGACGTGTCGTGATAGAAGGCAGGAGAAGCTACCTCTGTAATATCAATCCTTCGAAATTACTAAAATCGTTACGGTAAATTTGCAAGCAAGTGATTATTCAAGTTGATCTTTAGAATTTATGAACTTTCTGAAAAATTTCATAGACACATTCGTGAAGATAACAAAAGTAGGTAAGTATAAGAACTACCACAGTCTGCTTAACGTGTCACGCATCTAAGTTGCGGAGAAGAAAATTATGTAGAAAAGAATGAAACAGAAAATTGAGGGTCTGTAGACGACGACCTGTTTGCCTGTACCTGAGAGGCAGTTCCGAATGCCACTTCATAATGAAAGCAAGATTTAGCAGAAATCATATACCTTTCCTTGGATTACAGGGATGTATTCGCAGTTGCGATTAAAAACAGTCATCATTTGAATAAGGGAATGAAGATAATGACAATTTGTGCTGGATAGGGACTCGATCCCGGATATTCCACTTCCTGCGAGCCGTCTCCTTAACGGCTTTTTTTCAGTCAGCCCCACATTTTCTTATTTATTTATATTTTTGTCTACTACTTGTTCTTTCTCTGCCGCTCGACAGGAAAGGGAAAACTGCAAAAAACAAAAAAAAATTCTACTTGCCACCGCCACTTGTGTCCTAACTGCAGCTCTTCAGGCATCTGCGCCTATCTAGCCCTATGTATAATTTTTTGATTTTATAATTTTTTAATAATTAATTTAGTGTGTGTACCAAATTTCTAGGAGTCGCCAGCGCCTTCCGATTGGTAGAACATCCAAACGTGTTTTCTCGAAAATTTAATGGAGATTCCGTTTGTAGTGCGTTCAGAACATTATGACGACAGAAAAGTATCAGCATCTGATGGTTTGGGACGTTCCAGCTGGAAGGGCGGTCTTGAAAGGCGCTCCGTAGAAAATTGGGAAAGAACTGTTTGTATCTGGGGTTGCGAACAAGTGCACGATGTCGACCGTTAAGGTACGTCCAATAACCTAGTTCTGATTTCTCGTGGAGCCAAAAAGTAGCGGACCGTATGACTGCGTATCCAATTCACAGCGTTAGTTTTCGTTGCGGGGTAATGAATCACATCCGGGAATAAAAGTGTCAGGACAGTGATCTGAGCAGGTGTCTGTCGGTTAAGGAAAGCCACGATACGCTACCCGAGCCTCCAGATGTCAGACGACGGACCACATGCGAATCGATAAGCGTCCATGTCCTCTGCACCACAGGGAACACTGAGGGGTGTGTCAGCGAGGCGGATGTGGTGCAAAGAAACTGTTTGACCTGTTTGCCGTTGATGGTGACATACCAGCCAGACTGGGTGCTGGTGTCGAGATAACCAGTATGCACCGCTTTCCACTCACGACGCCATATGACCTGGGGAAACTTGTGTTCGATGGGATTAAGGGTTCGACAAATTTGTGGTGTACAGTCTTTGTCTGGAGTATACGTGAAAGAGGTAATGAGTGCAGGATGTAATTTAATTCGAGAAAGAAGCGCCAAAAGTGATAAAAGGGGGATGGAATGTCCGACGGGGCCTGACTTGGAAACTGGTACGTATTCATGCAAAAGCAGTCCAGTCAGGCTCGTCGGGCAGCGACGCCAGACATTCTGTTGGGAGCTCACAAAAAGCTCCGTAACTGTATCTGGCTCATGGAATGAGCCCAATCCACCACGCTCTCGTGGGAGTGCAAGGGAGAAATATTGAACTTAAAATAACACTCGGTATAGATAAAGGATCCCATGGCCGTCAACATACGACGTGGGTGGGTAATCGGGACTGGGAAAATTTGTGACGCATGGCGGACACGTGACGCGTGGTAAACATTGACGTATTGCGCACGCTGTACAGTGTCTAGGGATCTAAGCCGGTGGTTCACAAGGCCAGCCCTGATCGTTTGGAGGAGCATGTGGCCTAGGGAGCAGGATGATGAGCCCATCCAGGAAGGTGGCTGGGATCGTCGTCGTCGGTGACATCAGTTCGCGACAGATGAACGTCCAAGTAGGTGTCAAAAGAAAACTAAAACGTAAAATTCGAGGGGGAGGCCGTCAGGTCCAGGGGACATTTTGGCAGTTCCCACCTTGATAGCATCTAGGGCTTCACCAGAGGTCATTTGTTCGTGGAGTTCTTGAGCCAAATTCTCTGGCATGGTGTTGACAGTCAGTACTGCTACCTCCTCTATTACGGTCGGTATATGTGGGGGAGCAGCGTACAGTCGGTGAAAATGAGAAGAGAAAGCATGACCAATGGCGCATCGCATGGTGTATCCTCGTCCTTCCGCATCGGTGGGGTCGTGGATGAGAGCTCGACGACGACGTTGGCGCTCTGTGAGGAGGTGGTACATTGATGGCGTTTCGTGAGGCATATGGTCACGGGTGCAGGATATGAGAAGGGCACCTTACAAGCGTAGTCGCATGAGTGATCTGCGCTTTAGCTTGATGCACTATCGGCTGACGGATAGGAGAGAATTCCATCGAAGTGCAGTCACGAAGCACTGCGTAATAAAAGACCATGGTGCTCTCTGGCCAAGCTTTGCATCGTCTTTGCCATATAAAATCAGTACCACGCGTAGAGCTGGTTTCGGGCAGGGTAGACACCAGGACAAGGTGGATGTGTGTGGGGGGCTACGCCGACGACGGAGGGTCCACGCATGCTCAACTATCCGACGGCAATCGTGGGCAGTCAGGTGGGAAACGTTTAGCTTCCACAGGCGACGGCACTGCCACACCTGTTGGCAGGCGAGGACGACATCGCAGATGTTGTGTTCAGAGAAAGCCAGAGGCAATACTTCGGCATGTCAAGCATCGGCAGCAAGTGAACGTGTGAGATATGGTCGTGGCGACTGGACGAATGCGCCGTGTAGTGTTTGAAACCAACATGGGTGCCATGAAGCTTTGTCCATGTGTCAACAAGCTGAAGTCTGTCGATGATAACAGAGAGGGTCGCACATGGGGAATGATGTGGAAGTTGGTCATCGGGCCGTTGTGTGGAGTTGACATCGCCACCGAGGACCATCTCATCCAGGGGACCCTCAAAAAGCGGCGTTACTTCGTCAGCAAAGAATGTGTGGCGGTCACGACGTTGACAGGATAAAAATGGTTCAAATGCCTCTGAGCACCACGGGATTCAACATCTAAGGTCATAAGTCCCCTGGAACTTAGAACTACTTAAACCTAACTAACCTAAGGACACCACACACATCCATTCCCGAGGCAGGATTCGAACCTGCGACCGTAGCTGTCGCGCGGTTCCAGACTGAAGCGCCTAGAACCACTCAGCGACACTGGTCGGCCGTCGACTGGAGCCGGACGGCTAGTATACATTGAATCCGTATCCTGAACAGCGTGAGAGCCATGCCACTAGCATTAGAAAGGCGCACTACATCTTCAGTATGGAGTCCAGAACGGAGGAGGATGGCGACTCCACTGTCGTTGTCAAAAGCATGGGTGTTCCATGTAGCCAGTGGGGGCGTAAAAATGAGCGACGATCACTTCTTGGAGTATTCAGCAGCATAAATGGTCTCTCGGAATATTGCCAGTTTGTGGGGAGTCCGAATGGTGGCCAGATTCATCATCGCAGTGCGTTGTGGGCGTGCTCCCACCTTTGGCACAGACTGGTGCGTAATATCTCTCGCAGTCACTGTAGCCGTGAAAACTGGGTGGAAGGTGGGTCAGGCACCCCAAAGGGGCACAGGCTGACTGGAGGGCCACCATCTCGATCTGCTCCATCGTCGATATCATCAACTGGAGTGGAACAGGTGGCAAGCGACAGTCATACTCATCACGGACTCGTCGTGGTGAAGCTGCTGTAACGGGGTCCAGGGACTCTCCCTCCATGCGATCCATCGTTGTCGGGTGGGATTGTTCCTCAGATGGTAAATAAGGAGCAGCCACTCCTGTCGTCAGGGCGCTCGTAGGGAGATCACTGTCTTGTGTCCGCTCCAATGCCTGTGATGCCACATGAAGTGTGTCGGCGGATGGCGTTTGACTTCTCTCCTTCCGTTTTCGGAGCGACCGCTGCTTTCGGAGGTGCTGTTCTGCATCAGAATCTGGACGTTCAATGTCCGAGGCCGCTCCCGTCTGAAGAAAAACAGACATAGGCACCGCACTCGCATCGATGTCCATCGCAATGCACGAGGTGGTCACCGAGCTCTGGAGAGGTAGTGGTCCCTTAGCCGTCGGAGGCGATGGGGCCGGTGAAGCCGTGTCAGCACCGTCATTTCCAGTGGGGAGGCGCTTCCTGAAATGACTCATAGGGGCTGCATACGGCTGTGGCGTAACTGCCTGGTAGAGAAGTGATCGTCGCTTTAGAAGCTGAGTCACTAGTCGGGACCTGGAGAAAACGTCGGCGGAGATAGTCTGACCACACATGGCCCTCTTGGCCGCTACCCGGACACGTCCGCGACTAACTATCATACATAACGATGGGTCGCACGCTACCTCAGATAGGATGGTACATGTTTGGAGAGATCGATTTTGATTTGGCAGACACCATTCAACACGTTGTATGTCTGCGATGTGGCCCACAACATTGCCGTAGGGACGGAAAGCTTCGACGACCAAATCTTGTGGCACTTCGAAATTTAGCTCAAGGACCCGTATTGCACTAAGATTGACACTAGCGTGATCTACTGTTAGCTCTCGGATATTCCCGTCAGCATGCTTGAACTTGAGTCCGTGTGCGTGTTGCCGAACTACCTCAGCACATGCTTCCTCCGTTGTCATTTTAATATAGACAATACTGCCAGTGATAGAGAAGTGAACACCTCTCACATCGCCGGGGTGCAGACGTAGTTCTTCGGAAATGAATTGTTCAGCTTCATAAGCTCGTGGTCGTTCAAGTTCTGCTTGGAATGTTAATTTACGTGTCGCGCAGCGGTAACAGTGCGCCACGAGGTGCAGCAGTAATGGCCGCTACACAACAGGAAATACCGTGACGCGGAAGTAAACAACTACGGTGCGATCTCCGACGCGGGGAGCCGGTCCGCACGCGACCATGGCCCAAAGCCGACTGTTCGGCTATCCCTTAACTACCCACGGTCAGACACAGACCTCCGTATGTCGTCGTCCCTACGAGACAGCCTATACACGTCCACACTCTACGTGATTCCCCTTGAAGGGGAACACATTTTAATTGAAAGTCGCTGCTTTGTATCGGCGGATAAACGCGATATTGCAGTACCTGTGTTGTTAAAAAAGTCGAAGTTTTCTTTCGTACATGCAACCGCTGCCATCCGTAGGGAAAGCCGGGTAATAGAAAATACTTGCAAAAATCAACGAGGAAAAAAGAGAATGGGAAACCAAAAACAAAGTTCTCCGATTAGAAATAGTGTAAAACACCGATGTAGGTTTCGTCCTTATTGTGCATACTATACAGGGTGATTTTTTCCGCCGTGTACAAACTGTAGGAATTGATCGACAAGTTGATACGGAACAAAAACGGCCTAAAGAACTTATGTCCTGTAATGCATGGTATCAATACTAGAGTCCTTATTACGGAGACAGCGGACTAATGCACGCTGTACCTTGCAGCCAGTTTCAGTATATGCTGAAATTGGTTTCCATGTGCCTCAATGCATGCGTGTAGGCGCCGTAGCATGTTCTGTATCAAATGTTGACATCGACCAGGCTGCATCCGAACCGTGTCAAAGGCAGCATGAATATGCTGCCCCAGTGTCTTCAGATCTCGAATGGGCTCTGCATGTACGATACTTCTGAGATGGCCCCATAACCAGAATCGGAAGCGTTGAGATCTGGTAAACGAGCCGGCCATACAATTAGACACCCTCGTCCGATCCATCGAGCAGGGAAGACATGCTTGGGACGCGTCCGGACGTTAATGGCGAAATGGGCTGGACCGAAATCATGCAGCAGCTATATTTAACCCTTCGGATAATCAATGGTGCTTCTTCTATTGCCGCGTGGAGTGGCCGCTTAGATAGAGGCGCCGTGTCACGGATTGAGCGCCCCCTCCCGCCGGAGGTTCGAGTCCTCCCTTGGGCATGGGTGTGTGTGTGTTGTTCTGAGCATAAGTTAGTTTAAGTAGTGTGTAAGTCTAGGGACCGATGACCTCAGCAGTTTGGTCCCTTAGGAATTCACACACATTTTTTCCTTCTTCTATCAGAGGAGGTAAAGTCACCCGCAAGAAACGCCGATAGCTCCGGCCTGTTGGGCGACGTCAAATGAAGACAGATCCCAAAATACGGTCGCCAGTTATCCCGGCGCCCACATTCCGGCTGCACCGATACTGCTGATTGCTGTCACCATACCATGGCAGTTGTGCATACTATCCCACACATGACTCGTGAAAGTTGAAGATGCCACGTCGCATAAAGGTGGCCTCATCAGTAAATAGGATGGATGACACAAATCTCGGAACCACGGTTGCCTGGTAAAGAAATCAGTGTCAAAACAACTTTTGGTGTAGACAATCTGTCGCTACTAAGTATTGCAGAGTTTGAGTTATAATGTAAAAGGTGGATATTGAAAGTTAAATGGACTGTGTAACGTAGCTAAATATTACGAGTTGTCACCTTGCACTGAAAAAGTAGTTTTCCGAGAAGCCACGATGAGGACATTTTGGTTCTGACGAAGCACAGCTGACGCAGTTTCCTGGGCTTGGCGAGCCGTGTACGTTACCCATACTATAAATATCAAGAAGTGCTATTAAATATTAATCGATCTTTCAATACATAGTGTACCAAATCCTATTGATAACACAACCATACTGTTAAAAATTCAAATCACTAACTTCAGTACTTTCTGAGATATATGTTTTTACCTAAAACGCGTAATAACGGTGCTGGCATTGTGAAACTGCGTTAGGGACTGTAACGTATTCATATGTAGTATCAGTTAAAGATACAACCAAGAGTATAGGTTCATATAATCTAAATTTTTGGAGTTTTCCTTAGTTCCATTACCAGAGATATCTGATGTAACTGTAAGTACTTTGGAAAATTGTTACTTCATCGTGTTTTGGTTGTGCGTGTGTTTTTGAGAGATTGAGAGATGGGTGGAGGAAAAACGTAAAGGGAGAATGTGATATTTTACCGAAACTATTTAAATGTAAGTGTGAGAAAATAGGAAAATTTGTGATGTGTGTCCGAGTGAACTTTATTTTGTAAACGGCGGCCAGAGGAGGCGTTGAGTGTTAAATTTAGCAGTTATTTATTTTGTTGAAAGGAATCATAGTTTGTTTGTTTTGTTTACTTTCAGAATTACGAAATTTCCGAACTAAATTACTTGTGGTAAGCTGACTGGGCTCCATTAGAAACACCGCAAGTATAGAAGTGCTCGAGATGATGTGATTGGCTGCTTAACATATTGACCAACAGGAATTCAGCATTTCCCGCGCGTTTGAGTAGGGCTGTGTGCCTGCTCGGAAGCAGTATGTGATCAAAAGTATCCGGACACTGTCTGAAAATAACTTACAAATTCGTGGTGCCCTCCATTCGTAATGCTTAACCTTGATGACAGCTTTCACTCTCGCAGGCACACATTCAGTTTCTTGTTGAATAGCAGCTCATTCTTCACGGAGAGGTGCAGTGAGGAAAGGTACCTATGTCGGTCGGAGAGGCCTGGCACGAAGTCGGCGTTCCAAAACTTCCCAAAGGTGTTCTATAGGATTCATGTCAGGACTCTGTGCAGGGCAGTCCATTACAAGGATGTTAATGTCGTGTAACCACTCGACCACAGGCCATGAATTATGAACAGGTACTCGATCATGTTGAAAGATGCAGTCGCCATCCCCGAATTGCTCTTCAACAGTGGGAAGCAAGAGGTGCTTAAAACATCAATGTAGGTCTGTGCTCTGACAGTGGCAAGCAAAACAATAAGGGGTTCAAGCCCCCTCCGTGAAAAACACGACGTCACCATAACACCACCTCCTCCGAATTTTAATGTTGGTACAGCACACGCTGGCAGATGACGTTCACCGGGCATTCGTAATACCCACGACTTGCTGTCGGATCGCTACGTTGTGTACCGTGATTTGTCCTCCACACTACATTTTTCCACTGTTCAGTCGTTCAATATTTATGCTCCTTACACCAAGAGAGGCGTCGTTCGGCATTCACCGGCATGATATGTGGCTTATGAGCAGCTGCTCGACCATGATATCCAACTTTTCTTATGTCCTGCTTAACCGTCATAGTAGTTGCAGGGGATCCTGGTGGAGTTTGGAATTCCTGTGTGATGGTCTGCATAGATGTCTACGACCCTCTTAAACTGTCGGCGGTTTCCGCGAGTCAACAGATGAGATCGGATGAGTTCGGATGAGGTCGGTCAGTGTGCTTTTGTGGTGTACGTGTCCCTCCACGTTTCCACTTCACTGTCACATCGGATAAAGTGGAGCTAGGGATGTTTAGGAGTGTGCAAAATCACTCGTACAGACGTGACAAACAATCACATGGCCACGTTCGAAGTCCTTGAGTTCCGCGGAGCATCCCATTCTGCTCTCTAACGAGTCTAATGACTACAGACGTCGCTGATATGGAGTACTTTGGCAGTAGGTGGCAGCAAAATGCATCTAATATGATAAACGTATGGTTTTGGGGCTGTCCGGGTACTTTTGATCACATAGTGTATGTTAAATCGTGCTGATCAAATTTGTACCAACAAGAAGAAATTCGCGCTATTGATCGGTTCTCCTGTCGTTGACGAAATAGACTACAGTACAGGATTTTGTGAAAGTTTGGGCCTTGTGAGTCTTATATTTTAAGAAATACTCGCGTGTGACCATTTCATGTCCTACATTACGAGACATTATGGCAGCACTTCTTTTCAAGAAGTCTACTGAACGATTGAATACGTTAAATCGCAAATAGCCGTGGGTCAGTGACCGTTTAGGCCATTAAAAATGTCGAGTCGGAGTAAACAGCTTCTGGCTTCTTTTGGGTGTGAACTTATTACAGACACAGCCAGTAACATTGCATAACTGTTATCGGTATATTAAATATGGACTTAATAGCCATTTTCCTTGTTTTAAAGACAATAAAGCCATTAAAAGGAATTTTTTCCAATATTTCTAAGGGGTCATGCAAGAATCCCGAACGCTCGATAGTTTAACTAAGTTTCAGCTACTGCCCATGGACTCTAGTTTTGTGGTCTTTGCGTATTAGGTATTTAGTTGAATTTTCGTCAACGCTGCTTATGTCAGGTAAACCAATACCAAAGGGGAGACAACCTGAAACCTATCCAGATAGGTAGATTGGTTGTTATAAAGATAGTGAGAGAACGACCCGTCCCGCCGCAACTAATAAATGGTTATCCTCAGAATTGTAAAAACATTGACCGGAAGAAGGAACGGAATGTAGCATACGTCTTAAGAGATTAGGCAATAAATTCCATGGTCACTGAAGGTCCTGTAGGGGATGAAAACTATAGGGGAAGACACACGTTAGCATACGTCCTACAAATAACTGAGGACAATTGGCTCATGTGCTGTTGCGAGATAAAGAAGAGCAGGGCGGAAGAGAGAAATTCGCGCTGTGCTGCACCTGATCAATCGGAAGACTGAAAACTATGCCTCAAGGTCCATGTATTGTGTCTAATTACACCTCTTTACCCTAGTCTATGAAAGGCACTTTCATCTTTCGGCGATTCCCTCGTTTCCGAAGTAAACTGTTTCTTGCTGTTGTAATCTTTACTCGGGAGTTAACAGATTTCTTACAATGTGAGTCTCTGTAGGTCAAAGTTAATACAGAAATTATTCGTTATGTTCGAAACGATAGAGAAGCATGTGCTTTACAGTCATCTTTCTCAGAAGTGTTGCGAGCTGTCAACTGTGCCATAGAACCGTGTAGGTGACGTTTGTAATCAGGAACACGCAATGGAATGATTTGGAAAGTGACAGAGTCTGCCCGGGCCGAAAACGTCAAGGAGGCCCCCGGGTTTAACGTCTTAAGCACCCTGATTGTTCATTATCATTATTGTCACCATCACTTGCAATCGCTGAGTCAGACACGGCAAAGAAATTCGGGATATAACCTGCGCCATTGGTGCAAAGTCTTGTTGTCAGAAACGTTACACATCATTTTTCTTTTCCTTTATGACTAAATACTGGTGGCAAACATTCCTTGCATAATCAGGACTGAGAATTGTTGCGAGCAGTGGCTTTGATTTCGGCGGTAGAAGGGACGGGAAGCATTAAGATGCTTCAGTCGGAAATGTAGTCGTCCCTGTATCAGGACATGTACTTATTTATTTCCGGGACGAAGCTGTAGGTGCTTGCTACCATGCTGCAGTTTTCATTGCAGATACTCAAGTTCCAAAATGAGTACAACTGGAAATTTTAATTTGCAGTATACAGTGTCAGAGTGACATTGTTCGCATCTTGATTTAGACGTTGTGAGGACGCAAAGCTACATATTTTTTCTTCTCTCAATATCCACAAGAGCATTTGGTATTTCATTGATGAATTCTGTGAAAACAATTTATATCCACCATTTGATATCAGAATTTCCACTAACAGAACGGATGGACATAGCCACATCTCAGCCCAAGGAAGCGGATCAGCCCCGTCTTCTACACATACACGGTGGACCTCAAGTCTGAATAATGGGACTTTGCGTTGGGCAACTCGAGCTACGGCGAAGAACATGTTCACAGAAAATCTTAAAATTTGTGTTATTTATGGAGTGTCCGGTCAATTCTCATAAGAAAAGATCATATAAAAAATTAAGCATACAGAATTAATCAATAGTCTGATGGTGCCCTAGAAATCCGAATGCCAGTTGACAGCTAAATGTAAATACTTTTGTGGCACATTAATACCACGAGTTTCACTTTTCAATACGATATAAGCCTTCTTGTAACTAATATATATGGTACATGTGCATTATGAACATTGTACATTATGAACGTCTTTTCACATCTTATGTACTTCCATCAATTTCACAGAAAATGACTATTAAATATATACAGAATAGTTGAAAAATCTCAATTTCGAGTATATTTTAAATGTAACAAATTTCTTGCCAACAACCGCGCCTGCGTACACATACGTTACATATATTTCACACACGTATAGTAAATTTAAACTATGTAATTCTGTCTGAGTAAAGAATATGCAAAAAGTCGTTTTCAAATATTTTTACGTGACGCCCTTCCTGTCCCCAGCCAGACCCCTACTAGCACTAGAGGTACATTAAACACACAGTATTTATTATACAAATAGAAAATCATGTGTATACTAAACTTAGTCGGAATTGCTCCATGCGTAACTGAGCTATGCTTTTATGTCACCCCATTTCGCCGCAACCATCAGCCGTAGGAATGGTAGGAGTGTTCATTACAGTAATGTGAACGCATGTCAAGTTCGGTCGTTTTTGGTTCAGGAGTTACGAAGATATGGTGAGAGGTCACACTGTCTTTGTACCTCTCCACAGTGGTGGAACGTCATCGTGACTGCCACCAGTGAGTCTAGCGACCCTGAAAACTGTGGACTCATCAGTGGCGTTGGTCGTTATCGATTATATTTACAAATCACGGCTTCTCATGCGCCTGCCTTCCACTCGCAGAGATGATAAGGATATATTCCTCCCACAGCATTTCTACAAAACACAATTATAAGAATAATGAGCAACCTATACATTGGTTGAAATTGTTTCAGACTTTCCTGAGTCACGCTTCTATGTCGTTCTCTTTTCAGCCCCTCCTCCTTCAGTCTGGGAGGTAAGTCGTGATAACGTGTGTAGTGCTTCTGTTCAGATAGTAAGTATTTGGAAGACAGATACATAGAAATAATCCTTATTACTAATATACATAGAGTATCTCAAGAATAGAGGGCTAGTTTCAGGTATACATTCTCCACTTGTTGACAATACAAGAAGCTCATTGCGACATGTGTCAGGTATAATCTTCCCCCTCCTCCCTTCTTCCACCTACTGTCCACATTAAACAATGCCGAGTCCAAGTAATTAATAAGCAAAGACTTTACGAAGATTTTCACAGGAGCGAAGATTGCAATAAATTTTCCAGTTTACTTAGGGTGTCATGGTGATATGGCTCCAGTTCTTCTTGTGTAGGGTCTGATACTTGAAGCTGAAAATCTCACATAAAGTTCTCACGGTTTGTTGAACTAAATATATTTGAAGACTGTTGTTGGAGAATTTTTTTTGTAAATGTATTTTCAAACATTTCAGTATATCATACATTCTTTTGATTTTTCACATTAACAAAGCAGAAATCACATTGTTCCCAACTATTATACAAAAATACGTCAGATCACATAAGGGGCAAGGTTACAACTCTCACTCTCCGTGGAAAAAACAATTTTTCATAAGAAATGAGTACTCTGTAGCTTTAATTACCTTATTAATTTCGATTATTATTTCATAAGTGAATCCAGAAATAACCATAGTAAACAGTAAAGGATTGCGTGATTAATAAAAGCAATTATAAGTGCACAAGTGTGTAATTTCAAATGTTTCTTAAAAAATAATTTTATCTGTACATTCAGAACCAGTACTTATCGATTACAGGACCGAAACTAAACTATTTTATAAAGTAATTCGTTTTCGTAAATTTTATCTTGAAATATAACATACTGTGTATAAAACTATAAAAAAGTTTTCAGAAAAGCAACTGAGATAATACTGACATTCCAAAATTCGAGAAATATTACTAGTGTCGGCAACTACTGTTGAAGAAATGTAATGTTAGAGGAGGATGTCCTGTTACACAGGTAATGCATCGCTTTCAAGTTACGGCTTTCAAAACACCAGAACGTTTTACTTTTCGCTGTTCCCGGACAGCCAGGGCGGACACAGCGAGGTAACTTCGATAGAGAATCATAGTCAGATGCAGAGCTAACTTAGGCTGTGAACCAGGCAACTACTACTGACCCTTGCTGTCCATGCTCAATATAAATGACCCTGGATGCAATATTAACAGGAACGTCAGACTTTTTGCAAATGAATCAGTTACCTATAGTGAAGTACTGTCTGAAAGAAACTGCATAAATAGTCATTCAGTTCATCATAATATTTCGAAGTGATGGATGGATTGGCAGTTTCCTGTAAATGTTCCGAAATGTAACGTTGTGCACATGACAAACCGAAAAAAAAGTTGTATCTATGACTATAACATAGAAAAGTCACTGTTGGAATCATTGAACTCATCATACAAATACCTGGCTGTAACATTGTGTAGGGAATTGTAGATCACTTAAGCGCAGTTGTAGGTAAAGCAGATGGGAGGTTTCCTTTTATTGGTAAAATACTGGGCACGTACAATCAGTCTACAAAGGAGATTCTCCGGTTCTAGAATATTGAGCAATTATTTCGAACGCGTACCAAATAGCACTAAGAAGTTACACTGAACTTATACAGGGAAGGGCAGCACGATTTGCCAAATATTTGTTTGATCCGTCATGGAGTGCCACAGACATGCTCAAGAAGATGAACTGGCTGACTCTTGAACGTAAGCGTAAAGTATCTCGAGGAAGCCTACTTTAAGAGTTTCAAGAACCGACTTTAAATAACGATCCTACGAATATACTACACACCCCACAGAGGGATCGTGAGGACAAGATTAGATTAATTAGTGCACACACAGAGGCATTTAAACAACTATTCCTCCCACGCTAAATTCGTGAATGCAAGGGGACGGAACACTAATAACAGGTACAATGGGAGGGACCCTCGGCCTTGCACTTCATGCTGGTTTGCAGAGTATAGATGTAGATGAAGAAGTATATTAACAGGACAGTTAATTCCGAAGTGAAGGGCAAAGTGAAAGCTTTTTCCCTTCGCGATCGATATGTACTCAAATCAGGTACTGGCAGAAATACAGTTCATGTACGGCAAGGTGGGTGGAAACGGTGCACTGGATCTTCGTTGGCCACAGGAGAGGTACCGACAGCGGAGGTGTCCAGATTGCAAGACATTTGAACGTCTCCATCACCGCAGTGAGCTAGTAGGATGTTCACACCTCCTCGTTTGGAGGATGCCGACCAAATCGACAACTGCAGATGTCAAGGGGAAGGTTTAGGATTATACGTATGCGACTCCATCTGTCAGCACACGAAGGTCTGCGTGGCAAGTGAATGTTCCTCATATCGCTCTTGCAGACTGTATCCTCATCAACTGCTACGTAGACAGACGACGTCAACAGCACGTAAATCAGCACGACATTTGTCCTTTTAGTGGTTCTTGCAGCACTGTGCTACAAATCCGGACTTTCTTGCTTTTGTGTTATTCACATATGAAGCGTAGTTCACATGAGATGGCATTACAAACTTCAACACTCCACACTCAGCATTGATGGGAGTATGAAATTCCACAGCCAATTTTCCCATCTCATTAGCAAGTGCGGTTCTCCAACAACATGTGAACCAGTATCATTGTTGACTGGTTAACTGGACCCCATGTACCACCCTGATGATTCCTTAATAAGTTCAATTTTCGCATGATAGTGCTGCTTCACAAATCAGTTTTACAGCTCACCGGTACTTGGTTTCGTTGATTCCTAATCGATGGATAGGTGGGTGTGACACACTTGCTTGGTCTCCATAGTCATTTGGTTTCAGCTTTTACCTGTGGGGCAGACTCTGGTGCGTCATATGGAATCCCTTCTAAATTGAATTGTGGGTTAGTCAGAAAATAAGCAAAACTCTTGGAAATATGGAATTGTCTTGACATGGTCATGGGACTCTGATATAAGGTCTGTAGTCAGAGTGAAGATGGGAATTCTGAACATTTTCTGTGGGAGGGAAAGCATTCTAGTGACTACCAATGTTCTCAAAACCATGACTTGCAAACCCACCATTTCCACTGTTTATCTATGGGGAATATATACCAGAAATTAGGCCCTATATTATTTAAAGACTTTGTATATTAATCATCAGTATGTAAATTTGTGTATAAATTTTCAAATGATGTTGTGAGATTAACTTTGTACCTCGAAGATGGCTCTGCCAACAACTGACCGTAATGGAGATAGTTTTTGTTGCTGTGCCGTACTGTGGCTGCTGTGAAACGCAGAGGCGCTTGTAGCGTTGCCTTGGGGAAGTGATCGCGCCCTGGCAGCTGGGTCATAACGCGCCATTTGCTTGTGATAGGCCTGCGGAACTTGTCCGGAGTCCTGGTGGGGTCGCCAGCATACACGCACAACTAGAGCCATGGCAGACGACACTGGCTTCAGCCCAAAGCCGCGGCTAACGCGCACATCAGCGCGCACCATTAAGCCAGTTTCCCATAAGATAAATGTTGAAAGGTGAATGATAATCTTGGGGACGAATTTTACTATGCATTGGTGTCTGGGTCGTAAATAATTGATGAAGGTTCGTTAACTTTCATGTAAAATGCATCACACAAACGTTCAGTCCAATTACACGACTTTTACAAACTCAAACCTCTGATACTGTACAAAATCCTACTCACATTGTACTGAAACATTAAGCCACATTGACATTATTGTGAACAGAACCGTTCAAAAGAAAGAAAGCAATGTAGAATTCAGATGAAAAAGAACTCTGAATATTCCTGCTTTGTATATGTTTGAGTTTCTTGACTCTATCAAATAATTTTTCTTTGCTCTGAACGCGATTTTCATTTTATTGAAAGGAAGGTACTAGCTTAACGAATATGGTGAGTGAGAAGCGAATAACGTCCAGTTTTCAGCAAGAAATCTCACAGAACGAGTACATGTTCGCAATTTGCCTTTGTGTCCTGTGTTGCTTGAGTTCTTGGTCAGTTAGTTTTCACAGCTGCATCAGCCCTTCGTCAAAGAGCTTCAAAAAGTTATGAACTATTCAACCTGGAGGTTGGCTGGTTATTTAAAGTCCCGATAGGCCCAAGAAATGGCCTTAAAAGGTTATAACATTTACAATTTGAAGCAGCAACACGCCATAGTTTTCATATGGCTGGTTACCGATTCGAATTATAAATCTTATAACCATATTACAGGCACACTTCTCGTACTGTCTATTTTCTACAAAATATTTACTTAACTTTGTTCTTCATTTATTGTGATCGAATTTGGTGCTGCGAAGAAAGGTCCTTCCATTTCCGTCCTACTTGTAACCTTACAGAGCAGTAGCAATGAATTACTGTTCCCGTCTGTACTAACCTAAGGACAACAGTTTTAATATTTTTCAAAATTTTAACATCGAAACGAGGGTGTTTGTTTCAACGCATAGGTTTCCTTGGCCGAAGTCAGGTCCAAAAAATTACTTTGAGAAATAGGCAGCGTCATTTTGAAGCTAAAATCGACAGTAAAATAATGTTGCAATCGTCTCTGCAGCGGTCGTCTTCAGGACAACTAAACTGAGAGGTTCTGGGGATGATCTTATCTACATGCCGTCCCATGTCGGTTGTCTCGCGATAATCTGTGTCTTATACACATATGGTCAGTAATGCGTTCCAAAGAAGGTACACCCACCTGAAGGAGGAGATAAACGATCTTTGGCAGTGATCCTGGTATCAGCACCAAGTGGGTGCTCCGCCGCAATGTGGTGAGCCAGACGAACACGCGGAACATTTTCCGCGGCAACTACCACTATCCGTGTCACTTAATAACTGATTCAGGCCTTATTACCCACGGACGCTACGATTTTGGGGCTGACTCATCAATCTGACCAGTGCTGTGTTGACGTTCCTGTTACCCAACCTGTTCACAGATGACACTGCCGCATCGTCACACCTAGCTAACGAAAATGCAGCGTCTTTCCCCTAATGGCAACTCTGTAGCCTTCTTTTACTTATTTCATTGTTCCTTCGACGCATATACTAAACAAAGGGGGCCGTAAATCGCAACCCCTCCCCCTTATTACCTAGCAGCACGTATCTATATCGATAAACGGCCACTCCCACAACTAAAAAGTTCTTTTCCTCGACGTACTTCAGCTTTTATACTAAACCATTTCTCTGGTGGAATGTGAATGTGGTGTAAGTGGAACAAACTTACTAATATACACACATATGTAACTACAAAAACTATGTATGTGTGTTTGTGTACCTATGTTCCACATCTTCTCCTAAATCGCAGGTTGGATTACAAGCCAACTTGGTACACATAACACTATTGTCTGGAAACAAGCACCAAGAGGGTAAGAACCACCTCTGTCCAAATGGAGTGGGAGTGGCAGGTCAAGCGGACGCATAGAGCGAAGAGGAGACAGCCAGAGATAGGGGATAGGAGCAAATTTGTGCTATATATGTGACAAACGTCTGAGCAGTGACGCAGCAGGTAAAAGGCTAGTATAATTTACTTAACACTAATTTAGGAGTGCCGGTCGGTGTGGCCGAGCAGCTCTAGCCGCTTCAGTCTGAAACCGCGCGACCGCTATGGTCGCAAGTTCGAATCCTGCCTCGGGCATAGATTTGTGTGTGATGTCCTTAGGTTAGTTAGGTTTAAGTAGTTCTAAGTTCTAGGGGACTGATGACCTCAGCTGTTAAGTCCCATGTTGCTCACAGACATTTGAGCCATTTAATTTAGGAGTTTCGACATGTAAATTTTCAACTTTAGATATTTTCTGTATAATTACAGAAAAAAGAGGAAAAAGAAGAAAATAACGTACATTGGGCAATGGTGAAGCAAATGCAAATAATTACGTAGCTGCATTGACAATAGCATAGTGTACAGTGACCCCGCCACAGCAATTTTTATACCAATTGTCCAATGATATCCCAGAGTATAACGTCAGTAGCCACCTGAAAATCGAAATAAAGAGATGACCATCATCAGCATCCAGCACTTACAAGGAAACATTCCAAGTTTCAATAAACGATCTTGGTGCAAATTGGTGGATGTGTAGAGGGAGCAGAATAATACAATACATATTTTTTGTTTTTTCCCAATTTATCTTTTAAGGGGAAACACATCGTGAAAAGTAACTTAGCGTATTAGATGTGGGCGAATTATCTTCGAAACGATGATATATAAACATGTTTCTCACATAAAAATTTGTATGAAATTAACAGTGTCGAAAATTGTAAATCAGGTTTTGTAATAATTTGAAATTTTGCAAAACATCCCTTCACCATTAATTTTGAAAAACGAAAACACTTGTTACAACGTAAACGAAAGAAGCTGTCAAGCTACATACATCCACGAGTAATTAACGTAGTTTCTGAAATATCATTTTTGCAAAATAAGCTGTACACCATGTGCTGTTAGTGTATTTCCAAGGTACCTGATTAAAATATCTAAATATTAATTTTAGTGTTGTTGTTTGTTTTACCTATATTTCTTTTATCTCTTAATTGTTATTTTAAGTTTGATATTCATTTTTTTAGTTTACTTAGCCACTTTTGCGTATTTTGGTAACTTGAAATAATAAATAACACATTATTTATGACACAGAATCATTGCGATAATGATAATCTGGAAGTAAGTGCTAAAACATGAAGTTTTCTTACATAATGGAGATAAAATGAGCGAAATTTCTTCACAATATGTGCATGAGACAGTAAACAACGCAAAACAAAATTCAGCAGGATTTCAAATTTTCAGAGGTGATCCTCTAAATATCCTGATTTGTATCAGACACATTTGGAAACATCAGTAACGACTGACAACACTAACTGATTGTTTACTTGTGACTAAAACTTAATTATACTCTTTCTTAATAGCAGATTGACATGAAAACCATTTAACGGAACTAGATCATACAATCTTCTCATGAGGCAGTACCAGCATCGAAAGCCGTATATATACCTGATATATACCAGTACTGTTGAGCCTCTTGCGATCACGCGATTACCAAATTACTTGTCCTCATGTACGATACTCTAGACGTTTCTTTCACACTGACAGCTCCATGAATCTAATGATAATACAGCTTTTTCTCTCTCACTGGGAAAGAAAACGACTTTCAAATATCTTTTGATGTGGTTATACGTTCGTTTACCAGTTTTCTATGCTCTCACAAGGACATTTTATGATTCAAAATGAGATTCTCGAGTTCCCGATGCAAACTCAAAATTAGTTTCTTTTAAAACTATGAAAATTTGGGTGGTCAATGTGAAACAACGGTTTTGACCATCATAACCATGGACAAACAACTTGTTCATCTGGTGATCCCATAGGATTTCACGGTACAGGTACAGTTGGGAGATGTATAGGCTTCCGATGTTGGAAGAACTTGGTAAGGAGATTTCCAGATCAAGGTCTGTTGAATGACTATGATGCGAATCTCCAGTTCAGAAACAATACAATCAAGCTGCAGTCACTAGTGCATAATCGATTCTGCTGGTCATGGCGTACCAATATACTGAAACGTGCCTGATATAAAATTAGGATATTTAGAGGGTCACTAGCGACACTATGGAATCCTGTTGACTTGTGTTTTATATTGTGTCCTCTGTCATGTATATAATGTGAAGAAATTTCGTTTATTTTATAAGCATGGTGTAAAATAATGTTATTTTAAGCACCTATTTACAGGTTATCCTTATTGTAATGATTTTGTTTCATAATAATTAGTTAATTACTATTTTCCATTAACAAAATATGCATGTGGCGCAGCAAAAAAAAAAAAAATACGAAAATGAATGTAAAGTATAAAATACTGATTTGACTAAAATAAATAACCAGACTGATAATGAATGTTTAGATATTTTTATGGGGTATCTTCAAAATACTCTGACAGCACATTTTATAGAGTCTATTTTCCAAAAATTTAACTTCAGGAGCCAGCTTAATTACTAATGGATGTATGTAGTTTGAAAGTTTCTTTAATCTATGTTGCAACAAACGTTTTCATTTTTCAGAATTAATTAATGGTGATGGCATATTTTGCAAACTTTCATACTGTACTAAAGCAGAGTTACTAAACACAGTCTTCCGAAATTCCATCACTAAATAAGACGAAATAAATATTCCACAGTTCGAATCAAGAACAGATGCCAACATGAGGAAACAGCAATATATAATAACCATAAATAAACTGGAAGCTCTCTTTATCGCATAAATTGTATTAATGTGGTGACCGGTTTCGATGTTATTATAAGATCCTCTTCAGACCATAATTGTCTGCCGGAGACGGTGGCGCATGGCAACCCTCTTGCTCGTTGCTAGTGGTGTAGTGCCTCCGGCAGACAATTATGGTTTGAAGGTGATATTATAATAAGATCGAAACCGGTCGCCTCATTAATACAATTTATGCGATAAAGACAGCTTCCAGTGTGGTGTCACCGCCAGACACCACACTTGCTAGGTCCGGTAGTATACGTCGGACCCGCGTGTCGGCACTATCAGTGATTGCAGACCAAGCGCCGCCACACGGCACGTCTAGAGAGACTTCCGAGCACTCGTCCTAGTTGTTCAACCGACTTTGCTAGCGATGGTTCACTGACAAAATACGCTCTCATTTGCCGAGACGATAGTTAGCATAGCCTTCAGCTACGTCATTTGCTACGACCTAGCAAGGCGCCATTATCAGTTACTATTCATACCGTGAATCATACCTCACGCCACCCTGCGTGAGCTACATCGCGTGCCTTTAGGCCTCCTCTAGTAACACGGTGTTGGCTCTCCAGCCAACCACAACATCCAGTTTATTTAAAACATACAAAGCTGTTATTCCTAGTAACGGACCTAAAGTTAATAATTCTTCATGCACGGAAAAGTAGCCTATTGTCATGTGAATAGAAATTACTTGCAATGTAAGATTTGTTTAATCCGTGATCTCGACCGACAGTTTGCAGTTAAATTGTTTGGTTTGCTGCTATGACCCGTTCAAAGCACTAGACCTTTTTTTTACGGTTACGTTACAAAGCAGCTATGCTTAAATATTAGCGACATCATCTTTACAAAATGCTTTTGCCATTATGTATTGCTCGTTCTTTCGCCAGCATGCCGTTACCGAAGCATTTAGGGTCTTTTCCGAATACTGAGCATGCCGCAAACGTACAGTTAAATACTTTCCTCTAAGACTTCATGGTTCATGTAACTAAGATATTCCTATTGTTAAACGAGTAAAGCACATCGTTCGTCGTAGGGGTAACGCCCCTGTGTTCCTTCATAGACTGAGAAAAAACGTCTAGCAAGCATACTAGTTTTGTTTTACTTAAGTACTTTTTACATATTAAAAGTCCAGATATTTCATCATTATTGTGTACAAAGAAATTTAATCCCCCACTTATCACTGAAAACACGGTTTTCAGTGTTCTTTCTTTTCGACCTTCTCAAAAGCCATAACAGCCACAATAACAACCAGAATCGTAGGATAATAGCCACAGTAGCAACAAAATGACAACCTGAGCGGTGGACAGATACTGAACGAACTGCTAAGAGCAATCGATACCCATGAAGGTGCGAGAGCCTACCGGTGTGTGATCGAAGGATGATCCTTGCCCCTCGCGACGGCAGTTGAACAAGCGCATCCTATGACGTGGCGTGGCCGTCACCCCACAGTCCGAGTAGTGTTGGAGGGGTAACCACTCGCTGGCTGGAGTCTAACAGTTCGCGAGACACGCCTGATTTGGTTGCATTTACAATGTCAGCTTCAGCCTCCACTGGGCAAAGGCTTCAACGTAATAGCCTGAGCCGGTTGTGTAGTAAACTAAAGAACACTTTTGCCAACTGGAGGGGTTATCCATCAATTCAGAACACAGCTTCGCTGTCCAAACGTAGAGAAACTACGATAATGATGGAAGCAGGAAAAACGAATTAAAAATTGTGTTACAGCCTGGACTCGTGCCCCGGTTTTATTGTTTATTGGGCAGTAATGCTAACAATTACAGCACCGCAGCACTATCGCTCACATTGCTGCACGACCTACCGAAGTTCAATGCTCTTCCCAAAGCAAACTTCAGTTCATATCTTCAGCTTATTTTCCCCCTTACATTGTCATCATTTTCGTAGATAAAGATGAGACTTCAATGTCTCGGGGAAAATTTAACTATAAGAGCTGTAGAGAAACTAATGACATCTCGATATTCGTTTCCTTACGTTTTACATTGTATATACTGTCGATTACCCTTTGTCCCTCAACTTCACCTCTATTCTCCGCACGATTCACATAACATCAATTTGTCGAAAATTGTCTATAAGTCTGATTATGAAAACCTTGCGCAGCTGCGGGAAAGAAGACCCAGCACCAGACCTCCATTATCGCTCTGCAGCCTCTGCTTAAGAAACAAATATTCAAATTTACGAGCTTCCAGCATGCTGGAGTAGCTTGGATCAGAAACTTCTGTTAATCAATAGAACGAAAAACCAGTCCAAGTTGCAAATATTACATTTTCATTCCATGGCTGGATTCTGGCCGAAAGCCATAAAGCACTGTAAATGTACGTTACACGTTTTTCCCATCTTCGGAAATGCAATTTCCGACTTTCTTATGTTGATTTGAAAATGGGTCGCGGCCCAAAATTAGTCATCGAACAAAGAATGTATATATTTGAACTTAGACTGCTTTTTCGTTCTATTAAATGTTTCGCTGTAGAATTCCCCAGCCACTCCCGAGCTATCGAGATCCGTACACTGCTACACAAATTCCAATTAAGCTGTTTGTGACATTCCATTAGCTGCAAGAATTGAGTGCAAAATTTGAAATACTGTTAATTTTCCTCTAGGAAAGACGGAGAAATTAGGCTAACGAGGTATTTCTTTGACATCTGGTTTCTTAGGGGAGTGCGAAATTCTTCACACAAGTTGTGGGCCAGACATTTGAGGCCACCACAGCTGCCTCCCCAGCTGACCCGCCTGCTGGCCGCCTCCCCCAGTTTTCGCAACCCCCCCCCTGTCCTCCTTCTCCTCCCAGCACAACGTCCCCTCTCTTACCCCTGCCAACCCCCCCCCCCCCCTCCCCGCTGACATCTTTCCCAGTTTCTGTGCCTCATTCCTTAACTATGGGTCTCATTCTGAGCTTTACAGCGATGGAAAATTACGAGCAGTGTACGAGCTTTTAAGATGCTCGTAAATAATGCCCACAAAGAAATACGAAGCAACGTCAGTAAAGACTGGTCGTGCAATACACAAACTGCGATTAAGCATCCTCCTGTGAGCAGAAGCAGACACACAATATTCGCAAAGCAAAAGAGCTTTTGTATGGAAAACTCTGAAGAAACAGACCTCATATGTTTATATTTCACTTCTGCACTGAAGTAATATACAGTTACAACACCATAACTTAATAACTGATAAACGAAGCTTCTGCATAGAGGAATAAATAGTAACACGTCTTAAATGCAGGGTATACTGAGTATAAATGCAGCTATGTCTATTGGCAACTGAGGTTGGTGTACTGAACAACAAAACATCAGTCTTCATGTCATATGCAGGCTAGCAATTATATCTGTTAGAAGTAGTATGTTTGATTTTGGTTAGTACCTCCAAGTGCAATATGGCAAGAGAAAGACATTAAAGGTTATTTTTCCTCTGCGCAGCACGTCAGGTGCTGAAGCGTGGACAAATGGACGTAAAATGGCAAGTCTATAATGACAAGTATAGCCCACTTAGTGCTGCAGAGACAGCCCTGCAGGTAACATCAGATAGTAAATCATGCGACATATTTGTGGGCAGACTGTGCAATATTAAGATATCACTGCATAATATTAAACTACCACATTTAAAAATATTTTCGTTTACATTTTATTACACCCTGTATAAAGAAAGTTAAAATAACGTGCACCTACAGAGGAAGTAAAGAGCATTTATATTACATCTAGAGGGTGTCCATAACTAATGATGCAGTCTTGAAACGCTACGGAAAGTGAACCACTGCTCAGAATGACGTCAAATTTGAACACCACATTTTTGTCTCAGGGGGAGACGCAATGGAACTAAAAAAAAAAAAAAAGGAAAATCGCACCACCAGATGATGCTGTACAAATGCTACTAATGATAGATGAATACGGCAGCTATGGTTTGAGTTGTACATTACACCACCCACACTGCTCTATGTGCATGACTGCATAAGTTTGGCAGTCAACAGTTGAGGCACTGCTAGCTAGGTCGCACCACATCAAAAGAGGAAAATCGGTTTTTAATATTATTTTGTGGCCAAAAACCGCATGAAAAGCAAAGTGACATCCTGGGACCAAAAAGGCATGAAAGGAAAAATGACATCGGTTTCTGTGTTATGGCTGAAAACCACATTAAAAGCAAACTGATATTGCATTCTAATTGTCATGAGACTGGTTGAAGAGATGTCCAGTACCCTGTTCCCCGTTTTCGACCACAAGTTGACATCGATCAACAGCATGTTACACAACAGTTTGGAATGCCTCGGGAGTCACGTATAGAGTGCAATGCGCAATGTGAGCATTCAGTTCAGCTACGTTCGTGACTGTAGCACTGAACACAACATTTTTCAGTTAACCCCATACGTTAAGATCAGATGAACTGGACGGCCAGGCTGAAGGGAAATTACGGCAGATAATTCAAGCCTTTTGCGAGAAGCCTGTGTGGCAGCCGCTTCACCGTCTGTGCAATATACATGAGAGTGCTATCTTGCATAAAAATGATCCTACGCACACATGCACACTTTTGAAGTGTTGGAATGACGATGGTAATGTTCAAATGGCTCTGAGCACTATGGGACCTTACATCTGAGGTCATCAGTCCCCTAGAACTTAGAACTACTTAAACCTAACTAACCTAAGGACATCACACACATCCATGCCAGAGGCAGGATTCGAACCTGCGACCGTAGCAGTCGAGCGGTTCGGACGAGGAATCAAATGCTTTCCATCTCTCTGTCACACTGCATCTCAGAATAACCTGTCTTTCCGAATTTTGTAATGATATTCTCCACATCTTTATCTTACATCAGACCAATGCCCTTTTCCATTTCCTCGAGTGTCCGGAACTTCTGTAGGTCTACTGCGCCACAGTCACCGTTCTTGTAACCAGAGCTCTACAACAGCACGCGATCCTTCATGGAGTCAGTCATGCTGGGAGTCTCAGACGCAGACTGAGGGACAGCCGTGTGCCGCGGGCCTATTGGTTTGCGTATTGTGACTCTTACAGCGTCATCTATTGGTAACGGTTTTATTTCGATGACGCTTCTCTCTGCATCATTAATATGCTCTTCAAATTTGATGTTATTCTGAGCAGTGGTTCCCTCTCTACTGTGTTTTTTAATAGGAACTTTAATTATAGACACTCTGTATATCTACATATGTACTCCGTAAGCCAAATTACAGTGTGTGACACAGGATTCATTGTGCAACCTGTCGCTAACCCTTTCGTCACGAATGGTTTGCGTCGAGAACGATCGATGATGAGCCTACGTGTTAGGTCGAATGTCTGCGACTTTTCTTTCGTGATCTTTTCGCGACATTTGAATAGGACGAAACAATATTCTGCTTGATTCTTATGGAAGGTACGTTTCCGAAACTTCAACAGTAAGTCATATCGTGATGCAGAAAGGATGTTGTGTAAGGTCTGACACAGCCTCACAGGAAAATCTATGCAGCCACTAGCTCAGGAGTGACATATGGAAGATCCAGGAAGGACTTCCACTGGTGGCAGAATTCTGGAAAAGTGTAGTGCGTGTAGTTGAGTGGATTGAACCCTGGTGGGTTATTACACGTGTAACCGGCTGTTTTAGTTAATATTGAACAGTAGCGGAAATGTTCAGTGGCTCAAATGATAATAACAAAAACCAGCGAGACGATCCTCTAACTGTAAAGATAGGCCCATCATTCTGACGGATAATCGTGTTCTACACACTCTTAAATAATACTCCCTGGTGTTAACTAGACTTCTTTCTATTCTAGACATGTTTCGCAGAACAGCATCCCTGACCTTTGAGCTTACTAGCGCTACGTGCATGTAAAGCGCGAGCGTGTGAGCAACATTCTTAAAGGGCTCATTTAAATGCATGTCTTGGTGCAAGGTAACCACCGTATGTAGAGTGTCCTAAACCTCGGACGCTTAGAAAAAGAACAATATCTGCAAACACGTGGCTAATAAGCATGCAATATTGCGTTCCCTTTTCTTATTGAAATGCATACAAAGGCAAAAAAGAACATCAGTTCCATTAAAGTAGAACTTCCTGCCCTTACAGTTTTCCTTCTTCTTCTTCTTCTTCTTCTTCTTCGGTTCGATGCTGTGCTGTGGGGAATAACGAGTGTCGGGAAGTCCCAGCATGAACTCGAATTCCTCGGTTTTCCCCGCTATGACAATTTCACTAGATGTATGTGGCTGTTAGCACTACGTTACATGACTGCTCGGAATGTACGTGCCAGAAATTTTAATAAAAACTTCTTCGTGATGCACTATGTGATGCATACATTTTCAGGCAGTGATGTTTCGGGTGCATTTCCGTGACATTCTTCCTCTTACTAACGATCTCGTGATGAATTTGCTTCCCTTCTTTGGATACTCTCTGTTAAACATAGCACATAAAAGAGAAATCGGTTTAATGACAGTGGTGAAATACATTTCTAGCTAAGGTAAACTGGTTTTTCTGGGTCATCTTCTTTAGAAAGCCCTGGACGCTCATCGCCTGACGTTTTATTGCAATTATCATCGGTCGGTGATGCGTCTTTCCGTCTGTTGAGGTAGCTAAGATTATATGCATGGACGTCCCCAAAAATTTATACAGCAGGGGAGAGATACCAAAAATTATATTTGAGATACAACTGATTGTATGTGTAAATGTGTTTTCTGCGTATGCAGAACTTATGTTTTTATTGGAGGTTGGCGATTCTAAGATCCGTGAAATGTACGCTTTTGTCGTGCTGTACAGTGAAATTTATATCTTTGTGCAAAGAATCCTTAATCTCTTCTTTTCTGTCATTATACAGGACAGTACTAATGTGTCATCAGCATTCCTCCAAAAATATACTACTTTACTTTTGAGCCCACTGTTTTATTTAAAGATTTATATTACATTTATATCTTGGATATCTCAACTTCTTAAAACTCTGATGTCTTACACTCTGTGATAACGTTAATCTTTTACTACATCAGATAAAACTACACATGTGATGTGGTTTTAAACGTTTGTAAACAAATGGTCGCGATGGGGGAGGTGAAGGGTGACGATAGTATGAATAAGCAAATGTATGCTAACCCCAGAAAGTTAGACATGCTCTTCCTTGTTTGTTCAGTAAACTTTCACTGTTTCTTCCATTGTTTCTCATATATTCCCACACTCGATTCACAAAAAGCGAAACCCAACATCTAAGGTTCGCATAACAGAAAAAAAGCATTTAATCTCGCTGAAGATCAAATGTAAATTCTTATTGCACATTTTGCACATAAGGTTGATCTTCAGGGTCCGGAATTCATTATTATTTTAAAAAAAGACGAAAAAACTGTTACTGAAGGAATTTTATTGAAACTGCCAATGTCGAATGTACTGAAGTCACTGTCATGTCCCCATATATATGAATAGTGGAATCACATTCACTTTTAAAAATACATGAGAATTTGGAGATAGTAAAATGCCTACCACAGGTTCCAGGAGGGGGTAACTGGCCCCTTTTGTCCCCGACACCCCCACCACGTCCACCTTGAGAACGTTTAGGTGGGTAGATTAGTTCATATCTGAAGAAATACCTAAGCAATAGTCGAACTCAGCAGTATATAGGACGTTACACACAGCTTTTTATGCCTTCTCGATTCAAGAATTTAAAGTTACATCCTCATAGGACTAAACACACTGTATCCAACGAGTCATGAGATAAAGCTAGAATACGACCACAGAAATATCCATTCATATTCCCCTAAACATAGTTTGAAACTGAGCATTAAAAATATAAAGCATAAAGAAAAGCAGAACAATGGACAAAGTCATGTTGGATACTAACGAACATATGTAGAAAAAGATGTTCCTCGAAACAGAGAAAGACGGAAACATTTTGGAAAAGACTTATTTAATCTACAACACTTCGTCTGCTCACGAAAGTTCCCATTTGATGACGTTACTGGATTTCAGTTAGTGCAGTGCCTGTATTTGATAGTGTGTGCAGAGTTCGATACTAATGTCCTCCAAATATGTATGAGGAAGAAACACAGCTAAGAGCCTATAGCCGTATTAAACTACGAAACTGTATTCGCAATTTGCAATATCACAACACCTGTATGGTTTGCTATAGAGACATGAGAGTTTGTGTTGGTCCTGGATTGCCCTCTTAACGCAAGCGGTTGGTTAACCTTTTCGGTTGTCTCTGAACGCCTCCAGGACTGGTCCAAACTTCCATACGTCATAGTGTCTACTTCCCATACTCCTCGCTCACCATAAGTGGGAAATCCGGGTTCGAGTCCCGGTCTGGCTTAAATTTGCATGTGTCTACACTAATCTTTACTGCTGATGTAATATCATGTTCGCAATTTCCTAATACATTTCACAATTTAATATGTATGTAGATCATCAGCAGATTTTGTTCTTTAATACATTTATGCAAGACTGAAGGGTATTTTAGCGAAAATACAGACACTCTCAACTACAGACAATGCACTAACTGAATCTCATGCCAAATCCAGGGCAACCAGACGATAAAAATTGTCTCTATCCTTATGTGAAAAGCACACGGATATTGTGCGAGCGGTTTAGGACGGAGATGCTATGACAGATCCTAGTCGTATCGGCCTGGGAGGCGTGCAGGGATAGTCGAAGAGACTAAGGCGACCGCTCGCCATAAGGGTGAAATCCAGGTTAAATCGTGGTTCGGCATTCTCATGTGCCTACAGTAAACAGTACAGCTGGTGTAAGATCGTAACCGTAATTTGTGAATACATTTAATAATGAGTTCCTGGATTTATTGCATTATTTCCGTGCTTTCTACTTTTTTCTCTCTCTTAAAGGTTTTGGTTCTGATGCATGCATGGTGTATGAGACATGAAACCTCGTGTTATGTTGTGCTGGGTATCCCCGTGCCACAGTGACTGATCAGTTTCTTTCTGCAGTTCGATGAGACTATTACCAGGAAGTGCCAGAGAAAAGATGGCGGGAGTGTTCTGTGAACCTTCTCGCCTATCTTCACTGCAGAACAGCGCTATTGAACGGCGTGACAACCAAAAAATCCAAGCTATATAGGATGATGAGAGCTTCGCGCACTCAGGCTTCGCAGCGCGACTCCTTACATGCCAACGATAAAAAGAATTTCTCACAAAATTTCGTCCAGTGAGTACATCCGCCAGAGAAAGGATGTTAAAGAGTGGCAATGAGGCAACACTGGAACCACATGAATTGTAACTATCTCTGCCAGAACGTATTGATTTTCTGTACAGTTGGTGCAGTGGACAGAGTTTTGGGTTGGAATGCAGGCGGTCGATGGCTCGTTCCTGGGTTGCGGTACATGGTTTTTTATTTGGTAAATGTAGTCCAGGTGTTACGGTATCTGGCATCTTAATCGTCAAAAGCAATTGAAGCGGGTCCTATGGAAAACCATTCCAATTACATACTACAATCATAGAAATAGAAGATTGGTCAGCTTTGTAAGAAGCCCTTTCCACGTCGTGGGCGTAAATTTTTCGCACCATTTTGTCTACTAGATGTGGAAGCTGTTTTGTTTGTGCCGGCCGCGGTGGTCTCGGGGTTCTAGGCGCGCAGTCCGGAACCGTGCGACTGCTACGGTCGCAGGTTCGAATCCTGCTTCGGGCATGGATGTGTGTGATGTCCTTTGGTTAGTTAGGTTTAAGTAGTTCTAAGTTCTAGGGGACTAATGACCACAGCAGTTGAGTCCCATAGTGCTCAGCCATTGGAACCATTTTTTTGGTTTGTTTGTACCCTCCTCCAGTGGTACCATACATTAGTACCAGCTATTATTCTTGCCTTGTTCAGGTGAATTACATTTCGTTAGGCCTTTACGTTACCAGTACGACTAACAATGTGCCTTCCTAATAATGTCTAAACTCTTTCACTATTTATATCTGTTATCACCTTGGTCTCGCTAATTACGCCTTTTGACATTAAGGCTGGTAACTTGATGATGCTTAGTACGTATCTCAACGCATTATTATTATTATTATTCTGTCGATGGGATTGTGGAAACATCACGTCTGTTAGGGAAACAGTGTAATTCGAAACCGAACATTTCACAATTAGCGGTGTCGGGACGAATCATGCAGAACAACATCTGTCAGAGGGGTGATGCGCGTTATGTGGAACAGCACACAGGACTAACTGCGTGTTTATACTGTATGCGCTGTCCACACGAGGTCATACACTAAGAACCCCAGCAAAGTACACGTAGCATACATACTAAGGCAAGTGCTTGTCTCGCACTCCACGGCCGTTAACGGGCTGCACGAGCATGGGCTGCACCCCTGTCATTGTGCTCCATCCTGCGTACCGCCATCAGCGGATGCAATTCTGTGAATGGTTCCAACAACAACAGGAAGCCAACGATGACTGAATGAACACCGCAATAAGGTCAGATGAAGCAGCATTCACTCGTGAGGTGTCTTCAGTTTGCGTAATGCCCACCATTGGTGTGAGGTTAACCCGCTCGTCATCCGCGACGGTGAATATAAAGTTCGCTAAGGTATCAACGCCTGGGCCGGAATATTGGGCGACAGGTGTCCTGGCTCCTACGTGTTGGCTGACCGGATGACTGCACGGAGGTGTCATGCATTCTTCTGATGTACTGGAAGATGTATCACTACATGCTCGGCAGAGGATGTTGTTCCATCATGATGGTGGCTGGCTCTGACCACTATGGGACTTAACATCTATGGTCATCAGTCCCCTAGAACTTAGAACTACTTAAACCTAACTAACCTAAGGACATCACACACATCCATGCCCGAGGCAGGATTCGAACCTGCGACTGTAGCAGCAGCGCGGTTCCTGACTGAAGTGCCTAGAACCGCGAGACCACGGCCATGATGGTGCACCTACACACTCTGGAATTAATGTGCGACAGTATCTGGACAGAACATTTCCAGGGAAATGGTTCGGATGTGGAGGATCGGTTGTATGGCCACCGCGTTCACCTGACCTAAATCACATAGTTATTCCTTTGGGGGTATCTGAAGGAGCACGTATACTCTTCTCCACTGACGAATGTGGAAGAATTGGTAGCGCGTGTTCGTCCTACTTTTGTTACTGTGAACGCAGCTTTGCTACGAAAGGTACAGAGCTGTATGATCCGGTGGGTTGTGCCATGATTCGACGTACAGGGAGGTCGCTTTGAGCATCTGTTGTTCTGATGACAACGTATTCTGTTGTGAAAGTCAAGCGGTCTTTAATACGGGCATTATTATTGTCACTGGTTGCTAATGTGTGACATCTGAGCCCTCATGTTACATGTAGTGTAAATGACAAGTTGTATTATTGTACTGTGCTATCATCTGTAGCATCTCGAAATTGATATTGTGATAGTAGTTATTCTGTCCCATAACAAGTCGTTAGTTTCAACTCACATGTATGTGAATTACTAAGGGGCCAAACTGCTGTGGTCACTGCCGGCCAGAGTGGCCAAAAGATTCTAGGCACTACAGTCTGGAACCGTGCGACCGCTACGGTCGCAGGTTCGAATCCTGCCTCGAGTGTGGATGTGTGTGATGTCCCTAGGTTAGTTAGGATTAAGTATTTCTGAGTTATAGGGGACTAATTACCACAGCAGTTAAGTTCCATAGCGCTCTGAGCCGGTTTTTTTTTTTTTTTTTTTTTTTTTTTTTTTTTTTTTTTTTTTTTTTTTTTGCATGTGCATAGTTCTACGCAGTCAGCGCGTGCACAACTTTCACACTAGAGCGCGCTCCGCTAAGCACAACAGTGCAAGTGCAGCGCTCGTCCGTCTCTGCACTACGATGGCTCTGCCATAGAGACGGAACAAATTCTGCTTCCGCCGATCCGTGTATTAATATGTAAGGCAGCCAATGAGATTGCTGCTAATGTAGAACTTTTTCTCTTCGCGGATCACACTTGCGCAGTGGTACAAGAACGCGCGAGGTATTATAATGAGTGTACAGACGTCCGATTAGTCAGTCAGCATTTGTCTGCACCAGTCTGTACCAGTTTGCATTAGTCTGTACCAGTCTGTACGAGTACTACATTTGTCTGTACCAGTCTATAGTCAAGTTTCAGTCTGCGCCTAATAAGGTTACCATATTCCTGTACATCTTCATGGCTATGTGTAGACACTTTTGCCAAGGATCAGAGATATATGTGAGAATAAGATTAACGTACCAGTACCAAAGGATCTTCAGATGGTCAATTGTAAATAGATCCAGAACCAAGTTAAGTTATTTTTATGCTTGTTATTATTTTAATAAATATGTGTGAAAATTAATCAAGTTCTGTTAAAAGTTGTTCACCGTCAATCTGCTACTCTAACCGTGCAAGTGGCATTTCTATCGTCTGACCTAACGGCAGAAGATAAACACTCCACGATAAGACCACGAGACATATTGCTGACACTCACCTACTTTGTTAGAGTGACCAGTCAAATAATCTGATGGTGTGTGTACCGAAGGTGTCACAGTATGCACACCACACTTACACACTACTTAAACTAACTTATACTAAGAACAACCCACACACCCATGCCTGATGGAGGACTCTAACCTCCGGCAGGAGGGGCCGCGCAATCCGTGACATGGTGCCTCAAACCACGCGTTGCTTCAACTGTCTATTTCATGTATGTCTAATCACGTTTTTGTTATGTTCAGCGTTACAAAATGTTGTAAATTTAGGATACATGAAACCTAAGAACCGGTGTATATTACAGTATGAAATGTCAGAATGAAATTAGCAAATAAAACAAATGCCCCCCACCTAAGACTGAACACTCGACCTCCTGCATGCTAACCCACAGCTATATCGGATGCACCACCAGTTTTTTTTTTTTTTTTTAGTAAGCCTCTTTAGGAAAATGGACCAAAAATAACACCTAAGTGCCACCGCCACTTTTTATCCTATAACAAAAAGTTCTTGTCCACTTCTGACGTTGCCTATGTACCAGGGGAAATATGAGAAATCAAGGTAAGGCTATCCTTACAAACAAAACAAAATCTTCCTTTTTCTGAATTTTATTTTTATTTTTATTGTTCTTATTTGTTTTTTTCGTTTAGTTTTTTTGTGTAATTGATCAGAGGCCTTCTGCGCCCCGCTGGTAATGTGTTGAGTCACATCTTCCCGAAATTGATGTGTTCCGTTCAATTGTTCACAAATGTTTAGTGGTTCAAACAGGAAACCTTCTTCTCTCTTTGCTTAACACATTCCAGCTGCGAATCGGGTCGTGGAAAGCACTCCCAAGGAAGTTCGAGAAAAATTGTCTGTATTTTTGGTGACGGACAACGACATAATGACGGTCATTGAGGTATGTCCAAAAATCGAATGCAGAGTCTACAGTTTGTCCAAATAGGTAGTGAACGGCATGTCCGCGGATCCAATTCACAGCATTGGTCTTTGTCCGAGGAAAATATTCACGATCCGGAAATAATGATGAAAGGGGAGTAATCCGATCCGGAATGTCCCGCGTTAGAAAAGCGACAATAAGACGAATCAAGTGCCAAACCTCCGCCGCCGGGCCGCAAACAAACCGATGTTCGTCACTGTCTGGCACTTCATACGTGGAACATACAGGTGATTGGGCGAGGTGGATACGATAAAGGCGAAATCGGTTGATTTGCTTACCATTGTCAGTTAGGTAGCAGACAGATTGAACATCGCCAGTTCAGTACGACTGGCAACTGCTAACATAGCTATTTCTCATGCATGTGGTTACAGTATTGCCAGACTGCCACTCTTTAATGTCGTTTTCCGCCGGATGTACTCGCGAAACGAAATTTTTTAGCATTTTTTTTATTGCTGTCATGTGAGGAGTCGCGCTGCGCAGCTCACGTGCGCGAATTTCGCTTCACACTGTGTAGTGGGAACTAAAGTCACAGCATTTCACGTCGCGATCGGGAACGTTAAATGTGTAGTTTACTGGAGTTGTAGACAATCATTTCTAGGCATTAGAAGGTAATTTGTAACGATACCGATTCCAGGAGGGGGCGTCCTCTCTTCCCCTCCCTTGCGGGCGACTGTGATTACAAAGGAAAAGTAATGGAATAGAGCAACAGGTATTTCAGTTCTGTTAGTCAGCAATATGTTGTCTCAGAGAGAGGACAGTAACTAAGAGAAGGGGAATGGCTAAAGAAACAAAAAGTGAAAAATTTTAGGATTAATGGGAAATAGTATGACCGGATAAGGCAAAACTGATGAAGTCTTCTGATGTAAGATATTGATTTGTAGCTGTTCCTGACTTTCTGGCTCTGCCACCACACTGAAGTGATACTTGACTAGCAGGAAAGCAGGAAAATAATGATACGAACATAGGATTATACAGCCAACCGGTTGCAAATAACTGTTTGGTACATTGACGTATGTTTCGACACCTACTGAGAGTATCTTCATGATAATGAAATTTTGAAAAACCGTAAAACTGCACTGCGAGGAAGCACTGGTCAGAATTAGAGCAACTACGCTCAAGTCGGGAACAAAGTAAAGCGTTCTAGCCTTTTCTACGCGTACCTAGCTAGGAACAACACAGGTGGCAAAGGCTAGGGCATTTTTTATTTTGTTTCTGGCTTGAGCATAGCTGCTCTTAATTCTGACCATTCCTTCCTCGCAAAGTAATTTCATGGTTTTTAAAAGTTTCAGTGTGGCGAAGACACTCTTAGTAGGTATAGAAACCTATGGCAGTGTACCAAACAGTTATTTACAACCGGTTGGCTGTATAATCCTGTGATGAAACTACTGTAGATTGCCAAGTAATAGCCATGTTTCAAACTGTAAGCTTTGGGTACTCTTTAGATACGGATTGCTATTAAATAGGTGAAGAGAGATGTTCGTCGAAAACGCATCTGGTGATTATAATTATAGTAAATGTGCAGCTGTTCACGGAGGTCCAGTGTGGGCTGCAATTCTCGTATGGCAACGTCTTCGATACCTTATTGCGGAACCAATTTCCGCAGGAAAAAAATCTGTTCCAGTTTTGCCCACCGGGTCCAAATCGGGCACAGTGAATTCAAGAAAAACGTATAGAAATGTTTCGATAAGTAATGGGTTAGGTACGGTTTGAGGGCAGGAAAAGTGATAAATGCACAATTTAGATTTTGTTATTAAACGGCCCTTATACCATTTGTTCAGTATGAGCATCAATCAGTGAGATGCTGTATCAGTAAAACGACATGATCAACAGTTCCTCGCAACGTAAATTCTACCACCAGTCACTAGTAAATGTTGGTGGTAGTTGTTGAGATGCTGTGGACCCTTCTCCTGTGCCAATAAACAGGTTTATTTCTAATTAAATTCATTAATAAAACCACGCCAACGGCCTTGCCACAGTGGTAACACCGTCCCCCGGCAGATCACCGAAGTTAAGCGCTGTAGCGCTGGGATAGTACTTGGGTGGGCGACTGTCCGGTCTGCCCAGCGCTGTTGGCAAGTGGGGTGCTCTCAGCACCTGTGAGGCAAACTGAGGAACTACTTGACTGAGAAGTAGTGTCTCCAGTCTCGTAAACTGAGATGCGGCCGGGAGCGCGGTGAGCTGACCACATGCCCCTCCATATCCGCACCCAGTGACGCATGTGGCCTGAGGATGACACGGCGGCCGGACGGTACCTTTGGGCTCTCCAAGCCCTGTTCGTACGGAATTTAACTATTCTAATAAAATTATGGCCCAGTGTCCTACGCATTTGAGAAATCTTCCGTTCTTCAGGCGTCTTCTACTTACAAAACTTTCTTTCATGGTTAAATCAAGTATTAGCGATGATTAAATTATGCTCGTTGCAAAATTTTACCACACTGCTTTTTCTTTCATTCCTTTCCCTCAGTCCATGTTCATCTATTATTTTTCATTCACTTCATTTACTCCTATCGAATTCCAGTCCCTCATAACTATTAAATTTCCGTCTCTCTTAACTATCTGAATGATTTCTTTTATCTGAGCATACATTTCTTAAATTATTTCCATCATCCGTGTTTCTAGTTGGCATATAAACTTGTACTCCAGTCGTCGTTGAAGGCTTGTGTCTATCCAGATTACGATAATAAGTTCACTATGCTGTTCATACTTGTTTTCCCGCATTACCCCTATTCGATTTTGTATTTATATCGTGTATTCACCAGACCAGAAGTTGTGCTTCTCTTACCACAGAACTTCACTGATTCCCGCTATATATAAGTTCAACCTATTCATTTCCTCTTTTAAATTTTCTAGCCTACCCACCCGATTTAGGAATGTAACATGCGACGCTCCGATCCGTAGAATGTCAGTTTTGTTTCTCCTGATAATGATGTCCTTCTGGGTAGTTCCCGCCTGTGGATCCAAATGAGGGACTACTTTACCTCCGGAATATTTTACCCAACAGGATGTCACCGTCATTTAACCGCACAGTAGAGCTGCATCTCCTCGGAAAGAAAAGTATGGCTGTAGTTTCCACTTGCTTTTAGCCATTCGTATTATTAGCACAGGAAGACCACTTTGGGTGATCTCTCAAGGCCAGATCAGTCATTCATTCAGACTGTTGCCTCTGCAACTACTGAAAAGGCTGTTGCCCCTCTTCAGGAACCATACGTTTCTCTGATCTCTCAACGCATATATCTCTCCGTTGTGGTTGGACCTACTGTACAGAAACCTGTATCGTAGTGCGACGCTAGCCATCCCACCAGTGGCAAGGTCCGTGGTTCATGGGGGAGGGTGGGAGGGTGTACACTCTTTTGTGTGCAGTGCATTCTAAATGTAAATAATGTATTACATGACCTGTTTTAGAGACCCAGGAGGACTGCTTTTACGATTGCATATTAGCAGTCATTTCACTTGACAATGACCAAGGACAACTTGGTAGAAATTTCGTGGCATTTTCAAAACCTAACACGGATGGAAGCCCGTGAACATTTTATTGTATAACTAGCTGAGTACCCGGCGCTACTCGGGAATGTATTTACTACATTCTTGTATTACAACGTCTCCTCCTCCCCTCTCTCTTTTCCCGTCTCTTGCTCCGCCTGTCACTTTCCATCTTCTCCTCTTTCCTTCTTCCACCCATTTCAACCTCTCTCCTCTCTTCATCAATATCACCCGTCCCCTATCTCTGTTCATCTCCTCCTCCACTTCCTCTCTCCACGTTACGAAATGGTTCAAATAGCTCTGAGCACTATGCGACTTAAGTTCTGAGGTCATCAGTCACCTGAAACTTAGAAGTAATAGCTCCGTTAATGAGTTTTGACAGAAAATCTGGATCAGAATGGTACTGGCAGAAGTAAATCTGTGAGGACCGGGCGTGAGTCGTGCTTCGGTAGCTCAGATGGCAGTCTGCCGCCGGCAGTGCTGCGAGGCGGTCACGAGCCAGAGCGCTGCGGGCGAAGCGCGCACGGTGTGTTTGTGTTTACTTCGGCCGCTGTAAGTGTCGTTTTCCTTCTAGACCACCATGGCGTACGACTATCGGAAGAAGACATTACGTTTCTACTTCTGTTCCGACCTCGCCCGACCCAAGGCCTTGGAAGGAGAACGATTTATTCGCGATGAAATTAAAATACCACCAACCGATCTAATTGGCATCCACTTGTCCATAGTTAGCAGTACCGTCTACGTCAAAATGATCAACGATTCGGCGTGCGACAAGGTGCTTCAAGAGGCAAAACGTGGACTGCGCTTCTGCCATTCCGACGGCAACGACGGACCGTTACCGTCGATCACGCAGGTCTCGGCACACGGACGATAAGAATCTTCGAACTGCCGTTCGAACTACCTGCAGACGTCGTCATTGAGGCGCTCCGTCCCTACGGCAACGTTCTGGAACATGTTGCCGAGCGATGGGTACAATTTCAAACCTATCCCGTTTTAAACGGTGTTAGACAGGTCCGCATCGAGCTGCAGAAACACGTACCTTCCTACCTACGTATCGGAGGCTGCCGTGCCATTATAAAATGTACAACGGCAAATCTTGGACCTGTTCCGGTTACGGGAAAGAAGGTCACCTACGGTCTGAATGCATTCAACGACGTGTCGCGCAGCTCCCGTCGTCGGAAGCGCCCGTCACACCCACGATGACCGCCCTACCGGCCGCTTACGCAGCGGCTCTTGCCACGTCTACAGTTTCGTCCAGTCCGTCGCCCGGTCCTTCCGATCGGCACGTCCCACCGTCCCAGTCGCCTACGTACGGTGCAGACGTCCCGCCTGACGACCTTGCCGCCGATCAGGCTCCCGCACCGGACACTGAGGAGACCAATACTTCTTCACAACACCTGTTTGACAATTTCATTGTACCCACCGACGCCTTCGAAACAGATCGACGCTCCTCCTTGCCGTCGTCCGACACTGAGGAACACGTGCGCAAACAACTCTTGCCACGTCGGCACAAACGGCGCCGCCGTTCACCCACGGGCTCTCAAAGCGTCGCCAACCAGCCGACATTTCCACGCAGAGGTCGGCGGACAACTTTCACGATGAACAAGACGTTTCGCAGGACGGGACCACTATGGAGGTCGCCACGCACAATGTAACGATCGGTGCGCCGGTTGAGACGTCTGTCTCCCCGCCGACAACTCCAGATCTCTCTCACCACGACGCAATTCCCATTGACATTGGACGGACCCATGGCACAGGAGCATGGGCCGACGAGATTGAGGAAGAGACGGCCCCTCCTCCGGATGAATTGCCTCCGCCGGACAAGGCTGCTTGTTAACATCAAAAGCAAGGCACTGCAGCTGATGGGACGACACTTCCTGTCGGTGCCCTCCTCTTGCTTCCCTTTGTGATGGTAGATGCGCGTCCACCACCGGTGCAACAAACGTACCGGTTTGCCACACTGAACATCAGCATGATCGGCACTGCACCCAAGCTGCAACTCCTATGTGACATGCTTCGGGCCTCTGACGTCGTCGTCGCCCTTCTTCAGGAAGTACGTGTTGCCACACTACCACCGGTCTACGCCTGCGGCTGATACACGTCCACACGTGATCAATCAGGGCGTGGAGTGGCTTTCTACATACGCGAAGGAATCCCACTCAAGGACACGACAATCCTTCCCTGTGGAAGAGGCGTGGCTGTTACCATCTTCGACACGCGCGTCATCAATATCTACGCTCCGTCTGGCTCCACGAACCGTCGGCAGCGGTCCACTTTCTTCGGACATGACGTGGCGCCCCTGTCTTCTGGACGCTATGATCGCCTTATGATGGGAGGCGATTTCAACTGTGTCCTCCATCCGCTGGACTAAGTGCCTGGTAATTCGCCATGCGCGGCGCTGCTTACCTTAATCGAAGATTTTCATCTAGTGGACGTTTGGGAGAAAATTCATGGCAATACGCCCGGTTTTACCCATTATAAATATTCTGCGAGCAGACTGGACCCGTTTTATGTCTCTTCCCACCTTGGCAATGAAGTCGCAAAAGCTGAACGATGGCCCCTTGCATTTTCGGACCACTGCGCCGTCATTTGCTCCCTGGCTCTGCCACCTCAGTCAATGTGGCGCAGCAGAGGTTACTGGAAGCTTAATACCTCCCTCCTTAATGATCCACACTGCCGATAATGTATTGCCACTACATGGGCGTTTTGCGAAAGACGACTTCCGCAGTACACATCCACGTTCCATTGGTGGCTCAAATGTGCCAAACCTGGGATCAGAAAGGCCTTCATACAATGTGGCAAGGAAGCAACAGCATCACATCGAGACACCACGAATTTTCACTACGCCGTCCTCCGTGAGCTCGATGTGCTTCCCTCCATCACCTGACACCCGTAGGGAACGACAACGTACTAAAGCTCGTCTCCTCTCTCTCCAGCGTGCACGACTGCATGGTGTCGTGGTGCGTTCTCGACGACAAGACCTCCTCCACGACGAAACCCCATCCACAATCCATGCCGCATCCAACCACAGTCGTCGACGTCGACTTTTCGTCCCCAACATCACGACCTCCGATGGTGTTCACCACACAACACAGACGGCGGTGGTGTCTTCCTTTGCTGAACGTTATCGCCAATTTTATGATGATGAACCGATGGCGACGCCCATTCCTGATGATCTCCGTATTCCCCTGATCGGACCCTCACCGTAGCGGAATCAACGTCCATGATGTCTGCAATCGCCGCAGAAGAGGTGGTAGATGCGATCAACGAAGGGGCCAAGAACAAATCACCCGGACCAGGTGGTCTCCCAGTGGAGTTTTACCGGGCATTCACCACGTTAATGCTTCCTCGCTGGACGGAAATGATTCAGGAACTCTTTACTCCGTCCTTCCCATTTCTACCAGAATTCGTCACTGGCATTCTTCTACCTGTGCCTAAACCGAAGGGAGGGTCTCATGTCTCTGTATATCGCACCCTTACACTACTGAATGCAGACTATAAAATCTATGCACGCCTCTTAGCAGCGCCCATACGCACCGTCTTACCTACGGTCCTTTCACAGGAGCAGACTGCACGTGGTTGTGGGGCCACCTTACAAACAGCCCTAGGTGAATGCCGTGACCTCATCGCAGTGGCGTCGGTTTGTCGCCTTCGTGCAGCACTGGTATCCGTCGATTTCACGAGTGCCTTTGATCGCGTTCGACAGCCATTCCTCCTCATGGTGGCGACACGTATGGGGTCCCCATTACTTTTTGTCGATGCCATTCGCCGGTTACTGCTTCCCGCGGTCTCGATGGTACAAGTCAATGGGAGACTTGTAGGACCGATTCCTATACGCCGCTCTCTGCGTCAAGGATGCCCTATGTCTACTTTACTATATGCCATTGCACTTGAGCCCCTCATCACTGAACTTACCTCTAGCCTGCAGGGCCTCACTTTGCGTGACTACACTCTTCACTGCAGGGCTTATGCGGACGATCTCCTCTTTCTCACCTGCTCCTCCACGGAACTCAGTAACGCCATCCAATGGATTCACCAGTATAGACGTCTTTCTGGTAGCATTCTTAATGTCCGTAAATCGACTATGATGCAGGTTGGGCGCGGCCTCCCGGCTATAGTGTCGACCCCACTCCCAGTCAGTGCCACCCTTCGTCACTTGGGTATCGAATTTACGAGCTCCACACACCGCACAGTGGCCCTGGCATACCGGTGGCTTTTGCAGTCGATTCGGCACCATGTCCGCGATCAAGTGCACCGTTACTTAACGCAACTCCAACGTGTGTTCTATGTCAACATGTATGTCGCCTCTAAATTGGTACACGTCGCCCAGATCCCCCTAATGCCGTTACTCCTCAGTCGCCCCATCCAATCAGCCTTTGGATATTTCGTGTCAGCAGGGGAACTTTTCAAAGTCCGCTACAACACTCTAACACTGCCTCCTGCAAAAGGTGGCCTCGGACTCGTCAACGTGCGGGCACGATCTTCTGCACTCTTTGTCCACACTCTGTTGCGACACTGGCAGGGGCCGGACCCGTCCTTAACACGCAGTCTCTTAGATATCCTCCGATCATCTTCTCTCGATCCACCGATCAATGTGGCACCTATTTGTCCATTATCGTACCACGTCGCCATTTGTTTCATAGAACACAGCTACGTTCGGGCCGATCTTCCAGTCACCCGTCCTCCCCGTACTAAAGATTATTATCGTTTGTTTATGCTGTCCAACCCTTGCGAGCCCATGCTGCTATAGAATCCTCACATTAACTGGCGCACGGTTTGGGGGTGTGTGCATGCACCCTTTTTACCGTCGTCTGTGTCTGCACTCCGGTATGTTTTAGTCTATGGAAAATTCCCGACTAATAGTCGACTTTATCGCATAGGACTGGCCACTTCCCCACTCTGCCCTGACTGTCAGCTCGAAGACACCGACGAGCACCGTCTTATGTGCCCCTGAAACAAAACGTATGGCTACTCATACAACGAATCGTGGGCTTTTACCTCCGTGCCCCGCCAACGACGGTAACCCCGGATTTCCTGTTGTTGTCCCAGACATTTCACTACCCTCTTACTAAGCACCATACCCTAATCTGGTTTCTAGGACAGGCTTTAGAATACCTCTTTCAGAGTGGTCCGCACGCAGTCCTTGACTTCTGGTACAAAGTTGTGGCCACGCATAGCACCCTCACCCGCAAACCATCTTACGGACAAACATTTGTCGGTTATCTCCGCAGCGTCTTCCTTGACCCCCCCTCAAAGTTGGGGTGTACCATGCCTACCTGTCACATGATGCAATACCCTTATCCACTATCCACGTTCTCATGCATCGAATAAAAAAAAGTTAAAAAAAGGAAGAAGAAAGAATATGTTACATTTTGTTGTATTAAATGTTTTTCTTTTTATTTTTTTTTTAACTAACAGTCATTTGTATATGTTTAAATGGAATGGTACCTTGAAGAACTCTTCCATAGTGAATATATATATATATGTACTTTTAGTTTGTTCAATACAAACTATTAAATAAAAAAAGAAAGATGGCAGAGCACCCGCCCGCGAAAGTAAAAGGTCCCGAGTTCGAGTCTTGGTCGGGCACACGTTTTAATCTGCCAGGAAGTTTCGTTTCAAACTCTGTATCAGTTTCAAGCAGTTGTTTCAAAGCCCGACGTTCCTTTTGATTTTCTGTCAGAACCCGAAGAACAGTCTGGACAGCAATTCTCTTCATGCCCAAATGTTGCGCGGGGTAGCCGCGCGGTCTAGAGCACCTTCGATCGGTTTGCACGGCTCCCCCGGTCGGAGGTTCGAGTCCTCCCTCGCGCAAGGGTGTGTGTGTTGTCCTTAGCGTAGGTTAGGTTAAGTTAGGTGAAGTAGTTTGTAAGTCTAGGGACCCAAGACCTCAGCAGTTTTGTCCTGTAGGAACTTAGGCGGCCGATGTGGCCGAGCGGTTTTAAGCGCTTCAGTCTGGAAACGCGCGACCACTACGGTCTCAGGTTCGAATCCTGCCTCGGGCATGGATGTGTGTGATGTCCTTAGCTTAGTTAGGTTTAAGTAGTTCTAAGTTATAGGGACTGAAGACCTCCGATGTTAAGTCCCATAGTGTTCAGAGCCATTTGAACCATAGGAACTTTCCAGAAATTTACAATTTCTATTCTCAAATCTCGAATTAAAATTAGCTGAACCGAGCTGGCTGGAAGACAGCCTTCTAACCTCTGACCGTTGGTCAATTGCCCGTGACTCGAGCTTTGGAATATTTTCAATATTTTCGTCGATTCCCGGCAGTTGATAGACGCCCAGAAGGAGGTTTGTCATTAGTCGATATGTCGCCGTTTTTAAATTGAACAAATCACTCTCGTACGCTTGAGTTTTTGTAGTAGCGTCATTTTGGTAAACTGTTTTCAACATTAAAACAGTTTCAGCAGCATATTTGCCGAGTAGAAAACAAAATTTCACAGTTGCGCGTTGTTTACTCAAACCTGACACCGCAAAAAACGAAACAAGAACAAAACAGTGCAATCAAAAATGAACAGTGCAGATGAACAGAAAAAGACACGTCCACAACACAGGTGGCAGTGAACTGACAGTGAGTTGGGCTATACACGTCTAGCGGGAGAATTGCGTACTACACAAGCTCCACCCACGGCAATGTTATTCCGTTTTTTTTTAGTACCCCTGCAACATATATACTAACATCTCTTTTTATAATTTGTGTGGAATTACATGTATGGTGACAGGCCGTGTGTGGTGACTCCTGTCAACCTGCTTGATGCCAGTAACTGCACACCGAGTGCCGATGCTGAGCAGAGTTGCGTACACTTGCAGGTGGACAGGCTAACACATTACGTCGCTGTTGTAGGAGGCAGACACCAGAAATGTGAGCAGGGCAACGTCTCACATCTCGCGAGCTGTTTGCGCGGTCAGGCTGGACAGTGATTGATGGACTGGCGTTAGCCGCCGCCGTGGGAGCGTGGAGTGTAGAGTGTAGGGGGACGGCCACTTAGGGCAGTGTTTACCGCCACCGCCTGACAAGCCGCCCTGTGTGATGTCACGCGACGCTGCAGTCCACACAGCACTCAGGTCGACGATGTGATGTAACAGGCGCCAATGACATCGCAGTCTTGTGGCCGCAGCTGCTGCTGCTATGCCTGAGCTGTTCTTCTGTGTCACTGGTTCACGTGCTGCACCATCACCCTTCATATCGACGTCTCCCGCGACACGCTTCTAATCTGCAAGTGTTACAAATGCCCGTCGAATGGCGCTGTGTGTAATATTTTACTGTCCCCATCGGCAATCGGCAGAATAATTGGATCTTCAGCTGGAAAATGCTTGGTACATCACTTAGATATATTTTAATGGTAACAGTCGGTTTACAGTCTGCACTACTAAACGGTTGCAGTGGTTAGAAGATCAACAAGTCGCCTTGCCATAGTTGCAAGTTCTGTGCCCTAAGTCTCCCAGTGGAAAAAAAAATGAAAAAAAGAAAAAATGGTTACCAGTGTTTCATATCATTACTGACCGAATTTAAAAATTTCAAGTACTGTCATTATCTATCCATAATCTATTCATAAAGAGATATAACCTTACGTTCAAAGATCATTGAAGTTAGAAACTGTGCATAGGAGGCAGATTAACTCATGGCGAGCAAAGTGCCCAGACTGCAATCACCCAGTGCTTGAGAATGAGAGCACTCCAAAATACTATACACATAATTTCAAGCATTGTCGGAACCTTTTTCTCGCCGACACCATCAACATAATAATGTAAGGATAAAAGTTTGTCGCTTATTACATTTTAGTTGCTCATGAAGTAAAGGATGACCTCAGGCATCATGTTTTAATACATTACTATTATTACTGTTACCTCTATTCGCACGTATTTTGCAGATAGTATCCGCATACCGATCTCAATATAACTGCAAAGTCGAATCGCTGTGGGACTACGACACATAATCCCGGAGATATGACTCATAAACACTGAGAAGCGCAAAATACACAGACTATACTCAACCCGCGTTCCATAATGAGAGCACTTAACGACTTCCAGTAATATTTTAAAGTACCGTAAGTGAAAGTTGTTTAACACATGAGAGTGCGTTTCTTTAAAGAATCGTTGGTGCCAGGCTACTGGTTTTATTAGATTTATCAGTAACAAGTTCCATCATCTTCAGAGACCATTTATTAGGGATGAGTTAACAGTGACACATTAGACAGATAAAGGTACGCACACCTGGAGATGTATGATACACGTGAGACAGAGACTGTGTGTGTGTGTGTGTGTGTGTGTGTGTGTGTGTGTGTGTGTGTGGAGGGGAGAGAGAGAGAGAGAGAGAGAGAGAGAGGGATCAGGTGCAAATTATGAAATGGAATTAGGGTAGCATCTGCAGACGGGACGAAGCGAAGACGAAGTAAATTAGCGGCAGGAAGAAGGACTAATGTAGTAAGTATAATGAGAAATAAGCTCCGAATGTTCCGGCTCTAGACTAAGTATAACTCTCATAGATACCATTGAAATGGCGGCAGCTTAACGTACGTATAAATAATACAAAAGAAAGGAGCTAAGTTTATTTCTCTGCACATGTGTCCTCTTTCCTGTTAAGGAGATAAAATTTCCCTCAAAAGGTCTCAAACGTAAACGTTTCATCAAGTGGTTGCAATAAGTAGTTGAAAAGGAACAAGAGAAAGCAGAGCTGCATTTGACCATTGTCTTTCATAAAATTGAAAACTTCAAAAAGACTGTTAAATAATACTAAAAACATTTCTTTTAACTGTAGAATAAACAATATATTTCAAAACGATGGGTCCATATACATCTGTATTCCGGTTAGAATCTAAAATCCGTAAAGTTCACTGTGCAATCAGGGCAGCTGTAAATTCTGACGATCACCAAGCACGGTAAGTAAATAAAAAAAACACCGAACATATTTACTTTAACAATAGTTTTCGACAACTGTCCTGATGCGTAACAGCTCTGGGCTACTATCTCTATACATAGTAAATTTAATTCATAATGGAACCACTACAGATATTTTGCAGCTGTCAGGCACAGATTTTGAAATCATAGACTAATTTGTGATTCTGACATTCCTGAACTGCTAGGTTTCTTAGAATTAGTTCTCAGGGATAATTGTGATAAAGTTCTGTCAGAAAACCTTTACAGCGATGTGGACTGGTAAAGGGCAGCAGCTTGCATGTGTATGGTAGAGTTTTATTGTACAAGAGACATAAGATGAGGTTAATTAACATACCCAGTAGGTCTTTGTGACACATCCCCGCGCGGTCTAGAGCGCCTTGCCAAGGTTGGCGAGGCTGCCGACTCCCTCGGCCACGGGTCTGTGTGTTGTCCTTAGCGTAAGTTAGTTTAGTTTGATTAAATAGCCTAGGACCCAATATCCTCAGCAGTTTGGCCCCAAAGAAACTTATCACAAATTTACGTCACTTTTACAGTGAAACATGAACACCAACAGCCAAGAAACTCCTCGATCTTAAGGAGTGCGCTGGTGAGAGACATTTCATTGATATACAACGTTTTCTAGCAGGAGTACTGAATGTTTTATAAGTTGGTAGAATAGACTAATTGGAAGAAATCGTTACACAAAACATATGTCCAATTTACTGGGTACAAAGATACTTCTGTTAGAATGTTAGTCAAACAAATACTCACAGGTAGATGATTAAATTCAAAATTGGTTTTCCAAATTCCAGTTCCGACTTAAATGTACTTTCGATTTCTCTTGACAACGCCACGTGTAGCTCTTCTCATGTCGCCCTGGCGTTCTTTTATGAGGCAATATTAATTATAATCTGAACAATCAATCCGTTTCTTGCATTTACTTTTTGTTTCTGCACTACACCTTTCAACCATCCCCACAGTCAAGAACCTGAGGAGGCAGCGTTCACGAACATTGGTGGCGTAGAAACGTGATTATTTTCTGCCGATCCATCTTCCCCCGAATGTTAGCTGTAGATAACGTGGCACCTGAATTCTGTTGAATCTGTTACTGTACCATCAGGAAATATTCTACCGTATTCTGTGCAAGCAGCAGTATTATTTCCATTACAAATACCGTGCAAAAGTATCACATCGAAATACTCAGCATTTGTAAATAGGTGCGGCATTGTGAAGTGATACAGTAGAACTGGCCATCAAATCACATTCATAGCCAAAAAAACTGACCTGCCAAAATTTAATATCTTGAACTTCAAATCCAAAATATCAATCGGTACGTAACCCGTAACAACCGCTGTGAAACATGCGAAATGAAAACTTACTTTTGTAACCAGCTGTACGTCTGCAGCTATTAAAAATTAGGCATTTACGATATGGGATGTTTTACTCAGATCGGTCTACATTACCACCCCCTAAAATGTTTATTACTAGCAGAGAAATCCGGTCTTATCCAGGTGTTCACCGTATTTGTAGCTGTGCGTCTAGGTCCATACTACGCAGCGTCTGGCTTTATGCTTAATGTTTATGGTGTAATTTCTGCTGAACTATGTGTGTTAAGATGCTATAATTTTGCAGGAAAATTCAGCGGCATATTTGGATACTGTCTACACATTGCGTTACGAATGGATCTAGCAGCAACGAAGTACATAATTTAAATGTCTTGCACCATGAGGCAGTTTTAAACGCACCTCACTGGACATGACGTCACATATACTGAAGTCTGTATCGTAGAGTCATATGAGATTGTAGGTGCATTCGGCGACATATGTGAATACTGTTTGCGAAATTCATTGTGAATATAATTAATAGCAAAGAAATAATAAATTTAAAAGTACTGCGTAATGCATCAGTTACACACGAATCTCGTTGATTTTGGCATCATACAACTTGAAATATATTTCGTACAAAGTTACATTCAGTGATATATGTGCATACTGTCCACAAAAGTGTCGCAAATACAGTTAGTAGTTATGAAGTGATAAATTATAACATGCCTCAAGCTCTACCGGTGGGAGTGGCCGAGCGGTTCTAGGCGCTACAGTCTGGAACCGCGCGACCGCTTCGGTCGCAGGTTCGAATCCTGCCTCGGGCATGGATAAGTGTGATGTCCTTAGGTTAGTTAGGTTTAAGTAGTTTTAGGTTCAAGAGGACTGAAGACCACAGAAGTTAAGTACCGTAGTTTTCAAAGCCATTTGAATTTGAACCACATGCTGTACGTTTACTGCACAAAGGGGGTGAAACTAGTAAGCGTTAAAATGTTTTCCTTTCCTTACGTTGTGCTGGTTGTCAGCGAGAAAATATTTCGTAAGGTTTTAAACTATATGTAAAGTTTCAAATCAGTGGACGCTTCGCTACAGAGACAACATTCTTTCTAGATATGCAAGGCATGTCCCACATATTCACACGAATTTGCTGTTTCGAAATCCATGATACAGAATGGACAGTAATCTCCATCAGAGTTACAAAAGGAAGTAAACATTAATAAATAAATAAATAAATATTTCAACGATATAGGCACGCTTCACAGAAAACAGTTTTCCGTTATCAAATTATCATAAACAGTACAGTACCAAAAAACTTTGACAGTAACGTGAAGTTACACTACACCCTGTTGTTTATTGACAAACTCTCATACAGAGTAATTTAAATCTCTTACAGTTCAGCGTAAACATCAGTCTTTGTGCAAAAAAGGAAACTGTGGCTCCAGCTACTAAACAAACTAAATTAACAAGTGGCATGTATTTTGAAACCAGCTATCAAAATTGCAAAATGGTTCAAATGACTCTGAGCAGTATAGGACCTAACATCTGAGGTCATCAGTCCCCTGAGCTTAGAACATCTTAAACCTAACTAACCTAAGAGATCACACACATCCATGCCTGAGTCAGGATTTCAACCTGCGAGCGTAGGAGCAGCGCGTTTCCTGACTGAAGCGCCTAGAACCGCTCGACCACAGCGGCTTTCTCCCAAAACTTCAATCCTTTCTAGACTGCTCTGTGTGGCTGCACGAAGAGTGGAGCCTAGTGAAACGCTTGCAGCTGTTCAACAGCCAAGAAAATCAGTAAGAGCTGCCGTTTTGCGTGAAACTACACAAATTGTCTATAACACTGAAAACGACTTAAACATTCTATATGTACAATACGTAAGACACAAACTGAAATGCTTAAAACGCCTTTTAATTTTCAGAGACCACTAAATAAGAAGACAGGGAACACACTGGAATTGTCAGTAAATATAAGGAAATTCGTTGTAACGAATCTTGCTTAGGTCTATTGTGAAATACGCTTTTCACTAACGTATATCTAATTATTTTCAGCCATAGTAGCTATGTTTGTGAACCGTGACTGTGTGGGATAATTATTTATTTCAAGTTTCTGCTACCAGCCACTTTAGTTTTATGCTTAATCGAACATAATGCAACGCGTTTCAAACATGTTCTGTTCATCTTCAACTGTTTGTACATACATACATAAATACATAGACAAATGTTACTTAAAAATAAAGAGTCATAAACTAGAGTAATCTAGAACACATTGTTTTTTACTGTAGCTGCTGGTGTGGCATTTGGTGGGGGAAACAGGGGGCAGTGTATATCTAGAAATCGAAGTCAGTGATGTCTTCTGGTGGTTTTCTTCTTTGTTGTTGACTGTGTGTATCACAGCCTGTATCGGATGAAGACAGATTTGTATCAGCTATGTGTTACGAAAAACTGTCATATAAAAGCCTTTCACACTATTTTAGTCTTGAATAATTATCGAAATGTACGGAAATTTCGTCTGTAGTAAGTAGAGAAAAGTGCAACCAAAATTCGCTCTGCCAATATTTTACTCTTATCAAGATTTCAGTAAAGTCAAAATTTTTGTTAATAGGATCGATCAGAGGAAGCAAGCACGCGTCTATGTTCGAAGGGGCACGCACGAAACGAATACACTATTTGATCAATAGTTCAGAGGTAGCCCTATTTAAAGCGGTGTTGCCCGCTAGATGTTGCGAAAGGAGAACGCGTCAGAATGAAAGGAGGCGGGGAGTATTGTGTTGCCTGTGTAGAAGCAATAACAGCGCTCAGGACAGGTCAGTGTATTCGAACGTTGACTAGCGAGCGGTTGTCACCTGGGCAACCCCACCAGAGGCATTTCAGCCTTTCTGCAGCTGCCGAAGTTGGCTATTAGTAAGATAATCTTGAAATAGAAACACGAAGGAACAACCACAGATGAAGGAAGACAATGCAAGCCACGTGTACTGACGGACAGGGAGAGCGGTTGTACAAAGTCGCGTGAAGTCAGACTCGTGAGTTCCACTGTTCTACCACCCGTCCCTCTAGCAAAATGACTGTGAGAAAGGAGTTGAAGGGATACGGGCAGAATGATGGGTCTGTGCTGAGCAACATCTGACGCGGAGTAAACAGCAACGCCAGTGAACAGTGGATGACTGGAACGACGTAACTTCCAGTGAAGATACCTTGTGTCAGTCCGATGTAAGGGCTGGGTCTGGCGAATGCCTGTCGAACGTTACCAACCAGTAATTCTAACGCCACAATTCAAGTACGGAGGAGGTTGCATAAAGGAATTTGAGTGTTTTCCGTGGCCGAGGTTTATCGCACATAAGAAAATGATAATTCAGAAAGGCACGAACATATCTTACAGTATTGTGTACTACGTGCAGTAGAGGGACAGTTTTGACACAATGATAATTTGTATCGGCATGAAAATGCATTATGTCATAAAACAGTGTCATAAAACAGCGTATCTGAGGCAGTGGTTTGTGGACAGTAACATCGCTGTGATGGTCAGCCCTGCCCAGAGTCTCGACTCGAACCCAGTGAAACTCTACCGGGATTTGGCGGAACGCTGACTTTGCTGCGATCCACAGAGTCCAACGTCAGTCTCTCCTCTGGTTCCGGCTCTGGAGAAAGGATGGGCTGCCACTCCTCCCGAGACACCGAGACTGCTAACTGAAGGGGTCCCCAGCAGTTAAAAGGGCAAAGGTTGGACGGACAGACTCAATCCATTACTGAATTGGCGTGTCTGTTGATTATTACCTCTAGTTTAGTTCAGCGGAATCTGTCTGATATTAAGCGTAATGTAAGTATTAATGATAGTCAGGATCAGGCAGTCAACAGCACTCATTTTTCTTTGTCTGGATGGTTATTGAAAGTCCCATGTTTCTCTTATTGCATGATAGGTTGGGTCATGATGAGAAGCAGAAAGGACGTTGCAAAGGCCAGTGACCCTCAGGCCTCTCTGGCATCCTACGGGGCCATTTTTCCCTTTAAATAGATAGGCTGCATCCGTCAGGGCGAACATCCATTCCTGCAGCCTGAGGCCGACATACCGTCGTGGTGGGGTGCTAGCAGGTCGTCATGGTGGTGGGTCACCACAAGGTTTCAACAAACTGTGGCTGTTATAACAAGGAGTCCGAGTCTCTAGCTAAAAATCACGAATGATTAACTATGACGAGACCCACGGCGTTTCAGAATCCATTACTGTTTTAGAAGTCGAGCTACTCGCTCAAATCACACCTGGAAATTGAAATAAGAACACCGTGAATTCATTGTCCCAGGAAGGGGAAACTTTATTGACACATTCCTGGCGTCAGATACATCACATGATCACACTGACAGAACCACAGGCACATAGACACAGGCAACAGAGCATGCACAATGTCGGCACTAGTACAGTGTATATCACCATTTCGCAGCCATGCAGGCTGCTATTCTCCCATGGAGACGATCGTAGAGATGCTGGATGTAGTCCTGTGGAACGGCTTGCCATGCCATTTCCACCTGGCGCCTCAGTTGGACCAGCGTTCGTGCTGGACGTGCAGACCGCGTGAGACGACGCTTCATCCAGTCCCAAACATGCTCAATGGGGTACACATCCGGAGATCTTGCTGGCCAGGGTAGTTGACTTACACCTTCTAGAGCACGTTGGGTGGCACGGGATACATGCGGACGTGCATTGTCCTGTCGGAACAGCAAGTTCCCTTGCCGGTCTAGTAATGGTAGAACGATGGGTTCGATGACGGTTTGGATGTACCGTGCACTATTCAGTGTCCCCTTGACGATCACGAGAGGTGTACGGCCAGTGTAGGAGATCGCTCCCCCCACCATGATGCCGGGTGTTGGCCCTGTGTGCCTCGGTCGTATGCAGTCCTGATTGTGGCGCTCACCTGCACGGCGCCAAACACGCATACGACCATCATTGGCACCAAGGCAGAAGCGACTCTCATCGCTGAAGACGACACGTCTCCATTCGTCCCTCCATTCACGCCTGTCGCGACACCAGTGGAGGCGGGCTGCACGATGTTGGGGCGTGAGCGGAAGACGGCCTAACGGTGTGCGGGACCGTAGCCCAGCTTCATGGAGACGGTTGCGAATGGTCCTCGCCGATACCCCAGGAGCAACAGTGTCCCTAATTTGCTGGGAAGTGGCGGTGCGGTCCCCTACGGCACTGCGTAGGATCCTACGGTCTTGGCGTGCATCCGTGCGTCGCTGCGGTCCGGTCCCAGGTCGACGGGCACGTGCACCTTCCACCGACCACTGGCGACAACATCGATGTACTGTGGAGGCCTCACGCCCCACGTGTTGAGCAATTCGGCGGTACGTCCACCCGGCCTCCCGCATGCCCACTATACGCCCTCGCTCAAAGTCCGTCAACTGCACATACGGTTCACGTCCACGCTGTCGCGACATGCTACCAGTGTTAAAGACTGCGATGGAGCTCCGTATGCCACGGCAAACTGGCTGACACTGACGGCGGCGGCGCACAAATGCTGCGCAGCTAGCGCCATTCGACGGCCAACACTGCTGTTCCTGGTGTGTCCGCTGTGCCGTGCGTGTGATCATTGCTTGTACAGCCCTCTCGCAGTGTCCGGATCAAGTATGGTAGGTCTGACACACCGGTGTCAATGTGTTCTTTTTCCCATTTCCAGGAGTGTAGATCTCGCCGCGCCGAAAAACGTCTTTGCTTTCCAACTCACGTATCATATTTGCCACACTCTCTCCCCTATACTCTTGCTCCCCTTACTCTTCAAGGAATTAACATGTAATTTCATATGGCGTCTAGACGCTGTGGTAGGTTGCCACCGTAGAACTTTGTAACCAACAGGCACACAGTAGCGTCTAAAGCCAGCTTGATACCAGCCCTGAGAATAGCAACATCAGTAGACTCATAAGGGCCTGAAAGAGAGCGAAAACGCCAAAAACTTTTGACCTAACAGTCCCTACTCTTGGGAACCCGCGAGGTGGGGCTAAATGACGTATAACAATAATGTTGCCAACCTTATTTGGCACAGCAAGTACCTTTAGCTTTCAGCTGAACAATGTTGATACTAAATACGGACTTAGATAGTGCAACTGCATTAATATACCCGCCTTAGGAGCAGTAGAGGGGACATAACTAAAGCGTGATTGGCAGGCTTCTGCAAGAGACCTGCGGGATTGGCTGGGTGGCTTTAAATGGGAAAACAGCGACTCTTTGTTTCATATCCAGTGGTGAGTCTAAGTCAGGTTTAGTCTCGGAGCAGCTCCTCTCTAGTCTCTAGCGTGTTTTAAGAGACTCGATAGATGATGCAAAGCTGCTTATACTTATCTAAGGGTACTTGTATGTTATCATTAAGCCCAGATAGGCATGCCTTCTTGCAGCCTCTAGGGATGTGTTTCCGACATTTTCTCCGGTGAGCAGTACAACTGTGTCCTAGGAGCTATCGGCTACAGTTATCAATCTCCTCATCCAGTTCTTCTGTGATAAATCTCCAACGTGCCTTATTAAAATTGTGCTGCCTTTTAAATGGGTCGTAATCTGGGCGCGCTGCAGCAGTTAGTGAGATGAGTCTATGTTGTAGCATGTCTTCTACAGACTTAACTGACTACTGAGTCTTCCGTTCTGTTACAGATAGGTTGTCTGGATTTTATTCACATTCGTATTTCTCCTCTGTGTCCTGATTTTAGAAGGATTAGCCGGCTACATACAGTTACCAAGGACGCTCGATCTTATTCTACCACCTAGGAGGCTCCCTCTGTGTTCCCAACAACTAAATGAACGGTAATATCTTCTAAAATAATAATTTCTAAATTAACCACCATACTTGCGACAAATTTTCCCGAGCATTTTACACTGTTTTGAACCACGGAGAATAGTACTTTGCGGCCGGAAGGTCAGTTTTTCTGAAGATTGTTATTTGAGAAGTACTTACAACGGTATTATACTAGGATTCTGTTGCTTCGTTGAAGCCAATCGAAACTCTACGGTCCGTGTCAGTGACCTACATGCAGGGGAACGGGATTATCGCTGTCCATAGTCCAGCGTGTTCGAGCAAGCGACCGTGGGACGACATCCACGTGCATTAATCGCGCGGAGGAGGCCGAGACTTCATTAGGCGGCCTTGTGATGCCGCGCGCGTCGGAGCGCGCCTCCTGGGGCGCGGACGGCGAGCTGCTAATGCGCGCCTAATCCCACGGCAACCCACCCGACATCCGCGCGTGGCATGCGGTGTGCGCAGGCGGGACGCCTTCCGTGACGGGGACAAGGTGCGGAGCCTTAGCAGCGCCCTACCTCGAGGCCGGTGAATCGCGTTCTACATAATGGCGGCTCAATCTTATTAAGAACGGAAGATGCCAGGCGTCGCATCCTGTTCAGGTCTCTCCTACTTACATAACACTATTTTCCTGTGGATAGAGTGGCTCTGGTGACGTTAAGATGCGATTTCAGAACAACTCAGTAGCGCCACAATGTCAGTGGTGATCCTCATGTTCAGTGGCACCCCTCTGAAGCATTTTTTACACCGGAGAGAACTGGAGCGAACGATTTTTCGCAGACAATTAGACAGTGTTCACGGCCATTAGCTTGTACTACGAACTAGCCTTTAGTGTTGAGCAGGGATTCCTTAACGTTTCCTCTGACGGAACACTTTGACGGTCTTGGTACTTTATCATCTTCTTTATTTTGTAAATAGATAATATTTAATAAATTAAAATTTTTTAAAAACCTAGAAGACATCTTGCTGTCAGTGATTACTTCAATTTTAAAAAATAACTGGTAACACAGAAATCGCAATAAAAATAATAATATAATTAAAATGTCGAAAACCAAGCCATGATTTTAATAGTTTCTTATTCACTTCCGGTGTTTTACAGAACACAGCTTG